>NC_079290.1:21258973-21568021 GCF_023638135.1 Falco biarmicus
GGTTATTGATTTTAAGTAGGAAATGCTTACCTACAATTTATACTGGGGAAAAAGAATGTTCTTAATAGGCTTTTGGAGAAAATTTTAGATGGATAAGCCCCAGGCCCCAGCAGCAAATTGAAAGACAAAGAAAGATTGGCAAAACATATCGGAGTAATGCTTAAGAGAAATGCAGATGATGATAGAACACCACTTGTATGTTTACAGGGTGATGGTCTACTACTTTTCTGTTTACTTGGTGAGAGTTGCATAAACGTAAACTAGCAAAATTTAAGCAGCAGGGACAATGGAAAGAAATATGGGCGTTAAATTGACTAAGAAAGAGACCACAGAAAAAGTGGAGAGAAAAGAGGGGAATTTATACATCAAGAAATAATGTATTTGCTGTGGTGTGAATTGTAATTTGGTGTTATTGGGCATGAAATGGTGATAGGAAGTAGAAGTTATAAGCAATGTATTAAACCAAAAAATTATTTTTTACCATAGTCTCTCTTTTCATAAAGATAAGGCTGAAATGGGTAAGTTTATTTCCTACATTGTAAAAATGGAAGGATTTGATTCAGTGCATATAAAACCAGCATTTGAGAAATTTGATGAACTGTGTGTTAAGTGATTATTTTACCTCCATGAGAGACCCTGAGGACCTGTGAGTTTTTGACACTGAGGGAAATGTGTAATTCTTTAAAATAACTCCTGCTGCTAACCTAAGTAAAGAGAGAACTTTTGTATGGAAACCTAATATGTGTGTTCCCTTAGCCATGCCAGAAATGCAGTTATGGTGTTTCATGTAGGCTTTTCTGTGGCTCTCAGTAACACAATTGCTGAACATCTGACAGCAGTGAATGTATTTCACCATAAATTGGTAATAATCTGTATTTTGGATGAGATGAGGATAGCAGTCTTTTGCCTTGTGTCATCTAATCTGATTTTCAGTTCTTCAGTTACATAAACACTACAAAATCAAGATGTGGGCATCTGTTCTAGAACATTTGGTGATTTCTTTTTTAACAGTGTTTTCTATTTTCAGTTTGTGTCTTCTGTTAAAAAAAAATTTTAATTTCCCCCCACCCCCACCCCCCCTCAGGCTTTCATGGACTAATCCTTTCTCTTCATATTAAACTATGGCTTTTCTTTTCTGAAAATGAAGGAAATGGCTGTGAGATGTCAAATTTCTTGAGCATTAAGTAGTTCTTCATGTGAAGAGCTAAAGCATACCAGCTCCCTCCCTTTTTTCAGAGGAACATCCTTTTTGTGCTTTTAAAAAATTACTAGATATACTTTATCCTTGTGTGCTCCATCATGGTAGACAGTATATCATGATAAACACATATCAGGTACGGATTACAAAATCTTAGTGTACTGCATAGATGTTATGGAAAGTGATCTGTCTACATACTAGGAAAGGTGTTTGCTTCTAGTCAACAAAACCATATTATTTTCTTAAGCAAGAGAGCTGTTCATGCAAAATATTGTCACTTCAGAACACATATGAAAGTAATAATTAAATGAATCTGTTTGAGGTGCCATCAGGTGGTGGTATGCATTTTTGGTACACTATACTTACTAGTATTCCAATGTTTCAGGCCAGAATTTATTTTAAACATAATTTATCTGAAAACTGGGCATATAAATGGTGCGCTCTACTCCTCCTTTAGTTGAAACATGCTTTTTAAAAATATTGTCTGAGATGTTTAACTATGTTGTTGTAAAACCAACTGGAGAACAAGACCCAAACAGGTATGAGAGTCACAGTATTTGAAGTTTGCTCCTTCTGCTGTTTTTTGTAGGAATTTTTTTTCTTTACAAGTAAGAAGAAAATAAATTGCCATAAATTACTATAGCTGGATGGCCTTCATGGAAGTTGAAAAAGAAGGAAAAACAGCTGACTTGCTAATAGATTGTATAATTTGTACTGAAAAAGAGTATACTTCACAGCTATTGGAAGACAGTGGACAATAT
Source organism: Falco biarmicus (assembly GCF_023638135.1). NCBI lineage: Eukaryota > Metazoa > Chordata > Aves > Falconiformes > Falconidae > Falco > Falco biarmicus. The sequence goes on from NC_079290.1 coordinate 21,260,933, forward strand.
TATAACCAGCTAGAGGAAAATGGGTTGTAAGTCATTCCAAAATAAATAAAGCTTGTGGTTCTTACTGTGATACTGAAGGGGGGTGGGGGAAGTAAGAGCTTTAGAAATATTTTAACATGTTGTTTTTCTAAGTATAATTAATTAATGACTCCTTAGTTTTTTTCCATGTAATTTGTATAAGTCAGTTACAACTAATGGGGAAAAAAAACCCCAAGTCTTCCAGTTATTTTGTATAAAATTCCACAAAAGATGATGAATGGTCTGGTAACTGCACTGTTCCTTGCAGTGGGCAGATTGAAACAGGATTTTAAAGTATTTCTTTAGAATAAGACGGCTACCTACCCAGTTCTGAAAATTTTACTAGTGTCAGATAACGGAGGGAAAGGACACTGACAAATTGAGTTGACCCTAATCTAGTCACACTCAACACTGTGGACAGAAGAAATCCTGCTGTTTTTCAGACTCCTTTTTCGACTTTCTTAAATTACATGAAACGTGAAAGTTTTTATGGTACTGAGAGTCTTTTGAGGGTCTTGGAAGTGGTGGGCAACTGCGAAGGGAGCAGTTTACAGAGGTGGGAGAAAGATTGGGTGGTAGCTTGTGAATGTTTCTTGACAATATCTCAGAGGCCAAATTTGTTCTATCTAGACAGCTCTCCTTAGACTTGCTTTTCATTTATGAGAGGGGGAAGCCCACAGAGAGTAGCTAATTTGGTGGCGGGGAAGATCTCAACTGACATTTCGCCCCAGGATGGGAAAGGTATCTGTGATCTAGCCATAATAAAGGCATATCATTGAATGGAATTAACCACAAATGATAAAAATAAAAGCTTAAAGCAGTGCATAACTAACCTGTTAAATACTGAAAGTATTTACTGAAGGAGATGATGATTTTTTCATTCCAGGTTTAAAAGGCAGTACTTTGTTACACCCTCACAGAAATACGCAAGTGAAGAGAGAATAAGGGGAGATACTTTGTATTGTACTAGAGACAGGAATTGCTTTTCAATTTATGAGAAACTTTGTGTAACACCATGTGTTTTAAATTAAGGTACTAGCTTTTAATCAAGTCTTTCTTGTGCTTTAGCGGATACATTTTGATTTTTTGCAAAACTCCTCATAAGTTCATTAAGCACTGTAATTGCACTTAACAGCCCCCTCCATCTCACCAGAATGTGTCTGTGAGTGTTTTTTGTTTGTTTATATACTGAAACAGTTTTTTACAAATATTCTACTGTTTGTGTCCTTATGGTACCTCAGCCTTCCTAGTATCAAGTTTAATGAACTGTCTCTGTTCAAATACAAGCATGTTTTCTCTGCTGTTTCTTACTTGCCTAAAAGCTCTGTCTCTCAGATGGTTTTTAGAGTCATTCATAAACTGCTGACTGAGTTTTCATGGAATTCAGTCTTTTTCCCATAAATTACATTTCAGTGACTCAGAAGTTGTAAATGGGTCCTTCAGTTCCTAAGTGCATAGGAAAGTGTCTTCCTCCCTGCAACATCCGTTGGGTGGTGTAGCGGTTAAAACCTGTATTAGAAAGGTGGGCCCGAAGGGGTTGCTATACATTTGTTTATTCACGTTAAGATATTTGTCAAACCAAAATGCGATCATGTTGCATTTGTGCAATGCACCAACTGCCATATTTCCCTGCTTGTAAGTGTAAGCAACTTGAGCATGGGTATTAAAATAGACCTGATAGATTAATAGACTTCTATCAAGCTTTCTTAAGCATCCTGACAGAGGAGTGGCTTCTCAAAAGAATGCAAAGGATTTGCAGCAGGTTTTGGACAGCTCTTCATGAGCATAAAGGGCAGGTTTTGCGCTTTTCTTAGTAAGTTTAGTTGAAATACTGCAAAAAGGTAATGGAGATGGGATGTAGTAATAGCAAAAAGTAAATAAGCCTTTCTTTCTTTCTTGCAGAAAATGGAAAGGCAGACAAAAGCCTTAAAAGTGGAGAGATAAGTTAATTTGTTCTAACTATAACACCTCTTCCCTTCTGCTCCAGTCCTCTTTATACTGTAGTACAGTGCATTGAAGTGGTTGTATCGGAAACTATCTGTATTAGCTTTGTGAATTGATATGAAGAAATTATCAGTATACTGGTCAAAGTCAAAGGAAAGCAGGTGTCAGATTTAGAAGCAAGAAAATATCAAGAGACTGGGTCATTTAATTGCCCATTTGTTGTTCCTGTACATAGGAATGGCTGTGTTTTAAGTTGTGATTGGGTTCTCTTAAGGATGGGTCTCGCATAGAACTTGAGAGAATCCCCAGGTGCCGCTTGCAAGCAGTATATTTAGTGAGCTTTACTTATCAATAAAAGCAGATGTATTCCAAGGTGGTATTTTTCATGTAAAGTAAAGTTTGCTTGGATTGACAAGAAAATGAGCCGTAGATAATGTCAAACTAAGGAAGGAGGCCAACGGGGAAGAATAAGAAAATATGCTGGCTAGTTTTCATCAGCTGTCCAATTTAGTGAGGAAATTGAGAAGTTTTGAAAAACGGGGAAAAGGTGCTTCAGACTATTGATATAAAGCCTGAGCTGGTGAATTAGTGTTCATTCAGTAGGAAGACGCTCAAAGATGCCACTTCTCCAGAAAGGGCATGGAAGTGTTAGCTGGTGCTGTGGGAAGATTCATACTTTTGTGATCTGATCTGAAGGATCAAACTCAGTTTGGGGACTTGATCCTGCATTTGCTGCAAAATTAAACATATGGTTCAATCCTTTTAATAGTTCTGCTATTTTCCCAGTCTCCCAGGCACAGAAATCTCTTTCTTTCTCACAAGAAATGCAATTCATGGTTGGAGTTTGAATAACAGTCTTTGTGATTAGTCTTGTCTGTACAGAGTTCTGCAGAGGGGAAGGCATTTTCTTTGATGGTTCCTGTCTTGACTTATTTCATGTAGTTGTTGGTCACAGAGTGCAATATAATGTGTACCATTATTTCCTCTGCATAATTCGACCTGCCGACAGCACCACAAAGCTATGTATGTGGGGGGACTGGTTTTCATGCACTGCAGGGTGGCGAGAAGAATGCAGAATGACTTAAAGACATGTCAACATTTCCAAGCCTTGCAGCTCTGCTTGGCAATATAACTTTTCAGAGAGTATTTCCAATAATTTAATTTTATATTAAAATACTCAGATCAGTAATTTTAACTCCAAGCAGCCAGGAGACCTTGAGTATTAACACAGTCTTCTATTGCTTGTTTTTCTACTTCAAACTGTCTTGGAGCTTTCCATTATCATTAGAGTACTTTCTGTATTTATACATATAACCCCCCAAATACCTCTTTAAGTTGACAAAACAAATGCTTACCCTTCACATAGCTTTATACATGGAAGACCTTTTTTTTTTTTTTTTTTTAAGAAAATATTTTTTCTTTTGGAATTCTGACACTTCTTTTTAATCATTTGCTGCGTAAATCTTGTATCCATACATAGGGCACTCTGAGTATGGATTTGTCCTCCTCCACATTCTAAACTTTAGTGAATTAGTTTCCAGTTAGTGTTGCAGAGCTCTTGCTTTGAGTTTTACAGTGTTTTTTCAGTTTCTCATATGTGAAAAACAAAGTAAGGCTGTACATATGTATTATTTGATAAATTCCTTAAGTTCTGGATGACTTTAAGTCATTTTAATGCTATTTAAGTTTCTTTCTTTTGATTCTCCTAATTAGTTATAGCTCTTGTTAGGGCATGCATTACTAGGAGCAGACCATTTCATTGCACTGCCATTTCTGAAGCAAATGATCATTGTTACAGGGAGACCCTTGTAGGTAGTGTTTAATTTAAATATGTTCTTACAGCAGTCTCTTGGCTGTTAAATTTTGTAATTCAAGCATCTGTCATTGAGCTCACTCCCTGGCAAAGCGAATCTTAGGTAACAGAGGCATTTATATTGTGGCCTGGAAGCAACAGTGTATTGATTAAGTTGGATGGTTTTGAGAATGGTAAATTAACTGTAATGTATAATTTAGCCCTTCGTTGTTATTTTATTAGGACAGGGTTTTTGAATGATATATAACAAAAAAAAATATTGATTGGGTGTTTCTAGTTACAGTACTGTTCACTCTAGAAGGAGTGATTTGTTGTCTGCAGGTGAACTGTAATATATGTAATCTAATCTAATAGCCAAGGGATGGGAGGGGTCCCAACTGTTCCTCAGTGTGCTTGGCTGAATGCTCCTGCCTCCTCCCTTGAGTAGAATCTAGCGATTGCATGACCACAAAGTCAGATTTGTTGTTCTGCTGGAGAGTGAATCCAACAAGCTGCTGCAGCCCACGTAGCAGGAGGAAGAGGAGGACTGAGTAGGGACCACTAATTTCTGCAGCAGTTTGGGGTGAAGGAATGAGTGTAACATGAAACGGTGTAATTTTTGTTCCCATCATACATGCTTTGTTGTCTTTTAACACAGTGGAGACTTTATCATAAAATGATCAAGAGCTGTAAATGTTGTGGGAGGTGACTTGTTTTACTCTTAGCTTAAATATCTAGAGCAATTCTGAAATAAGCCTGAGCAAAGTATTATCTGTATCACAGCTGTAGACTTATTTGTCAAATGGTGTAGAAAAGCTGAGCAACTGTTGTGTTTCATTAAGGGAAGAACTAAATTTGAGCTCACAAAAACAGGTTAGTTGGGTATTTATCTTTAAATGATACTTAGCTTGAGATTCCTCCAAACTGCTGTACATGGAGAGGGTAGTATAAAGAGATAATGATTTATAGACCCTAGCATATAAGTTTCACAGGGCTATCCATGTCAGAATAACATTTTGGTCATTTGTACTGGTTTTATTTTGGGTTTGGGGTCGTGTCATCCCTGCCTCCCAGCTCATTTGAATTACGAGAAGCTTTTGCATCACACTTGTCTTCAGGGTATTCGAAGTTACATTGCAAGGTAGACTGTTTGCAACAGTTATTTGGAACAGAAGTTGAAGCTTGCTTGCTTTTCCTTAAAACTGAACAAACGTGAGTGCCCCCTCTGCCTCTTTGTTTTCATTATGTCAAAGGTGGTCCCTTTCTTTATCCATTCTTCTCCTGGAACCTTTCATCACTTTTCTGCAGGGTGTCAAGGAGCAGGACACAAGCCTATCGACACCTAATAATTTGGTATGCTTGGTATCACAATTCTGTTTCTGTGTAATAGATTCTTGGTATCGTGCATGATTTATATCATGACACTATTCGCTTAACCATGTTTTCCATGGCCAGTTCTTAATCTCTGTTTTCCCTAGTTGACCACATTACATTCATCTGTTCCCTGTTATTGTCTCATGTCTCGCATTAAGTACATGTAAAATTTTTTTATTATTGTAATAAAGGCTATTATGCAAAGGTGAGTGGGAGAAAAGGTCCCTGTACTGAAAGAGTTCTCTGCGATGTATTTTGTGTAAACGTGTGGTCTATTCAGTGGAAAAGTTTCAGTGTTCCTGTGATGGCATTAAACATTTTAATTGCTTTCAGTTCTGCTGTGAAATTTTTATCCAAGAAAAATAAGTGTGGGTCTGGATATCACTTCTTCATCTTCTAAGTCTGACTAACCAAATGCCCATAGGGTATTTATTCTTCTGATTTTTGTCCCAGGTTTGATGTTGGAATTGTTTAGTGACCAATTCTGTTTGGTCACTAAACAATGTTTAGTGACTAGTTCTGTTTCCACTGTCAGTAATGTTCCTACCATTTATAACACTGTGTAAAATCCAGTCTCTCTTTCATCAGCACTAATGGAAGTGAATGATAGTATGAGGTGATGGAAACATTTTATTTCCTAAACACTTCTGAGTTTGTCGTTGATTTCGGTTACTCTGGAGGACTGATCTTTCACAGCTGTTGCAAAATGTAAGTGGCTTTTTTCCCTGCTGTGCAGATATCTGCCTTTTTCTAAACTCTGGTGCAAAAGGGTCTTTTTAAAATGTCACAAATACAAAGCAATTTATGTTGACATTAAATGTAAACATTTTGCTGTCATTGTTTATGGAAGAAATTGAAAGTTTAGGAGTGAATGGGTAAAAAAAGATAAATATTAAGCAACCTTCATATAGAAACAGGAATGCTAGTTGCACATAGTTTATTCCTTAGAAAGCATCTTACATTCAGTTTTATCAGTTACTACTTGAAAATACTTAGGGCTTCACTTTTGTATAATTAACAGTAACTGTGTCTTTTACTGTCTACTCTTGTTTTTTACAAATAAGTTTTGTCAAATGTAATGACATATGCGTGAATTAATTGTTGTAAGTTTGCTTGTGGTCTAAGGCTAGTGAAAACTATATCTATCTGTCTATATGTATGTATGTCTAGTTTTATCGAGAGAGAGAGAGATATGTGTATGTATATAAATATGCCGAGATAAGTAGTTGCATATGCATAAAACTGCCTAACAACCCCCCACCCCCCCCCCATGATATAAAATAATAGGATAGGTTTTAAATGAGAACTTTAAGAAATTATTTTCCACTGAGGGTTAGTGCTGGACATGAATGCATACATATGGAAGCACAATGTTGATTCAGATGGAAGAGGAAATATCCATTTAGATTGAGAAATGTGTTCCCTATAATCCTCCCTGTTCTCAGTTATTCTTATAGAGCTTTGCATAGAGCTTGTAGCTATGGTGCGGGAATACTAACTTCAGTAGCAGATGTGAGCCTGAAGCTTATTACATGTTTCACCAGATGTTTCATTTATCTTTAGGGCAACCTTCTGGTTTGTTTTTTATATCAAACACTGTGAAAAATAAAATTCAGAATGTATTTTAAACATGTTATGGGTATTTGGAGATAAAGGAACCCTTTTATAACCTGAAGAAGCATTGTAATGTCTCATAGTAAATGTATTTTTCTTTTAAACTGTATTTCAACAAGATACTTTATAATTTCATGTATTGATCCAATTTGATTTCTACTGAGCTTGCTTGTAAAGATAACGTAACCCTAAACTGACCAGGTTTTATTTATTTAAGCTCATTTACCTACTTTTGTATGTCTTCATTATTAACTCATGCAATTTAATATCTTGCATAGATGCCGTTAAAATTTTAGCAGCTCAAAATAATCTTTCAGTTGAAGAAACCTCAGTATTTTCAGTAATAATTATGACTCTCAAGAAGAGATCCCTTAGAGTGATGCAGTTGGTAGTTGTGGAAGGAAATTGATCTTTGGGACACTTCTGTGGCTCACGATCTTTGTCTTTGCACAGCAGCCATCACCTCTGTGCAGGATTGGAGGTCAGAAATTCAGCTTCTGTGTTCCTGCACCTGCTCATGTGCATAAAACAGTGTGCTATCCCTGCCGTGTTTGAGTTACAGGGCTGTTCTAAAGCTGATGTGTGTTTGGTGCCTGTTAACGAAAATTTTAGTACTTGTGATTTGTGGTTTAGGAGTATAACAAAACCACATTTTGGAAAGTTTTACCAGTGAAAATTGTAGGGGACGGTGAGTAAAATGTCTATAAAGTCTGCTTAGTGTGACTTTTTGTTTCTCAAGTACATTTAATGGTGTTGCTCATCAGCCACTGTCTCTGCCTTCTGTCTTTTCTTTCATCACTTGTATTGGCTCCATGAAAAAGAAATATCCCATTCTCAAAATTCACGAAAAACCCAGAGTGGGTTGTTAGTCAGCTTCAACTACAGGGTAAGTAGGAACCGAGTAAACACTTAAATCTGACTGTTCTGTAGATCTGAATATTACACTTGAGTTCTGGAGAAAAAAACAGTCAGACTGCAAAATCAAGCAAAGATCAAGTGCAGTTCTTGCACTTGAAATGCAGCATTGGAAAACAAGTTCATTATTGCTTTTGTCCTTGAAAGGAGAAGTAAAGAGATAGTCATGTTAAAAACACTTTAGATCGAGAGTCTGTGAACGCTTGTGTAACATGGAGCAGGCCTTGACAAAGACTATTCTGTATACACGCTCTTCCGTTTGTGGATCTCTCCTTTGTGGCTGTGCAAACGTCTCTCCCCTTTGGGACTTAATTACATAGCCTCCTTGTAACAGCTACAATTGCTTACATAGAAAAGTAATATCAGGGGAGTATTTCATGTATTTATAGCTATCTTTTAAAACGACAGCTGGCTACCAGAGCCAGTGTGATGTGATCAGCAATTGCTCTCCAAAACAGAATTTGGAAGTCTATTTTAAAAGCTAATTGGCATATCTTTAAGTCCTGGGTAGTATTTCTGTTCCTCCTCGTGCTTCCAAAGTAATGCCTGAGAAAGGAGGCCTGGAAGATAGACTTTCATTGCCACATGGCCTTGTGGTAATAGAGGAGTTGAGGAGAACAGCATGGGCTCCACTGCTCCTTTAAAAAAAAAATAAAAATAGTTGAACAGGCAAGTTTCAGTTGTGTTGGAGTGATCATATAGCTGATTTAGCCAGTTGCCTAAAAATCTCACTGAAGGGTTGTCCATTGCAGAAATGGTATAGTTTACCATGGACTGGGTTATGCTGACTTCCCTAGTGGAAAGTCTGGATTTGTGAAACTGTTGTGGATTCAACTCTCCCATGCTGAGGTTTTGATAGTGCAATTGTCAGTTTGTCGAGTGTTTCTAACTCACAGGACTCTGGCAAGGCCATTTTCCATGTGGCTGTTCCACCTGCCAAAGGAGTGGGACATGGTTTCCAAGACCCATCAACTCAGAGTGTAAAAACTCAAGATGATTTGTAGAAAAAGTGTATTAGACTCTTAAGCTAAACAGTAACTGAAATGATTTACTGCACAGAAAAAAAATCTTTATTATGCTACCAACCAACACAATCTAGTTGGTGTTTTATGGCTAAGGACTCTGTGCATATGCCCCACAAGCTCTGTGTCTATGTGGATGCATTAATGCTCTCTAATCAGCAGTGCTGTGGCTCACAGTCTTCCTACAGAAGGAAGAATTTATTGTTTTCTTTTTCTTTTTTTTCCAGTCCCCTTGAGTATATTCTTATGATAAAATATGGAGGAGGTGTTGGAAACACAAATTGCAATTTTTAAGTAGTTGTTTGGAGACTCTGAGAGTAGTATAAACATCTTTCTTCTCAGGAAGAGAAAAGGTTTGCAGTATTTCCTGCTGGCACCTGGTGCTATGAATGCGATACATAAAAATAAAATAATCTGGAAAGCTTAAAATAATGATTTAATTTATATAATAATTAAGTAAACAGAAATGGAGCTTATTCTTTCTGAGTTACCACCTTTCCAGATACCTCAAAGTTGCCATTGTTCAGATTATCAAACTTGCATTGTTCTGATATGAGTGTGTAACTGTGGCACATGTAAATTTTGGTTTTCTGTGAAATACTTCAGAAAACAGGATTCTTTGTAATATGTTGCAGAGAAGGATTCTTCAGCAGTTCATCTAGATTTTATTCTGGTTATGTTATTATTCAAGAGAATTTACTGACTTTGCTGTTGATGGCTGCAATAGTATTTCTCAATTTTCTTGATTTAAGTGCAGCTTTAAATGGAGGAGATCATGGTCACTGTGCTAAGATGCTTTTTAATTTGTATTTCATTCTGCCATGTTTCCCCATCTGTTGAACAAAATGAATTCTCTAAGCCTCTCTTTTCCAAGTCCTCTTGAACTTGCAGTTCAGTGTTATTCAGTCCTTGGCTTTGTTTCCTTTCTGTCCTTCTGACAGTTCTGTATTTTCGTGTTTGCTTACCATATTGAACTGCAGTCCCAAAACTAAGCACAGTTTGGGAAACAAAATATTTTCGGACTGGCTTACCCATGTTAATTTTTTGAAACTGTTTCTGTTAGATTTTTGACATTCAGTGAGAATGGCTAAAATAAATATAGTCTGTGACTGTTAACCAAAGATTTTGTACCTATTGTGACTAGTGTCTTGTTTGCATTTGAAAAAGTATTTAGGCTGAATCCTTTGAGGATTATATAGTGCTCTGCATAATTGCTTTTAACGTTTTCAATAACTAACAAAAAGATGAATGCAGAATGAAAATAACTACTTTTAAAACGACAAAAAGTTGTCTTTGCTGAAATTTCACACTATGGTTGGTTGTTTCTAAAAGCCTGTATTTTACTCAAACCGAACTTGGTTTACTTGGATTGCCATAATTTTTCTTAACGATGTAGCAGAACGTTTGTGATCTTGGCCCCATTTAAAAAAAAATAAAAAAATCAAGCAATGATTTTATGTGACTTGAATTAAGATTTGTTGGGGTTTTTTTATTTTTCCTTTTTTTTTTTTTTTTTTTTTTTTTTTTTTTTTCTTCACTGTGTCCTAACTTACTAAACCATTTTTTCCAGTCATAGGTTTGTTGAATAGCTGAGGTTGGAAGGATGTCTAGAGGTCTCTGGTCCAATCCCTCTGCTCAGAGCAGGTTCAGATAGGACAGGTTGTTGCCTACTTGGCATGTCTCTCCTATACTGGGGAGCCCAGCGCTAGACACAGCACCCCACATGTGTCTTACCAGTGCTGAGCAAAAGGAAGGGTCACCTCCCTTAAACTGCTGGCAATGCTCTGCCTAATGTAGCTCAGGATGCAAAATGGCCTCCTTTGCTGCAAGGGCAGGCTGCTGGCTCATGGTCAGCTCTGTGTCCACCAGGACCCCCAGGATCTTTTCTGCAGAGTTTCCTTCTAGCCCGTCACCCCCAGCATGTGCTGAAGCCTGGGGTTATTCCTCCCCAGGGGCAGGACTTTGCATTTCCATTTGCAGAAGTTTGATATTCCTGTCAGCCCATTTCTCCAGCCTGTTGAAGTCCCTCTGGATGTCAGCACAAACCTCTGGTGTATCAGCCACTCCTCCCAGTTCTGTATAATTACAAACCTGAGGAGAGTGCACTCTGTTGTATCATCCAGGTCATTAATGAAGAAGACAGAAGAGTATTGGACCCAGTATGGACTCCTGGGGCACACCACTAGTGACTTTGTGCTGCTGATCACAACCCTGCATGCCTCATCATCACCACGTCTTTTATCTGAAGTCTGTTTGGGTAGTATTAATCTTGATGAACTTTTTTTCCCTTCAGCTATAATTTAGGTTGTAAATATAATTTAGCTACAAAGGCATTTTGGCAGTCAGTGAAATATAGGTACCACCAAGTGATTCAATGATTCATCTTTTCCTCAAACAAGGAAGCTGTTTTGCTTTGGGGTGAATGGTGTCCCAAGGGTTTATAATCTTCAGAGAAGAAGCAGGAATGGAAAGAATTGACTTGGCCAGCCCCCATCAGGGAGTCCTTCAGCTGAGCGAGCGGTGGAAGTGCAGCCTCCTCCCTCCAGCTCTGATGTACTGCACATTACACTGTGCTTTTACTAGTTGGAGAATTGATTACCGTGGATTTGTCCCTCTGCTTCCCAACTTGTTTCCCATGTACAAAACCTACTTTAAGTTTATAACTTCCTCCTTGGCACAGAGCACTTTTCTGCCTGTTTAAACAGGGTGTGAGTTTAGTTCTTGGCTACTTTAAAAGAACAAGCCACATTTAGATATAAAAGTTGCAAGTGCTATATTGCTGAAATATTAGCTTTGGCTTGCAGAATCCTGCTGTATGATGTTACAAGCCTTAGAAAGGGGAGAAATTCACCCTAACCACCCTAACTTTGTCTTGTGTAGCATGATCTAAAAGCCATGAGCTTTATTTTCTAAATCTAATATTCTTAAATTGTTGGCCATTTTAGTTCAAATTATTTGATTTTTTTTTTTTGCATTTGAACATAGTGCATGATTTCAAGTTGTTAGATGCCAAAGGCTGCTTGTGAGAAGGCATGGCTGTCTTTCACCTCAAATATCTAACCACTCCTGTTTTTATTGTTCCTCTTGCTGTGCTATGGAAAAGGCTTTGTGAGGCTGGCCTGAATTCATTGTTTCTTTGAGAACACATTGAAGAAGTTATACTAATGACAGGCGTCGCTGGTGTTAGCCTGGGCTTTAGAAACTCTACTGAGTAATACCAATGGTACTGCCATTCAGCAGATACCGCTCAGTGTTACAGCTCCGAACTGCAGCACTAATGCACAACGAGATGGGGTTTTTTGTTCTGAGTTACCTTGGTCTGAATTCCCTAACTGTCAGGTTATTATCTGGGCAGTGGTGTGAAATCATAAGCTGTATTTTTTTTTTTCTTTTTTTTTTTTGTTTTGGTGGGGGTGGGGGGGAGTGGGATAGAAATGAGCCTTGTAATACTGCGAACAAGCACATGCTGTCAGGTTTCTGTCTTGTTCATGGCTGAGAAGTTGTTTTTCCTTTGATTACTGTTGAACTTGCTTTACAACATCCTTTTCCATGTATATAAAAGTATGGCCATGTGTGTTACATTTACCATGTTCTGTCCACCTTGATTCTTGGTTAAATGCACATTTAAATACAGGCAGGGTTCTGTATATTCTTGCCCACCCCTCCCACCCCCCCATGCGTGTGTATACACATACGTATACATACATCAGTGAGAACAAGGAAGCAATAAGTGATGATGTGAACTCTGATTTCCTTGGGAAGAAAATGGGACCTGTAATAGCTAACCATTCAGTTGTCCAAGACAAGATGGAAGTCTGATACAGAAATAGTTATGGGATTTGGAGAATGTTAATGCATCAGCACAATTGGGCTGGATCTGTCTTGGCCAGTTAAAATGTCATTTAGTTGTACGAGGTTTTACTTTCTTCAGGTCCGTATGGAAAGCCTCTAAAGATTAAACAGTGCTTGTTTAGGTACCTCAGTAGATTCTTGCGTCTTAAAACAAGGACTGGTGATGGCAGCCCCCACCCTGGAAGTGTGGCATGCTAAATAGTATTTTTCTTCCCCAGATTAAGGAGTGAGCGTTCTGGTGGAAGGGTAGTGGGAACTGGGGGAAAAAAAAAATACTTCCATGGTTCTTGTGTCAAAATTGTGTAGTTGGTGCCAGCGAGTCTTTCAAAACTGTCTGGTGGCTTTCCATGGCACCTGTGGTGTCAGTTGCTAACTCTGTCTTGAAGTCATATTGGAGTTATTTAGAAATCTGTATGTTTATGCCTGAAACTACACTTTTAAACTGTTAAGTACCTTAATACTGTTTAACTAATCAAATGTTGCACATGCTACTTAATCGATAGCTGTTGCAGCAGCAGTCATGTGAGGAAACAGTACAACGATGTGAGTGATGTCCTTTAACATCTTTGTGTTGGAATTGGCATAAAACCAAGGTTTCACCTAATGAGGCATGACATACTTCCTCAACTGATTTAGCTGCAAAATTCTTAACACATTGTTTTTTCTTCTAACAGCGGTGCTTAATTGTATGGGATGAGATGTGTTGAAAATTTGGATGCTATAAGTTCTGGATGATGATTTTCTGATCAGCAAGTCACGTGTCTCATCACTGTAAGCTTTTGCTAGCATCCATGGCCACTAAATAACTGCATCTCCAATACCCTGCTAATGCTGTTGCCTGTCATGTTGACATTTACATAGTGTTATTTGGCTTCAGGAATTGAAGGAGGCAGGTTTTCACATGCAGAAAGGGACTGTCTATCAGAATTTGATTTAACCTGCTGTTTCTTGGTGCAGCTGGCAGCTTCCAAAATGATTGTGCCATGACCATTGGCAGGGAGGATTTAATAAAAAGGCGTAAGTTTTCATGAGATGTGAAAATGTCTTGTCATATAATTGCAATAATGTAGGACTCTTTTAGGCAAATTCTTTCACAAGGTTTGAACCACTGGTACTACTTTTCCTCCAAAACCAAGTATTTTTCTTCAGGCTCCCTAGAAAATGTTAATCGGGATCTTCTATTCTTGAGCTCACCTACAGTCAGTTTCCTTCATATTATTTCACAAACCCTAAACTATCCTAAGAGAGAATTGAGAACAGCTTTTGGTAACCAACATGCTACAATAAAATACTAGTGTTAACATGTATCCCTGATGAATATTTTCATGTATTAAAAAAAAGGCAGTTATTTCAGATACTCAGTTCTGGCTCTCATTACACATCAGCTAAGTATGGATCTACAGCCTCCACATGTGCAACACAAGCCTTTCACTTCATCTATAGAAATGTTTAGATGGAAGCATTGTTCAGTTATCCTTTCAGAAACATGCATGTTAAGAATTTTTTGTGCTAGCACTAGGATAGTAAAAATTGCTGCTTTTTAGTTTTTTCTGCCCTCTTCCCAGTGATAAGAAGTGATGTCGAACGTCTGTCTCCTGTGTAGTGGTTGGATCTGTAGCTCGAGAACTTAAATCAGCAGGGAACCTCTCACTCTCAGATCTTTCTGTCTGCAAGCAAAAGAAGGGCAAAGATTTTTATCTTGGCAGGGATTGCAAGTGAGAAGTCATTTTATCTAGAAGTCGGTGCTTGGTAAAGTGAAGAGCTGTCCCCTGGATCTTGTAATGGAGAGATGTTTTCTCATCTATCTACTGGGTAGTACTGCCTGGATTTGGACTTACTCATACCTTATGTGAATTTTTATTACTTATGGCTTGAGGACTTGACTGGCGAGGAGTGTGCATAGATGGTAGTACAACAGAGATCCAAACGAAGCTACTCTTGGTAGGAGCTTTCATATAGTTTAATCATTGCTCTCTAAGCTAGTTGAATGGGATGTCTCCATTTTCCTTTGTGTTGTGGACAGTTAAATGGCTACCTGCTCAACGGGATGTGTTACAAAGGGGTGTTAGATGGTGTTTTAAGAGTGTTGTAAGAGGTATACTGAAATGTCCTTGTGACATTGTGTTCATCTAGGTATTATACAGAGCTCCCAGTTGTTGCTTTAAATGAGAGATGAGAGTTAAGTGCTGTTCTTAGTAGAAAGAAAGAAGTTAATATGACGCCTTTGATTAGCCAGTAACAGCACCTGGGCTAGATAAAAGTGGTAGATTTTGTAAAACTAATGTGAATTTTGGGGATTGTGTGGGGGACCTCCTTTCTTCCTTAAAGGAGCAGCAGCTGTTAACTGCCTCAAGCCTTGCTGGTGCACAGGGAGATCTTGCTCTGCACATGTAGACTCCCAGTAGAAGAAGCGGTAAGCCTGAGGCTGAAGGCATGCTCATCGGGTTTTTTTTTCTTTCTTTTTCCCCCAAGAGCACTTAACACATTTGAAAGCTAGATACCTGTGTAATTTTGACTCAAAATGCATGTGTTTAACGGGGTAGTTACAGTTTTGCCAAAAATTGGAATTTTTCCTGACTAATTCTCCCTTCCAAATGTTTAACAGTGTTGTCCCTACATGATGGGTGGATAGAGGTCATAGAAAACAAATAGCTTGTGTAAATTTCAGTTGAAGAAACAGTCTGTAGCAATGATTTTTCTTTTAATGAATCCTGATTTACTAGAAGATCAAGTCAGGAAAAATGTACGAGGGCTGTGTCTGCTTCAGTGTTCAGACCATGTTTTGTGAGCTTGTAACTTAAGAACAGTGTGAGAGAGTCTTCAAAACAGACGTGTGGATATTTAATACCAAGGCATCAGAAAACCACTTGCTTTGTTGTATCTGGTAAGACAAGATGGGTGTTTTGGCTTCATGTAAGCTGTTGAAGATGGCTCCTCTTCCCCCTGCCCTTTGAATTTTTGCGACGGAAATACTAGGAGCGGTACAAGATAGTCAAACTTTGAAGCTTTACAAAAAAGAAAAATAGTTTTCTGCCATTCAAGGGGAGGTGGGGGATTTAAAAGCCCCAAAACCCCTTATGTGAAGTCATTATTGTTTTTCTTCATTTATTGAAAACTTATTAATAAAATGAGACTGACTTTCTTGTGGTCTGTACTGTATGACAGTACTGATTTTGAAACTGCAGCGATTACTAAGTTGTTTCCATTTCAGTGTTGTCCCCAGTCTGCTTTCAAATTGTTGAATGTGAAAACTTTGGGTTAAATTAAAAAAGTAGAAATGACTGTGTAATTCATTGATCTATAAACATTTCCATTTTTTTCCCCAGATAATTTAATAACCTCTCTGATCATTTATGTAATACCAAATTTCATAAAAATACATTAATCTGACTGATTGACATTTATGTAGGAAAGGAATTAGATTTTCACCACATTTTTCTGTTATTGTGTGCTTAATTGCTTTGTAACTTTAGCACTAAGGTAGGCATGTTGAAAATATTTTATAAAGAAAGAGCTTTAATCTGTTAGTGTAGCCTCACTAGAGTAAACAAGCAAAAATCAATGTCTAGTAAAGAAACTTAAGGAAATTTTACTACATTTTTAAATTTTTTTTTAAAGTTATTCGTGTGAGTTTGTTCTAACATATAGTTGGGTTTTGACCATGCTGATCCCTTTCGTGCCTTTAATCCTACTTTGCATTTTAGTGGCTAGAATGGGACCCATTGGACAAAAACTGTCAAGTGAAAGCTTCAAGGTGCTGGAGTTTATGGGAATGCATTCCTAATAGAAAACATTCAAGGCTTTCATTACGCATTTGATGTTATTAGGAAATGAGATAGCATCTTCTTGCTCTTTTACAAGGAAAGCAAGAATTAAGCTGCCCAGATGGCATTTTTAGTAGTATAATTTACTGCTGTCATGGCAATGTAGGCTGACTGGAATTTTTTTCTCGATAAAGATTTTAATCTTTTATCAAATCCATGTTCGGTCAACATAAAAATAGTAGTGTAGTAAGCCAAATGGATGCTTAGGTATGGATGTTTACCTGCCGTATAAGAGAAGATTGAGGATTAAGTGGTAAATGTTTGTAAGATACTGTGAAGGTATCCATATAAATGCCAAGAAACCTACTCTGCATACATGGCAGAAAACCTTCAAAATATGTTGAATTTTCTTCTGGCAGTCGTCTTAAAGATCATTGTCAACGAAATAGGGAAATTATATTGCTTGATTTCAACTTTAATTTCAAGATGCTAGTTTAAAATGAATTTTTGAATTAAAAGATGCTTTTAGAAGACTCAAGTGTTTTAATATTTCTGGATGATGGTATTATAATGCTTTTATCCTTTGGTATAATGTTGAATACCTTAGAAGACAATTTTGCAAGTTATCTTGACAGGTCTACCCATGTTCTTTAGACTATTCTTGAGGCTTGGGTGTTTATTTTAACACAGTACAAGTTAACATTACCTTGAGTAGTGTAGAGAATTGGGTGGTCAGTGAGATTTATTTAGTTTGTCCAAAGGTTTATCTAAGTGTTTCCTCGTGTGTTAATCAAATAATATGATAGCTTGATTGGTTTGATTGCCTCCCAATTCAGTGGTTATGTGCTCAGACCAGAGCCCCAAGCTGGCTCTCAGAGAACGCTGGGTGAGTGCCAGCACATGTGCAGGAAGTGGTGTGCTTCCATTTGCTGCTTTCCCGTTGTGCCGTCACGCACATCCCCGTGCTCCCCATTCCCTTGTTTTACAGCTTTTCTCTGAAAACTTGTCCTTACCCTCCTTTATTCCCACCAGCAAAAGAGCTACCCTCCCCTACCTTGCCCTGCTTTGGTAGGTAGTATGTCCTTGTGCTGGCCAGTGTCTTGGAACCACCTCTGTAAAGCAACAAGGTAGTGATGGGCAGTTACTGCTGCATTGGTGTGGTGTCCCAGACTCCAGGGAGAGTTACCTCTGCCCATACTGCCAAGTCATCAACTCTGGTAGAATCTATGCATGGGCAACTGCTGGCTAAACTGGTAGTAAATAAGTCTGGAGACACATGCTTGCTTACGTCTTGGGTAAGTATCTCCAGACAGAAGCACTCCAAACGCTGTTTTATTTCTATTATGTTCCAGCTACTTTTCACTGTTCACCTACTGAGACCTTCTCTGGGTGTCCGCACGTTTTTCTGTAAAGCACAATTAATATCACACAGTGCTGTAGTAAAACTAACTCTGAATTGTGACGAAGGTTAAAAATGAATGAGTTCACTGCGCATACACAATGAATAGTTACTTTAGTTTTCCCTCTTCTGTTTCTCTCCTTTCTCATAAAGTGAAGGACTTTCTGCTTTAGAAAGCATTAAGGCACTAGCAAAGCCTCAGTTGCTGTAATGAGCATCTGCTCATGGAAGACGATTGAGCTTCCTCTGACTAGAGCAGTAGCATCAGTAGCATAGGTGGAGGCAATTGCTATAAAGAAAATGCAGATTTGTAAGGCATGCTTTTCAAATGGTGTGCAGTTCTTCCACCACAGTTGCTAACTTACTTAAATATGACAATTCCTCAAAACAAATTTAATCCACTTTGGACGAATATGTTCTGCCCTGTTCTTCATCCTTGAATTTAGCAATTAAAATAGAGTTGAATTAAGTCTTCTGACTCACATTTGTTTTTGTGGTCTTGTGATTGACTATGACTCTTGGACTTTTGCCTATTTTCAGGTGATTTTTTTTTTTCCCCCATCCAGCTACTTACAGGCCCTGGTCTGCTTAGCTTCCAAGTTTAGAGGAGATCAGGTGCTTTCAGCCCAGTATAGCAAAAGTGCATAAAATAAGAGTACTGTTTTGTAACCCTGACTTGATATTTTGGAGGAGGAAATGAATATTATTGAGGAAGGCAATATTTACTTTTAATTTTTCTCTGCCTGAATAGGAGAATTGTTGAGTTACTGAGCTTGTGCATTTGTCTTGGGAGAAGTGTTGGATATAGATAAAAATCTGCAAATATATGCATGCATATGTGTTGCACACTTAAGCTTAAGAAATATATTTCAGCAGTATCTAAAGGCTTTTTCAGATAAAGCAATGCCTTTGCCAGAATTAACTGTGAATTCTTGTTTTCTCTTTGCCCATCCTTTTAATTTGCATTTTTTTTAACCAGAGTAAGTTAGTTGTGGTACTAATTATATTTGTATCTTCACAATTGGAATTGTTATCAATAGATGCAGCCATTGTGATTCATAGTTTTTTAGACAAATAATTGAGATTGTGTGTGTGGAGGGAAAATGAATTAATCTGTTGTCTCCATAATTCTTCATGCTTAATTAAATCAAATAAATCAATTTTCCTTCTTTTCAAATGCATACGCTGGTTCCTTGAACTAGCATCTGCTAACTTGTTTTAGTCATTGAAGATACTGTCTGAAGCATACATGTGGTTTGGCAAAGCTTAATATGTATAGAAAAAACAGAATTTTTTGTGCTGCTAAGTGTATAGCACTTGTTCAGTACGCATGCTACCACATGGTAGCACTTCAAAAGAGACAAGTAATTGCCTTAAAAATACTATCCACATTAGTAGTAGTGTTATGAAAGGAATATTTTAGCTATTTTCGTATATAGTTTGACCAGAATACCCGAAATTTGCCATGTTCATGTTGCCAGTTAAATTCAGAGAAGTGTTAGCGCAGAGGCTGGATGCTGTTTCTTCTGATGGACTTTCATGTCCCTTGGAAGACATGCTCAGTCTTGAAGTTCTAGTTAGTGGCAACCCTAGGTTTTAGTTCATCTGTCTTCTGTATGCCCAAGATTCTGCAAGGAAACTATTCATCCTCAGATACTCCAGAGTCTTTTGAGGAGGCTGTTGTAGGTGAGGGAGCCGCGAAGGTCTGCCTTGTTCTTGAAGCAGTGACCTGCCCTCATGAAGATGCGTAACTTCTGCTGTTTGGGTTCACACTTTAAGGACAAATTTGGGAAACTTGAGTCAAGACAAACACTTCATTGTGAAACCCAGACTGAAGGCTATGCAGATATTAGTGGTTCATGGCACAGGGTTAGTTGTTACCTCCTTTGGTAATGCTGCTTGTGTCCAGCATGCGCTGCAGCGAGCTGGTGGGCAGCAGTGTAAAACTGGTCTGTGACAGCACCTGGCACTGGGTACAAAGTTCTTCCACTTTGGTGGGTCTTGGCTTTTTAGACTCGTTGGTTACTGCTCTGAAAACCATATCTTTTAAGGTGTATCAACTTAAAATACATTTCAGAAATTAGGACCTTAAGCATCTGAGGTACCATTAAAAGTATTGCCTTCAGGCCATCTTTGATCAGGGTTTCGCATGTCACAATGTTTACCAGCAGTCTGAATGTAGCCAGGCTGCAATGCGTCTCATCTGATGGTAACGGTAACTATTGAAGGAATAAATTTTGGCAACATGTACATTGTCATGTGACCTCCTGAGAGCTGGATTTTAATGAGTTGTTTATAAAGAAATAAAAATAATATGGTTTTACTGATAAATGAACTTGCATCATGTATCAAGTTGTTGCAAGAACACTTGTTTTGGAATCGTTTAGAAATAAGCTGTTATTGCAAGAAGGATGTGAATTTGTCTGTTGTTTGTAAACTCTGGTGTCAGACTTGTTTGTGTTTAAAAATCATCACATGGCCATTTTTTCCTTTTTTAAAGTGCCTCAGTTGAGAGAGTACGTGGCTGAGTTGTCCCAGTGTTGAATGGGTCATCACATTAGTGTTCAGTTCTTGGCCTTGCCTCTGATTTATTATGTAATTTTGGGTATGTTATTTTCTTATCGGTAAGGTAGGGTGTATACCTCCTCTATGTTAAAGCCCAGATAAAACTTCTAATTTTGCCAGTACTTTTTAGAAAAAGAAAAAGTGTTTACGTAATTTTAGTATTTTCTTTAATCTTTTACAAGTTTGTGAAAACGTAGTTGAATTCAGGGGAAATAATACCCACCACACAACTGTAATAGGGTTTACTGTTTTTGGTCAGTGAATTTTGTTAGTAGAAATTCACAGAAATCAGTCATATTCAAGCAAAACACCGAAATTGTATTGTTTTGCACTCCTGCTTCCAGACAAGTTATAGTAACACTTTCTAGCTGCATTAATGCCCCTTCCACCCCAGTTTATTTGCAAACTAACAAAAAAACGGGCTTTTTAGGGGAATGTTGGTGGTTTTTTTGTTTGTTTTTTAATACAAGCAAAAAAGAGAATCTTCTTTCAAAAAAAAAATAATCCACTGCACAGAGGTGTTTGGGAGACGGGGGCTGTGCATTCTCTACGCAAGAAGCACACTGAGAAGTGCAAGCATGACTGTTGGCTGTCCTCATCATAAGGACATTCCTGAACAAATAATTTGCTTGAAAATATAGGTGGACTGTTTAAATATGCGGGAGAGGGGGGAAGCATCCTGGTCTGGCTGTTCCCCTGCCCTTTTCCTTGCTCACCTTGGTTCTGGGCTCTCTCAGACTTGGTGGCACTTTTTAGTGGCACCTTTGTGGCATGGGTCCTTGGGAAGGACTATGGCTTGGAACAGTGAACTGTTGTGCATGACTGTCCCATCTCCTAGCAGACAGAGGACTGGGACAGTCTCACGCCTAGTCTGTGCTAAACTCCTAGGTAAAAAGTTGATCTGTAGATTGGACAGAAGATACAAAGAAACTGTGGTAACTATACCAACAAAAGCAGCTTGGGGGCTGTTATCCATTTGTGCAAGTTGGCAGCTTGTTGGAGCTATCTAGCTGCTAATACATGTTATAAAATATATATATATGTTTGGTTAAAAGAGTTTCCATTTCTCCCTGGTGGGGACTGCATCATGTTTTAATTTCTGCAGTTGTTTTCCCAAGGCAGATATGTTAGCTATTGATGCTTTATTGGTTCTTTCAGATTTTTCCGCTATTGCCTTCATTATCATCTAACTGCTTACAGTCATGAGAGGAGGAATTGCTGACTTGAAATCTGGGTGGTTTTCAGTGAGTCCTTTTTCTTCTGGATGTTATGTTCAGTTACATATTGCTGGTTATACGGTGTTTAAGAAAAGGAGTTGTCCTGGAACTTGTTTACTGGTTACCTCTCAGATGAAAACTTTTAAGAGCATGATATGCCTTTATTCAAGTTTGTAAAAGATCTGGATGTTTTCTTAGGGTATTCCCTCTCTTTGACATTACACCTCTCAAGGGAGAAATGGGTCAACCACGTGATTTCATAGGAATCTATATAAAAGTATCTTTTTCCTATCATTACATGACCACCTCTACTTTGACAGTGTCCTCAATTACAAGAGAAGTGTCACTGCAAGAAGCAGTCTGGCTCAGCTCTCTGAAAATCTGTATTTAACTTCATTCTCAAAAATCTTGTATGTCTTTTAGCTGCTTTTAAAAATATCTTTCTAGTTTCTCCTTTTCATGACTTCATTTGGCTAGAAAGGATCTAACCATAATTTCATCTTTTAGCTTGTTGTAGCACGTCATGTCAAAAGCAAGTCTTACTTGCTTTCCACACAGATACGTCTTTGAAAAGCTTCTTTTAACTGAAATAGTTTATTCTAGCTACATTTAATACATGGATCGTGTGGCTCTTCAATTGAAAATCATGGTAACAGCAGGTCTTTTTTAGTTTGTTCTGAGGGAGGTCTGTGTTCTTTATGTTTTAATTTTAAAATTTGGAAACTTTACAACTTCCCCCCAAAAAACCTGAACAAAAACTTTAAGTTGAGCTTCTTTGACAAGCTAGATTGTAGCTTTGGTTTTGTGAGAAGCATTGAGAGACTATCCACTAAAACATTGCGGCTGCTGTTGAAGGAGTATGCCCCAAACTGGCCACTCTTTCTGGAAGTTGTGCAATGAAAGTGGGATTAAAATTTATTTTGATTGTGCCAGGGGGAAGGTTTTCATACTGACTTTAAAATACCTGTTTGATCAATTCTGCTGTCTGTCCTGAAGAGTGTAGATTTTCAGATTTGCCTTGGTTTAGAGACAGCCAAATGGTATGGGCCTTTGCTTTGCTTGCAGCATATGATGGGATTTCAGGCTGTATCCCAGATGGTTCTGCTGTATTAGTTTTGGAGTGCTCTGTTATCATGGTGTCCTGGATGAAACACAATTTGCAAGTCATTTCTATTAAGATATTATGAAATAGAATGCAAGCACCAACATACGCTGATGGAAAAAGTCTGCAAAGGTTTATGTAAGTGTATGTAGATTACTTTAAAAATACAGTCAGTAAGATATGGCAATTTAATGAAAAGGGCCAGCAGACTGCAGAATGTAGTTTGTGCTGTAAGCGTGATAAGTTGGAAAAACATTTGTCCAATCTTGAAAAATGTCTCCTCGTATCTTTAAAGAATATGGTTGGATTTTCTTTTTCTCTTGAAAGGATATGAAGTGGGATCTGAAAATGTACATTGTGTTTTCTAATTTATATTGCTTTCTTTAATAATGAATATCATATTTTCATCTGCACAAGGAGAACTCTTGAAAAAAATTAACAAAAATGAATGCATAGGAGGGAGTTGTTTTTTATCTTTGTAAATTTTGCAGCTGCAGACAAAACTGAAGGGTTGTGTAGTGTTGTTACATTTGATTTCCTATTAGTTGGCTGTGAGTGTTAGTTCATCTGTTAATCACACTGAAATGTTTCCTTAAATTTAACCAGCAGGCACAGTGTCTGTCTGTTTAAAAGGTCTGATAAGTGATAAGGTGTGTTGATCTGCTCAATGGGATTATGTTAAACATTCCTGAATAGAATTCTGTTCTGTCAAGGCAATCTGAGCGAAGCATTTCGTAGAAATGGAATTTATGCGTTGGTACAATGAAACATTACAGCTGTTAGTGTAAAAAGCCTGATGAAAAATGTTCTCTACTGTCAAAAGTAACTTATTGTATATAAATACGTATGTGTATTTTGTATTATATATACATACATGCATACTTATGCATTTATAGACATCTAAAAAGAAGAAAGTGTAGAAAAATTGAAGATAAATGCAATCAAAACTGACAGCTATAGCTGATCCCCTAAACTCTAATACTGAAAATGTAGTTTTACATTGTGAAAAAGACATACTTTATTTTCTATCTCATATACTCTTTAAATAATTTTCCCATTTGATTCCAAATGTTATCTAACTCCAGACAGTATTACAACTTAAATCACAGTATTTCTTTGTTATTAAACAGTAAAATGTTCCTGCTTAATGAAACCCAGTATCAGAATTTTTTTCTTTTTATGAATGACCAAGGTAATACACACTGTAAATGATGTGTAATGGTTTGTTGATCACTTTAGCAATTAACTGCAGCTGAAAAAAGTTTGCTTACTCAGGCTGGTCTTACTCGCGTTCTGTGAGGAAGCTCTGGATTTTGGCAAAGACAGTCTGGTAGTGAATAAACAAATTTCGATACAGTTGCAAAAATGAAAATAAAATAAAATGCAATTTACTCATGTAATGTCAAGGTCTCTCTAAATCATGCAGATTGTGTAAGTTTACTTTTTAAACATACTTTTCATTTAATCTAGTTCAATACCAGATGGAAATGATGCGAAGCCTTCGCCACGTAAACATTGATCATCTTCACGTTGGCTGGTACCAGTCCACGTACTATGGCTCTTTTGTCACTCGTGCCCTCCTGGACTCCCAGTTCAGTTACCAGCACGCAATTGAGGAGTCTGTAGTTCTCATTTACGGTTAGTATGAGGTTTCCTTTATTATTCTTTTCCCCTCTTAATATTATTACTACTATTTTTGTATTCTGTCTTTTGCCTGTAAGAGTAGCCTGGCAGGCCTTTTCGAGTAAATACCAACCCTGTGTCTACGGCAGCCTCAGCAGCAGCTAAGTCTAGACAGGGTTTCCTTCTTTCTGTTTATTTTTCTTGCTATCAGAGCCCTGATGTGTACGTTTTGGAATGCTGGAGTAGCTGCTTCATTTTTATTCCTTCATCTCCCCTCCCTCGTGGAAGGGGCTGGTGGAACCCGACCAGATGTCTAACAAACCCTGCTTGCTAGCGTGTCTGGCTCTGTACGTGACTGACCAATCATCGCACGAATTGCCAAGTTTTTTTTTTTATACCTCTGACAGAAGCATACAAAACCTGGACTGTTTCTTAGCACAAAGATTTTTTTCTTTTCTGCCTATTTAATGGTGTTTCCTCAAGCTCTCCAGACCAGATGTTCTGTGCTGTATCAGAACCGTAGGCAATTTAACAGCTTTATAGCCTCCCCCTCCCCAAACACTCACAGTTTGCCATATCTGGCAGACTTGCATATAGTTTCCAGCTGAGAAGTAAATGTAACGTCCTGAGTATCTGTCAGAAAAAATACTAATGAATACGATCAATCTTATGAGCTGCCCCAAAATTGTTTCAGTATGTTAACAATTGGATTACAGTAAAGAACAAGTTGTTAAAGTATACTTATATTGGCTGGAAACATTGCATCATCAGACCTTGATGAATTTTCCACTTGTTTCAGTCTATTTTGGTTTTCATTTTATCACCGATTGCTAAAAGTTTTACTGTGTTAAGTTTCAGACAACATGAATGTTAACACAGCTTTTATTGTCATGTTGGCATGCTTCAGCCGTTATCATGCTGCAAGTGTTAAGCTTCTTTGTCCTAGGAATGTAACAGTTTGTTTAGAAAATTTACCCCTAAATTCAGTGGAGTATGTCAAGGCAGAACTAGTCTGTTTATATACCAGTTACATTGTTGTGCGTGAAGCAGCAGGGCATCTTCATCTGAATTAGCTTATTACTACTGTAAATTACTTTTTTGGGTCTAAAATGTAGTTTAATTAATATTTTAATTTACTGCACAGTGACTGGAGGGAAAAATCTTTGTTTAAATGCAGTAGCTCTTACATAAGCTCTGTGGATAGTTCATAGGAAAGAAAAGAAACGTGTATTAGACCTTTAATGAGGAAATAATGTGAGTAGAATGAGTCTAGATCCCCCCATGTTCTCCAAGTTAAGTTTATTAATTAGCTTCACTCTATATAGTTGGATGTATTTTACATTTCAGTACAACAGGTTTACTTCTGCTATAGTGTCTTTTCTGTGTTGGTTGTCTTAATTTTTTTAATAGGACTACCTAGTTATTTTCCTATTGTTTATATCATTCACATATTTAAAAAAAAAACAAACAACAACCCCCCCCCCCCCCCCCCCCAAAAGGCAGTCTGGGGTTAGTAATAATGTGCATCCTCCATTTTTAATTATAGATCCCATTAAGACTGCCCAAGGATCTTTGTCACTGAAGGCATATAGGCTGACTCCCAAACTGATGGAAGTTTGCAAAGAAAAAGACTTCTCTCCAGAAGCGTAAGTAACTTAAAAGAATGTTTTCTCATTGATTTTGCTGGATTATTTGGGAGGCACAAGAGTAGATGGGATAATGAAATACTGTATTTTAAAATTTCATGTAACTGTGTGCTGGCAAAGCTGGATATATGTAGGTAGCGACAGACATGCACTGATACAGTGGGCTGAGAATGCATGAAAGTCTGTCTTTGGGCATCTGAGTAAAGGTTGAAATGGTGGAACTTGAACCATTGTGGAGATGGTCAGCAGGCTGGCTGTAAGGACTGTGGTGAAGATAGCTGTATCTGGGAACAGAGTCAAAAAATATAAAAAAAGAAATGGAGAAGGGGAAATAACTGGTCTGTCATAAAGCTCTTTTTTTCCAGAAGGAAAATTGAACAGGTATTCTGGAATAGCTGTTCTTCTGTATTTATTCCAAATTAACTCCCCCGTGTGGACACAATCTTTTGGAGTAAAGTAGGATAATTATTCTGTTTCGGAAGATTAGCTGCTTGTAATAGATGTAGGCCTTAGCTGTCATCTTTTTCCACAAACAGCTTGGTGTTCAACAGCAAAGCACAAGCACTTGTTAAACTGTCTGCATTGAGGAAAAACAGAGTAATTTCATGGCTTGGTGTCTAAATGTAACATTTCCATGATGAGCAAACAAATCTGTGCTTAGTCAAAAAAAAAATAAAAGGGGGGGGGGGGCGTCTAACAAGGCAAAAAGCAAAAGACTTATTCCAAAATCCAGTATGCATACTAAGAAGTTGAGGATATATTTCCTTAGAAACTTCTACATCAGGGCTTTATTTCCACATTTTATGACAAGTATTACTGCCTACTTGATTATAAACCTATGACAATAGTTTTTATACCTATATTGTAAAAAAACCCCCACCCAATAAAACAACTCTGGAAATTTGTATTTGAATATCCATCACAGAATTTAATTACTCCAAAACACACACTATTTTATCAATCTAATTTTTGGTCAGTAAAAATTTTAATTATTCAGCTATTCAGGAAATTGTTTTTTCATTGTAGTATTTATGATTTTAAAGTTATTTCAGTGTCGATTGGTAACTAACTGTTCACTTCTATTTAAGAAATGCTGATGGCAGGGAAATGAGAAAAATATTTTGGAAGGGGCAGAGTTAATCCTGTCAGTACAGTCTTTTGCTGGAGGCTTTTTCATGTAAGTAATGTACTAGCAAGCAGAGCGGCCGCTTGACTTCTGAGAGTTTTTTCCTAGAGCAGCTTTTCCTAGTCTTTGTAAACGTGAGGTTTTGCTATACAAATGCTCTCTTACCAAAACGTGACTCTTTTGTTTGATTGTGGAACTACAAGAATTTTTACCAAATTGCCAGTTGTTGGAGCAACAATTCAACAAAAAGAACAAGAGAATTACTGGTTGTATTAAATAAATACTTTTAAACTTTTTTTCATAGCTTGAAAAAAGCAAATATTGCTTATGAAAACATGTTTGAAGAAGTGCCCATTGTAATTAAGAATTCATACCTGATCAATGTGATGTTGTGGGAACTGGAAAAGAAATCCGCAGTAGCCGATAGACATGAATTGCTCAGTCTGGCTAGCAGGTAAGTACTTGTTACAATAATGGATGTATTTTTATTCGCTTTCCCAAACCACAGTTTAACACCTTGGGTGAAATCCCAGTCTCATTACAGTCCATGGAAGCTTTGCCTTGACTTTTAATGGGGTTAAGACTTTACCCTTCATGTTCTTTTGTTGAAGGAAAAACTGCGTGGTTAAAACTATAGCATTAGATTCAAGGACTAAATTTAGTCTGTAATCCACAAATACCTATACTGCTTGAAAGTGTATAATCTTTTCAGTAGTATATATTTCTTCAAGAAAATATTAGCATTCAGAAAATTCAGGCAAATAGATCTGGAAATAAAAATTGGTTTTGTTAAATGTTTCTCAAGTAATTGTGTAGATTATTTTAGCAAAAAAACCGCCTGCATTTGTTCTGCTTTGGTAGCAGGGTGCACTTGAAACTAAAACAAAATAATAAAGCCTCTACCTGAGAAATACTCAAAGGGTACAAATGATCAAACTGATTGGCATGACAGCCACCATTCATGATGTCAGAAATTGTTTAAGAGTTTCTAGAATGATCTCATAATTTTTTGTTCTCATAGCACTTTGCCCTGAAAATACATTTATGATCACAAAGTAGGTATGACTTCTAGCAATATGATTTGGTGATGCTTAGATCTTACACATCTCAGTACAGTTAATTGGATTATTATTGGGCTGACCAAACTAACCAGGTACACAAAACGATGCAGTATCTTGTTCCATGTTGAAACTGCAATGTATTCACTAATAGACTTTTGGGATGTAACACTTCTTTTTACATCAAGGTGTTGCCTGCCAGATTCTGATCCACTCTGACACCAAGTTTTCTGAATACTAGTGGTGTCTGTCTTTCTTTTCCCATTTTTCTGTGCCCCCATCATGTAAGGTTGTTGTTAATGGATCCGTATTGCCTAGTGGTCCTTAGGTTGCCTGAGTGAGCAGAAATTTTCCACTCTGTTTTCTTGAGCTTATTTGGATCTATTGAGTGATCTGATAGCTTTTAGAGAAATTGGTCGAGAGTGAAAAGGTGTAGGGTTGAACTCTGCCATGGAATTTACAAGAGGTTTCCCAAGAGATACTTGGTCTGTAATTTTGTTGTGACTTTGCACCTTGGAATTAAAGAAATGAAGAATTTTTGCCAAGATGTTCAGCCTGCTTGACTTTGCAGTCTTTCTGTCAGGCTCTTCCCTTGCTGAAAGATCACGAAGCTGTTACCGTCTGAGGAGAGGGTGGGCACTGGGTGTAGGAAATGACAATGATTTGATTCCTCATGAGCTCTACCACTTAACTGTGAAAAGGAGGACTGTGCTGAGGATATAGAGCAGGTTTCCGGGTGACCTGACAGCATTGCCCTTGACTGTTTCTATGGGCTTGCTCCTGTAAAAAGGGTTGGGATTATCCAACACCCTGGATCCTAGCACAGGCTGCTGCTAGTCACTTCATACAATTCTGGAAATGGAAATGAATTTGCACAGATCACAAACCACAGTTGAAGTTTCTCATCAGCTTTACATCTTATGTAGTAACTGGTACCGTACCACTGACCTGACTCAAGATGAAAAATAAGAACTGTACAAAAGAATTTCTTTTCTGGAATGACAGTGTTAATAGCCTGGTGTAAGACAGGCTTTTGTGTTGGTCCTCTTTATCAGTAAATGAGATGAGAAGTGAACAATAAAAACAAGGAAGCATCATCATTTATGTTTTGGAATCCATTACAACAAGAAAAAGAACAAGATAACTTTTTCCTCAGTGAATCAAATTTTCTTTTCAATGGGTGTTTTCTTGGAGCAGTGCAGTGCTGTTCATAACGATGACACAAGTGGAACTGGATTCATGATAAACCTGGTTAAAAGTGCCTTTTCAATTAAGTTTGAACTTCAGTTAAGTTACTATCCTGTATACTGGCAGCAATTTCTTGAGCTTATTGAAGTCTAGAATTTCCCACTCATAGAGAATTAACTCAACAGATTCATCAGTTTTTAGAGGTATTTCTGAATTACATCTCCTGAGCTGACTTTCCTGGCAGCTTTCTTCTGGTTTACCTTGTCTATTTGAGGAACTTAAGGTGCTTAGTTTTGTTTGATGGGGATTAAGTTTTGGAAGTTACCCCAGTAGGTTTATTTGGAGATTTTTGTATGTGTCTTTTAAATTTATTTATTTTAATATTTGATAGCTACTTTTGCTTACCAAGCAGGTTACATTCAGTAATATCTTAAATTGGTATAACTCAGCAGCTGGCAAATGAAAACATTTTAAAGCTCGTTTATTCAAGGTAGGGTGACTTGTACTGTCTGCTGAAATATTTAACTAGTTTTTACTTGAATTCAGCTATGAAGATTTCTGACAAATAATATATTGCCTGAAGTAAGGGAGTTCAAACCCCCACTATTCTGGAGTTTTATTTTCACTTTGCATTTCCTTATTTTGTCTTTGAACAGTTGTGGCTAAAACATTTCAGATGTCAACTTTAAATTTTGGTGCATATCCTCCTCACTTAAGTTTGCTCTTGTAGAATTAGTTGGCAGTAACTTTAAGGCTACTTTTTTCTTTCTTTTTTTTTTTTTTTTTTTTTTTCCTTTTCATTTTGGGTGGATTGGGGGTTGATTGGGCTTTTGGGGTTTTTTTTTCTGGTCCTTTGGGAGCATCCTTGAATTTTTTTTTAATCTTCTGAAGCAATGGTTTTGGCAATGAAATTATTTACCCATAGCTGTTCTTCTCTGTAGAGTTTGTTTCATCAAGATTCTCACATGTTCAGCCACCCACTGTGTCTGAGTTTGAAGCTGTACCTATTTGAGGTACTTTGTCTACACCTTAATATCTTTCTCCTTTTGAAGTACACTTGTGATAATTGTATAAAGTAGTTTACTTTTTTGGGGTATAAATTTTTGTTTGTCTTGTGAAATCTGAATTGACTGGAATATTCTAGGGAAAAAAGTTGAAGGCAGAACAGCACAAGGCTAGCAAGTAATAGCAAGTAAAGGCCTTTTGCTCAAACTGTTATCCTCCTGCTACCCTTAAGGACCAAAATGTCTTGAAGACCTTGGAGTATTGCCAGTCTTTTGATAGAGACTCAAAAATTAAAATCCTGTCAGATAATGTTCCAGATCTTCAGAGAAATAATTACAACCAACTTTCCCATTCTCATCCATCTCTTCCCTATTCTATCGATGATCTAGTTTAAATTAAAAAAAGCTTTTTTGTGGTCTAGCTTCATAATAGGGTTGTTCTATAATATCTCAATTTGTCTCAAGCAATTTTTCTAATAGTGTGCGTCAGTAGAAGCAAACATGTGCTGAACATTTACTGCAGTAACATCTACTTGGCAGATATTTTTCAAACATCAGATGCAGTATTTTTGCAAAAGTGACATAAGGAGGGTTACTTTGGCTTTTGAAAACAATATTAACCTTTATACATGGTACTGCTTATTCAGAAATCTCAATGTGCTTAACGGATTATTAAGATAATTATGAAAATCTCTAATTTGCAGATGGGGGAAGCTGACACAGAGAGGGTAAATGTGTTGCCCAAAGGCACACATCAAAGTCTGAGTAGAAAAGGGAACAGAGCTCAAGACTCCTGACTTACATATCTCATTCAAACAAAATCCTCTTAAAAAGAGCACAGGTTGAACTCGGGCTAAAATGCTGAGATGTAAACAAGTTCTGCTAAGCGGTGGGAATGTTCCTTAGAAATATTTAATCAAAAAGATGTGCTTTGCCCAGCAGTACCTCTCTAATCCACCCAAAGCTGTTCCCACCAGGAGGAGAAGTGCTGTACCAGGGTGGCACCTTTCCCAAAAAACAGTGACTCTGAGAGGGGCCTCAGTAGAGCTGATGGAAACTGGAAAAACCGAGCAGCAAACGCAGCTTTTTCTTATGCTTTCTGTTGCTGCTCCCTGATCTCATCTTCCTTAACCAGGATGCAAGCAAAATTAAATAAGTGGGTCCATTTATGAAAATTGTAGGCAAGTTTAGGGCACCATCTTTTTTAGATATCTCCAGCTTCAGAATTGTTATACCCCAAAATTAAGTTCCTAGGTACAGCACAGTGATTCAGACCTCAGAGGCTAGGAGCCTCTACTCCCTCCCGGGCCACCACAGGTAGGTGGACTTCTCCAAAAGTGCAAGCTGAGGCCCACATGCTGTGTGTAGATACAGTTAAAAGTAATAAGCAGGACACGGGAAGCTGAGAACAACATGAATTACTGCCTTTCTTCAGAGCTTTGGTGCTGCATTTTGCTGTGTTTCAGACCTTTAGTGAGTGTGTGTGTGTGGAGTCCTTTCCTGATTAAAGATGCTAAAGTAAATGTGGGCTTCATGTGTAGTTTCCCCGTTACGAATCCTACAGAAGCAGAGCCAGTTTGAGGTTCCGTCCCCAGCTGCTTGCATCATTCCTCCCTGCTACCCCCATTTCATCTTTACACTCCTCCCACCCTCAAAGATTTTTATTCCCTCATCTGCTTCACAATACGGCTGTACAAATAGCTTTGTGGAATAGTCTGGTGGAAAAAGTCAGGCTCCCACTCTTCCTTTCCAGCCTTTCCCTCAGCCTCCCTAAAAAAAAAAAAACCAAACCAAAAAAACCCACCCAACTGAGGGAAGAAACCCCAACTGAGGGTGTTTTTGCATTTACAGTAGACTGTTTCACTGAAAGTCTGAAGTGTGCCCACGCAAACAGCTGAATCCATACAGCTTAGAGTGCTAAATCCTTGGGCAAAGAGGGAGGGAAAGACTGGAAGATGCTGATGCTGGGACCTCTTAAACTGGCTTTGTGCACCTTTGCTGCTCTTAAAATACATCTGCAAAGGGAGGCCCAAGTGGTACAAGGATTCCCTCAGGAAGAGGGAGGCTTGCATTGAGGTCTCTTAGCCAGATCTGTACCCTAACAGGCTGCTCTCTTATATTGAGTGATCTGTGAGTTCTGTCAGCGTATAGTTATTGCTTTCTCCTTCTGCGGGTGCTAGACCATACCACCAGCAAACAGAAGGGTCACCAGGAGGACGAACAAGACAGAAAGTGCCATGACTGTTATCTGCAGATTAGGCTACTTTGTGAACAGGTTTCTGCTTCTCACCCTCTGAACATTTTGACCTTTGGATGTGATAATTGTTAAACAAGGAATCAGAAGTAATCCATGAATCCAGGTCTTGATTTCATATCTGCCCTTTTGGGTGAAGGATTGTACCCTGTCAAGTGTAAGGCTGTTACAGCAAAAATGCACAGCACAAGAAATTGCTTTGGAGGCCAAACTTTCTAGTTAGTTTGTTGGGGTTTTTTTCTAAACAGACTTTGACAGTTTCCCTTCGACAGTTTGTATGTGTGTGTCCTTTTTTGGCAGTTTTTTATTGTCATCCAAGCTACACAGCTAAGTCTCAAATGATAAAATTCTGGAAGTTTTGAAGGTCACTCACTACAGGTGAATGATCCTAATAACAATTCCGTTGAAGAAGTGCTCTCAGATTATTTCTTCATTAGATGTGTCAGAATCCACAAGATTTTTTTTTGGTGTGTCTTAACTGCAGAAGTAGCTCCATTCTGGTTTTTTTCCCATTTTATTATCTATATTTCTCCCCCAAAATGAACACAGTCCCCATGTGTGGACATTCTGATGCTTAGTGTGATAGCAATTCTGCAGCTGATGCTTTTCTCCCACGAAGATTCAACAGTACCTGAGGTGTGGTGATCTCCTGGTGCTGTCTTAAGGTGGAACTGTGTCTTTTAGTTCCATTCAGGAGTGTGCTCAGACCGTCACCACTGGGTGATCTCAGACCTGACTTGTTTCAGATGAAACTAAAGTGAAAGTAGGCTTTGGGAGGATACCTACTGTGCTTCAGCTACTAATGGGCTTTCAGATCACTGGACCACATCAGAACTAGTGATAAGAAACCCCCTGAAACACACATAGCATGGACATTTGTTTCTCAGGGCCAGCTGTTTTGCTTTATAAATCTGTTCCTGTTCATCTACACTACCTGCTAATCTAATGTAAATTCAATTTAATTGACTCTTTCGCTGAATCAGCTGACTGAAATGCATCCATTGAAAATGCAGTTTATTACCAGTGCCCTCAGAACAACAAATGCAAGTGCTGAGCTCCACATTGTCTACATTTAATTATCACAGAGCCTTGTAGGAAAGTGAGTCTTGATGGGAATGTAAGCAGCATTTACTGGCACCCCCGCCCCCCAATTTTTTGAGTTGCATTGATGCATAGGGGGCATTCAGGTACCTAGCAGCGTGACCTTTGAGCTCTGCTGCAGGGGTGTGCACAAGGCCAGGAAAAGCCTTTGAGCTAAGTAAATGTATGATGAGTCTTATGGGCCGGAGCAATGCAATTCAACTTCCTAAATCTCACCAGAATAAGTTTCAGCTGAATAAAACTTGCTTAAACATTGTATGTATACATTTTTATGAATTACTTCCTATTGGTCTTTCTTTTTTTTGGCTTTTTTTTTTTGGTTTTGTTTTGTTTTAAGAGGTGGAGCAAAAGAGGGTATCAACCACATGAGAACTGAGGAAAAAGCTGGTCCTGTATTTGCAGCATACTTATCACTTCATGTCTAAGTTCACATCTGTTTAAGTTATCTGTTTTTAGCTTTTTGTTTCCCTGGCAATGAGAGAAAACACTATATTACTGCAGCTTCTAACAATAACTCTCTGTTTCTGTATTCTGCTGTACTAAGCTGGTCCCAAAGAGATTCACATAAAATCATTCTTTGTAACCACCTATATTTCATATGGACACTATCTGTAAAATAATTATGTATTCCTTCTGTCCACATACCCTACAAGGCTATTAATATGTACCTACGTAGGCATTTCTGATAATATCCAGTTCAAACACTAACTCTGTATAATATAAACTCTATAAAAAACCGAAAATATTCACACCCCTAGCCATGGCAATATTCCACAGTTCTAAATATCATGCGCTTGAAATGTTCAACAAAAAAAACCCCAGGAAGTTTAAAAATAATTATTATAGTGGCGCCTTTCTTGCTGCTGTGTAACTGAAGTCCTCCGCACCATCTGCCCCTGTACCCAACTGAGATTTCAAAACTCTGGCTTGTAAATAAATTGTGGTCTGAAGTTACAGCCTTTTGTTCAGTGAGCAGGCAGCTCAGCTCAGTAAAATAGCTGTCCTAGTACTCGGAGATAAAGGGGGTCTTCAGCTACGTTCTCAGGAGGTATCTTCTTGTGCCTCGGTGTGTTACGCGTTTCCAGCTATGACTTTGATGGATTTGGGGAAGAATTTGCTCTTGAAGAGGGATGTGCATAGTATCACGTATGTGGTTCCCTTTTCACTTCATGCATGTCTTTTCCAGTTAAGAGTTTTTCCAGTCCATAGGCTGTTGGATGGTGGGAATGTGTTGTAAAAGACAGAAAGAATCTCAGATAACGTGGAGGAGCAGTGACGGAAGGGTATGATTCTGAAGTGCACCAAACTTTTTAATTGAAAGAAACTCCCATGAATAGTAGTGCATTTCAGTTGGGGAGGAGAAGGATGGTATTTAGCTTTTTCAGTCATTGATCTTCAGCCAAGTAGGATTGGGTAAGGCTTAGATCAGATCCAACAAACTAGCTTCTGATCAAAAGGATCAATAGAGAGCAGTAAGTATCCTTCTTTTACTGCTCTACCCTGTGAACACAATTTAAGATGAATACTGTCTCCATGGGCACCAACCTAAAAACTTCCAAAACTTTAACTTGGAAGCTATACCTTAAGTTGAACATTCCTACAAAATATTGAATCCTTTACTAAAAATGGTTACAATAAAAGTTGTTTAACAGACTTCATTTGTCTGGCCAAGGCAGTAGATCGCATAACTGGAACTGGACGCGCCCAGCCTAGCTGCTTCCATGTTGCTTATGGTATGGAATGTGGAGCTGGCTGGACTGGACGCAACACTCCCTCTCAACAGCTAAGATCAAGCGATGTCTGCCGAACTTCCAGGCGTGGTTTGATAGACTAGTTAATGAGATGGAGTTCTGAAGAATATTTAACTATCCCTGCAAAGGGATAGTTAAATATTTGTGAAAAAGCTAGCAGTAACTTGAAATCAAACTCTTTGAACACATCTCCTGGAACATTGTTCGGGATTATGTGTCACAAAAGCATCAGACTTTTTCTTTTAAACATTTGACCTGCATCTGTAAATTCACGCAAGGCATTGTTTTTTTTGTGACTATGAGGTTCCCTGCGAAGACCAAAAACTTAAGTATGGTATATGCAATGTGGCATAGATGGTAGAGGAAGAGATACCATACAAAGTATCGTCAAATAGATATATGAACTAAGATAACCAGGAACTTAAAAACTGCAGACTGTGCCAATAGTGCGGAAATATTGGTTGAGTGACTTGAAAAGAATTTAAAAATTTAAGATTTTTTTTTTTAAAATAAAATCAGACTTTCATTAATGTTTCTTGTATTTCAGTAATCACCTAGGGAAGAGTCTGCAGCTGCTGATGGACCGAGTGGATGAGATGAGCCAAGACATTGTTAAATACAATACCTACCTGAGGAATGTAAGCAAACAGCAGCAGCAGAAACACCAGGTTGGTAACATGGGAAACCTGAATGAGATTTTTTGTCCCACAAAATACAGTTTGGGTGGTGTTATCCAAGACAGATGAATTTGGATTTAAGCAAGATGGAATTCTTACAGAAAGATGTCCATTAAGTAGATTTATAAAATGTGCTAATCAGTGAGGAATTATCAAATGGATTCACTTCTGCTGACATTTAATGCGGATTGGTCTTTCTTTGCAATTTTACACGTTTGTTAGTGATATACGATAAACCTAAATCATTGATAAATATGCTGTGGACACAAGGATTAGAGGTGTAGTAAATGAAAGAGCTGAAACTACAAGTGAATTGTTCCAAAACAAACCATGTTTTAATACCATCACAGGTAGTCATGCATCTAGAAATAAAGGAACATAGTCCATATTTAAAAGACAGCAGACTGTTCTCTGATCGAAAATTACATTTTAGTCAGTTTTGGATTAGTGGATAGTGATACCGATCAGGCGATGCTGACTTTTAATTCCTGATGCCAAAGGGCCTCTTTAAAATCCAAAATAGTCTGATTAGAGAATGCTGAGTATGGAGACTGGCTCTAGGTGGCCCTGCTTGAGCAGAGGGTTGGACAAGGTGACCTCCAGAAGTCCCTTCCAACTTCAACCATTCTGTGATTTGGAGACTGTGTTACTTTATGTTACTTGCTGTAGCTGCATATGATAAAGCAATACTGTGTCTAATTATAGAAGAATGCTGGTAAAAAAGCACTATGAGAATGATTTAAAAGCCTGGAAAGCAGTGAATGCAGTACATTTCACGCGAATTAAGTTAGTGAGTGACTTGCTTACTCGAGAAGTACCTGCATGAAAAATAAATTCCAGCTCTCTAATCTGGCAGCAGAGATATGACAAGATTCAGTGTTGGCCAACTGAAAATGGACCAGGCGACTTTAAAGATAAAATATTGCATATTGCTACACAAAGTAGCTAATAATTAAAAAGAGCATCTGTGGTTCATCTGAAATTCTTCATCACTGACTATTTTAAAATCAAAATTTACTTTTTTCACTTAAGTGTAGTTTGAAGAGGGAGTACTTCAGGGAAGCAGCACATGATCAGTGGTCTCTCCTGGGTTTGTAAATTCCTGAGGACATAGAAGCTTCATGCATGTTATCTTCAGAAAATTTATTTTCCTTTGCTGCCTAATTTGAACAGAAAGATGGCATCCACTTCAAATGTTTTTGTTAATAACAAGGGGATCTATTTATTTTGAAAAGCAGAGCAAAGTAGGTTCCATGGTGTCTCACTTCATTTCTTTACTAACTATAGCTGCTTTAGTAGTGGCTCATTGCAGCATAGTTAGTGGTCTTAACTTCATTTTTAAAATGGAGCAATTGTGATTAAGAGCAAGCTGTTTCAATAGAGAATAATAGGCAGACTGCTGAGAAGTGAATGGGGTAATGCAAGGAAAGAAGGAACTACATGCAATTCACATACAAATATGGGCATTTAAGATTTTATTTTTAACATTGTCCAAAAACATGTATTTGTCACTACTACTGGAAAAAAAATTACTTCGTTTGAGTATGCCACCAAGTATGAACTGTTTTCAGACTCTTATGCACAGATACATTTAAGTGACAGAAAACACCCTGTACTCTTTGGTCAGTTTATGTTAAAGGGCTTTTTGGTGTTGAATATGAGGGCTTTGATAGACAAACCTTACAGCTAATTCCTGGCTGTGACATACGGTATGAAGTGTCACATACATGTTTTGGAACGTGTGTACTTCTGCAAGAACAAATGTCTATCCAATAGCTAAAAAAATGGTCTGCCTTAATTTTTATAAAGTTTGAGTAACCTACATGGCAAATGGAAGCACTGAAAACAAACCTGACTTTTTTTTTTTTTTTTTTTTGTAATAGCAGAATAATTTATACAAACTGCTACTCTGGTATATCCTCTGGTAACCCACAAAGAAATGGCATCAATGTAGCAGAATATCTAAGTAACTGGAATGGAGAAATGAACCATTATACTTTATTTCAGCTACCACTTTGTTCTCAGTTTACAGTTAATGTTTTTTAGCTTAAAACACCGTGTTTAATCAGGTTCTCTTCCCCTTTCAGATTAATACTGTTTTGACCTTTAACTCACATAAAATTGAGTATTTCTGGTTTCTATAACATTTGAGGTAATGGCTTCTCATACCTACATATTCCAGCCTTGGTTTCTTTTTTTGCATGGGGAAATGGAAGCCTTTATCTACCATGCTGTATTCTTTCCATCAGATACAGTATTCATCTCTCTGAAAAAATCTTTAAAATTAACGCCGCTACCTCAGTACCACATCATTTTCCAGTGCCTCATTTACTTAAGGTGACAACTTGGCGGGGGGGTGGGGTGGGGCGGAATGCTTATTAGCAGTGAATTGAAATAAACTGTGAGTTGTGTTTGCATTATTTGAAGTAAATTGAATTGCATTGTGTAAGTAAAATTTTTAATACGTACTTGCTGGTTAGGTAAAAAGCATCTGAAAAGAAAACCTTTTTGCTGCTTTCGAAGTCCTGTTGCATTCTGTTCCTGTTGCTTTACTTTCAGTACCAGCAGAGACGTCAACAAGAAAATATACAGCGTCAGAGCCGAGGAGAAGCCCCTCTTCCTGAGGAGGACATCAATAAACTTTTTAAACCACCACAGCCACCTCCAAGAATGGAGTCGCTCCTTATTGCAGGTAGCGTTCTAGCAGCCTCTTCTACTCATCTTTTCATATATGAATGTTAGCTTGAGAAAAAGTGAAGTGGTCGCCTTGGAAGGTATCTTAATTCTTCATTACCTTTGCCATTACTGGCAGTATTCCAGATACTGCCCTTTATTTGGACAAAGGCAGTGGTTTTAACCTGTGATCTGTAGCCCTGTTGTCTGAAGTATTAAAAAAAAAAAAAAAAGTTGGCTTAGAACAACAGCTTAATGCTAGTAGGCAGTCCACGCCTCTGTTAGAAAGTAAGCTTACACACACAGAGGAATTTTAAACCATCTAGGTAAGTCACAGAGGCGTGTTACCTATGCAGATACAAACATGTAATTTTTTGAAAGCAAGCCACTGTGTTTAATCAGAATGCTGCATGAAGCTTTAAACTTGATGTATGGGAGACTTTCTCCCTTTATTTCTTATTTTGCCATGGTACCTAGCTCCTGCTTGCCCATCTGTGTCTCCTGGGTTGATGGAAAAGGGCAAGGAGCAGCAGCCAGAGATTCTTCCTGGTGCTCCTTTCTGAGCAGGTGAAATGGGATTTTAAAGGAGAGCTGGAGAAATGCCCCACAGAGCAGGCTTTCTGCATGAATAGGTGTAGCTACTACTGCAGTCAATAAGCTGCTTCCTCAACTCCTGAAGTTAGGGACTGTACAGACAAGAGGCAGGAATAAGCTGTTTGGGCTGGAAATACTGATTCAGAGCAGAGCAGTAGTCTGCAGCCTTCCGTTACTGGTAATATCCCTAGATGTTGAACTGGCTGTTGCAGCAGCTGAGATGATTTTACTTTTAATTTCACACAGAACTGGGGTAATTTCTTTGATTTGTACCTCCAGAGTTTTAGGGAAACTATCGCCATCTTCCTGTACCTCAAGGTGTGAATAAAAATTTAAATGGGAACAAAGCATAGGGACAGATGCCATGGCCCCCAGTTTCTCCAGTTCACTGGCATGCTGCAGTACATAGCCACAGTTTGGTACCAAAGTCAGTGCCTGTCGTGTGCCTCCTGGAAGGGTAAAAATATCTGGGACCTCAAAATGGCAACACGGAACAGAAGACATAGATGCTCTCCGAAGTAATCTAAATTTGGGAAACGTTATAAGAAAGCAAATTGTTTAACTCTAAGGTTTTTTGATCAGTTAGATATCACAGTGTGTTCTACTAAGATAACAAAGTCCTGGTAATTTAGTGTGTGGAAAAGAGTGCTTTGGCATTAAAAAACCCTGAATTTGAACTACCACCCTTAAATTTTGGAGTGACCAAGAGATTATTATTTTAATATTAATACTGTTTCACACTGCTAGTAAGTGCTGCTTTTAGAAGAAATAATGGTCTTGATTTATTATTCCTTCCAGAGTCTTTCAAAAAACTATTGTTTTGATAGCTTTTACCAGTTAATGAATCCTAGCAGCATTAAAGTGTTTAAACATTCAGCTTTAGCATAGCTTAATGCAACAGAAGTGTGCGTGTGTATACATGTGTGTTTTATGAAAGTGATAACTTAAGATGAATCACCTCTTGTAAGAGGAGGAATTGAAAACTATTATACTTAAAGGAAAAAACAGTTTTCAGCCAAAGCACTCTCTTCATTTGTTCTTTTACCATAGTCAGGGGAAGAATTGAAAGCATCCACTTCAACTTAGATGAAGTAAAGTTTGGGGATAAAGAATAAAACTTAGCTCTTTTGTCTCTGAGGCATTTAAAAACTTTTCAAATAGAGCATTAAATTGAGAGTTTATTTGCCTTCTAAACAGCCTTAATTTTGATTAAACTGGCTTCATGTTTTGCTATTCCTAGCTAACAAGGGAAATAACTTGTAGCAGTACGTGTATAAAAATGTTTTGATGGGCATGTTTGATTTGTAAAGCACTGACAAGTCTTCATACCCTGACGATTTTTGAAATAGCTAATAAAGTGAAATATTAGGTGGAAGAAAAGGCTAGCAAAATGTCAAACAGAAGTACCACAATTTTCAGTCTGCTACTGAAAAATATTTGTTACAAATATTTTAATAGGTACAGCAGCTGCATAAGAGCAGAACCAAAATTCAGTCCTGTAGTATTTTTAGAGCAATTAAATTGAACAATTAAAGTGACTAAGCTTCCAGTAGAGCAGCAAGAATTATTTATTCTTTCTATTGTCATATGTCTCTTCAGAAATTGTATGTAGTAGAATTGTAGGAAAGTTAAGGGGGTTTTGAGCATACCAGTTTACCTATTCTGCTAGTTTAGTTTCTTCTTCCCAAACCTGTTTGGTGATATTGAAAATGTAAAATTCATAAATCTGGAACAGTTGAGTTGTTTTAGTTGCTTCTCTGTATAAATCCTGAATGATTCATGCACATTTGGCTTTATAAGAATTATGTTCTAGGATGTCTTTCTGAATTTCAAAACTGACAAGGTTTTACCCTTCTTTCCTATTGACAGGTCAAATTAATACCTACTGCCAGAATATTAAGGAGTTTAATGCACAGAACTTGGGCAAGCTTTTCATGGCTCAGGCTCTCCAAGATTACAATAACTGAAGAAGCTTTGCTGTAGACCTCAGCAGGAGGAGTTATTTACAGTTTTATACTGTCCATGATCCTCTTGAAAATTTAGTATATTGGGAAAAGAGTCTTGTAAAACAGTCACCTTGGTTTGTGTAGAATTCTCCCGTAAGAAAAATAAAGGCAAATTTTAATGATAATTTAGTATTTCCTTATTTGTTGGCCCTATTGGACTGGAATTTTCTGTGGTCACTCAGGTTTTCTAAATGTTTGGCAGTTATTCATGTTTAGTCATAGTAAATAATATAGGTTTTATTTGCCTTGGAATAGAAATAAAAAGTAATCACTACACGTGTTTGGTATAGCTGACTTTACAGCAGAAATCTGAAATTTCCCAGTTTTACTTGAGAATTTACAACCATAATGTCCTAGTCAGTTGGAGTGGTTGCTCATCTTTATTTTAATCTGTTTGGACAGTCTGGTGTGATAGACCTTCCATATCACAAATATTTCATAGGCTTCACATTCAGAACATACAGAACTAATGTTATGCGGAGACTGAACCCCACCACTTTGTGTGAAGCTGTGTTTCCATTTTCTGTTGCTGCTACCAACTGGATGGAAGTCAGAATCTGGAATGAAAACTGGTTATTGGTTGGAGTCAATGATCTTAAAGGTCTTTTCCAACCTAAATGATTCTGATTCTGTGAAAGTCAGTGATGCTACTGGAGTCTTCATGACAGAAACTGTAGAAGTAGCTAACCTGGAGCAGCTAGTGTGGTGTAAATGGACAACATACCTACTCTGCATTAACTTTGCCGTCTGGATGTGTCTTTACTCCTGAACTCAGGCTACTTACCTTTTTATCAAGAATGTTAATTTAAAGGGTTAATACGTGGCCAGTCACACGTAACTATCACTGATTTTTTTTTTTCACCCTCTATCTTTTCTTTTCTTGAGTTCTTTCTTGCATGTAATTGTGTGATGAGTTCTGAGAGCCTGAAATGGCTGAAGGAGTGTGGTTTGGTCTTTTAAAATAAATGACATCCTCTAAATACGGACCTAGCATGGAATATTTCAGCTTCTAAAGTGAATGTTTTGGAGAGTCAGAAATGTGTGAAAACTGTGGGTTAGACTAATAACTTACTCTTTTTACAGTCTAAAGTCTAGTGATTGCAGTATTTAAATACAGATGCAAATTTGCAGCCGTATGTGATATGTGAGTGCAGCCCTCACATATCTGGCACATTGCCAGTGTGATCTTTTACCGTGGAAACTTCAGGCACCTTTCTGTTAGCTTTCATACAGTGAACTTCTCGGAAGTCAAAGATTAGTTCAGTATCCTGCTACAGTGCCAAACGATTGAGTTTCGTTTCCTATTACAAGTAATATTCAAACCGTGTTAATTTTCTAGTTTTCTGAAGGACCAAAATAACCACCAGGGAACAGAAGTAGAAGCAGATCGTTAGAATAAGATGAGGCATTTCAGATAGAAAAATCCATCTTCTGGATAACTGGGAATAGAAGACAGACTCTGTAGTGACTGTGTATAGAACGAAGCAGCACTAACATTTGTACTAGAAGGTCTGCAAAGGAGGTGTTAGCAAGGTAAATGGTTGCCATAGGTTAAAAGCAAGCTGCGTGTTTTGAATTAGTTCTTTAAGATTGAGGATCTAAATGTGGGAAAGAGGGCAGTAATGTTCTACTGTGCCAGAGTTTAACAAGATTGTGAATTTTATATAGCTTGATTGAATGTGGTAAATGTTAAAGTCCATGAAAAAATATGGAAGCCTTCAGCAGAGATCTGTGCCTTCTAAAGGCATGGACTTGAGTCAGACCGGGGAATGAGATACAAAAGTAGGTGAGAGGTGTTAAGTAGACTTTGGAGATGATTTGACTATTCTGTTCTGAATCACATTTTGGTCTTCTGTCATGGTGGAAATAATGAGAGGAAGCGCCCCTGAGCGAGGGAGGTAGCATCAGTTGAAGCTGTTGGTCTGTAAATGAGAATCAACAGCTGTGGAGGTTAGGAATTAAAAGGGATGGGGCTGTGTCTCCATGCTGGGTTTGGTGTGAGCTTTCCTCTCTATCTCTGCACTCCTGGAACCTCACTTTTACATGTTCTCCCGCTAATGTGAGTGAGCTGACCATTCATTCACAGTAAAACATGTCCTTTTCATTTTTAATTATCATAGCACTACCTATTTTTTCCCCTTTCTTCCTGTGGAAGGCTTTTCTCTATACTAATTTAAAAAAAAAAAAAAAGTAGTGACATTAGAGTCCTTAAAAATCACCTCTAAAGAAGTTAGAACTGCTTTTCGATCAGCGAGCCTATTGTCACTGCAGAAGCAAGCAAAGCCTCTGCCCTGTGGTTCTGTCTACATCTTGTGTCCACAGGTAACGTGTGCGCACAGGAGGCAGAACATGCACACAAGGGCATGCCTGCTCTGCAGTCATCAGTTAAACACATAGTCCACATCTTGCCATCGTCACACTCCTAACCGTGCGGATCTGTGTTGAGATAACCATTTTGTAATTGTTTTCTGTTTGTGCAGAACTACAGTCCTTGTAAAAGAAAACGTGACTTTGGAATCCAGCTGTCACTGGCATGAGTCTTACAGGCAGGTCTTCTAAGTCAGATGTTTTGCAC
Source organism: Falco biarmicus (assembly GCF_023638135.1). Taxonomy (NCBI): domain Eukaryota; kingdom Metazoa; phylum Chordata; class Aves; order Falconiformes; family Falconidae; genus Falco; species Falco biarmicus. Next base: position 21,304,787 of record NC_079290.1, read on the forward strand.
ATCTTTCAAAAGTGAGATTTGAAAGTAGAGGAAAGGGGATGATTATTTTACTTTTGATGCTGAAGAAATAACTATTGGTTGAATTGGTCGATACTTGTGATCCTCACCAGTACAGGTCCCGTTTTGCTGTGCCGTTTTCTGCCTCTGTTCCACTGCTGTGTGTAAAATGCTCTAATTGCACTGATAATTTGAGCCTATGTGGCGTATGAAGTGCTATCTCTTTAATTGTAGCGCTACTTTAGGTCATGGTGCCATGACTGCCTGCTTACGAGAGGGTGTAGTCCTCTCTCCAAACTCCCTTTTCACGTGTAGACAAAATATAAGGGCTGTGCTGGTGTAAGGTAGGGTGGATGCAAGTTGGTGTTGCGTAAATAGTTACAAATTTGGTGCTCCTGTAGTTCGAGGTGACGCTTTCCCTGAGGAGTCACAGTAATGGACGGTGCACGCTCTTAGTCCCAACACAGTGTGGAATAGGTTCATCTCTGAGCCTTTGTAATGGCCGGCAATGTGTCTGGTTATACTGGCAGCCCTGGGCTTATCTTCAGGACAGGCAACAGGAAAGGATGCTAGACTTTGGACCATCCACTTGCTTAACTGAAAATACAAGTGTAATTCCTCAGGTACGGTTAACTGCCACAGTCGTTGTCAGACACTAAGCCTTAACACTAATATTAAAGGAAAGTGAAACTTAATGGGAGAGCTTTGCTGTAATCCAGACGTACTTGGTGTGCCTTATCTTGGCGTCATGATATGATGATGCACTATTTCCGTTCTCCTTTTGGTGCTCTTAAAGTTGGACCAAACTCTATATAAACTGTAAGCATTCTGCTGCTGACTGCCCACATGGAGGACACCCGGGCTGCTCGCCCCCTTCTACACAGGTTATAATGTCCTTTCTCTTCTCAGCACCACATGATGTTCCCCCAAATACTTAAACATTTTAGAGGCTGAATTTCTGCTCCTGCGCATCCTGTCAAAGTTTGGACTGCTGTGCAGAGTGGAACAGTGGGAGTATAAGGTACTGCCAGGTAAGAACAGGTAGCACTTGTGCACATTGTAAACAACTGCACAGAGTACAGAGTAGAGGTCTGGTGAGGTTGCAGATGTCCTTTTTGGTGCTAACAAAGATGTTGGTTTCCACTGCCAATCCCACCCAATAACACTTGTAAAGAGCAGAGTCATTCGTTAATTTTCTTGTTGGTCAGCATTGCCTGATGTTTTTGCCTTCTGAGGAATCTCCGATACGACAAGTCACTGGTGACAATCTGAGATAGCTTTAAGAAGCAAGCACTGTTTAATGGTTCTCACTTGATAGTCAAAGGACTCCTCATGCTCCGTAAGAAGTCATTAGGAGCTGGTGATGCAAATAATACCACCAGCTGAAATAAGAAATACGTGTGATATGTGCAGTAAGAGGAACTGAATTGCTCTCTGTAGAGCTGCTGCTCAGTTTGCTGGCCCTGGGGTGAGAGATACATCCCTCATGATTTTCCATGCCTGTGCATTTTCTTCCCTTGGATTTTATGCTTCAATTTTCTTCAGATTTTGCCCACAGCTTGTTGATTTTTAAGCAAAAAGAGCATACTGCTCTAAATCCAATGCCTTCTGTCACTCTGTGCTTTACTTTTCCATGAATTCTTCTGGAAATCTTTGTCTGCAGTTGGAAAGGTGCTTTAAATTTTGTGATGGGAACATCAAATTAATGGTGGAAGTTTCAGGTGGCAGGTGTGGTCCTGAGTTCAACTTTTTTATGCCCCTGATTTAAGGTGCAGGGGACTGAATGCACTGGCACTGCTCAGGAGATGGTGGTGCAGCTCTGTGGGACTAGTCCAGAGGGAGTGGATCACAAGCTTTTCATACCAACTTTACAACTGGAAGGAGGTTTATACAAAGTTGGGCCTGTGTTTTATTTTTTGACCTTTTAATTGAGAGAACAGATTGCTGTTGACATAACGCATCGTATGCCGAGCAGCCGTGAATTGCACAGAGCTGTAGAGGATGTCTTTAAAAACAACAGCTTTGGCAAAAAGCTCCTTAGTGAAAGAAAAGTTAATGTCTTATTTCAATTAAAGCAAACATTTATGTGTGAGGAAAACGGCCAGGTCCATTTTACAATGATACTAAAGGGCATTAAGGTGTCAGTAAAATAAACAAGGAAGGGTAGCAATGTATTTATCCAATAGAAACACAGCTAAAGACTTCAAAAGCTTTATGGAATTAAAAGAATGTGTGCAACAAGTTTTCTTTCCAATTTAAATGATCGATATATTAATCTTTCACCATTACTGAGAGGTGGTATTCCTTAAGTATTGTACAATACACCAAAGTTTGGTGGTTTTTTTTTTTCTTTTCTTTCTTCTGGATTTGAGCAATACAAATTTAGGACACAGTTTTGTATATGAAACTGCCTTCATCGTTCAGTGTGTGATTTAGTCTCTTAAATATCAATAAAACTGATGGAGAATCATATCCAACAGGTTAGAAAGTTGAAAGCTGATCGAAATATCCAGGGATCTCATCCCACATGCAGTGTTTGCCTGATTGTGCATCCTGATGTTTGAAAGCAAATCAAAGGATTTAAAGTAGGCTTTGTCTGTCATGGATTTTGTTGATTTTTTTTTTTTTTTGTTCCCAGATCTTTCACTTGGCTTCTTTAACATTAGCAAATGTAGCCATTAGCTTGCAGATTGCATGTAAGGTAGGAAAATGTATTATGTAACAGGAATACACCAGTTGCAACAGACTTGCCTGTTTCAAGATGTGGCAATACATACGCCTTAAAGTGATGTCTAACTAATAATGACCAGTTTATATAGTTCAGGAGAAGTGAGCAAGCAGTATGATGATCAAGGCCAGTCGGTGTTACCACAGATAGTAGCACTTGAGCAGTTTCTGCTTTGCATCAAATGTGTGACTTCCACACAAATATTTACAATTTTTTCTTCTTCTTTTTTTTTTTTTTTTTTTTAGCAAAAAAGTGTGGTCATATTAATTGCTGTAATATTTAACACAGTAGTCAAGCAAACCTGTTGTTACTAGCTATGAAAAAATTAGTTTCCAAAGGATTAGCAATTATGATCTTCAGCAATGTTAACTTGTTTACATGGACTACAAGGTTATATTCAATTAAATCAGTTTTGACGTGACTCCTGAAGTCATGTTCTAAGGCTGTCCAGCTTTCTAGTACAATTAGGGGGAAAAAACCAACAGAGTTTATAGAAAAGCGCTTTTTACGGTTATGTATGTGAGCACAAGCAGCCATGTACTTTGTTTCTTGTGGCTTTTTAGTCTTTTTTAGTTCAACCACAAATAGCTGTTCGCAATGACCCCTACACACAACAGCCACGTACCTTTCACTCCCTCCAGGAGTTTCTCCCTTTCCCTCTTTGGAGCCTGTGCTGGCCCAGCGCTGTGCCTCAGCTGCCTGGCTCCTGGCGGGCGATGCGGCTGCCTCTCCATCACTGCCTGCTCCAGCTGCTCCAGGGCTGGGTGTTGGGCAGGTCTACTCCAGGACCTCAGAGGCTCAACCCACCGATCTATCATCTCATTGTACCTGGCTGATGAGTTCAGAAGTTACCAGAGTGGAGTTAAGAGACTGCGTAACTGCGTAAGCTCTGATTCTTTAGAAAAGTTCAACATAACCCTTTGTTTATGCTGGTATCAACTGTGCCTAGCACGAGGCGGGGGTGTGAGGAGGAAGCAGATCTGGGTTTGCGTGGACCACCAGCATCTGTTCTGGGGTAGATAACGTGGATCACAGTTGAGCAAGCTAAATGGAAATGCAAAACTCTCCCATTCGCTAATTGATTTTTTGTAAGACTTCAATGAATATTTGATGAATCCCCAGTCTCAAAAGTAAAACTCCTGCTTGGGGAGGATACCCAGACATTTTAATTTTGTATATCTGTAGAAGGGGAAATAAGGTGATATATGAGAAGAGAGGCTTCTGAATCGAGCACTAAACCAGTTGTGTGGTCATGAAGTAACTGGATTGTGGCTGTCTGCAAATTACACATGATGGCATGAAAATAAAATCCTATAGCATTTGTTGGTGTGAACATTTCTTTTAAGTCACAAGAATTTTCATTGTATCACAAAATTATTAGAAGAGATGCCTTTTGTATACTTACGGTATTTTTCAGCTCTCTTAAATGACTAAAGTGGTTTGAATCAAGCATTTATCTGAAATTTCTCATCCCCTTCGTAGGCGGCTGCTGCTTCCTCTCTTGGGACGACTGAAGCTTTGTTTTTCTCCTACAAAATGTAGGAGGGCTTTCCTCACTGAAGGAGGCAAAAGGGAACCTCAGCTGTATAAGCTGAGCAGTTCCAAAGGAGGGAACCATCACGCCTGGAGAGAAACATGTCCCTGTCTTGTTGCCCACTAGCCACAAACTCTCCTTGCCACCACCTCTGCTGGCCACCCAGGCAATCAATAGCTGTGAACTTGCCACTGCTGTATTAGAGTGTAAGTAGTGACGTTGGTAGACGTAGGTGAATAATTTCCTTATGTAAAGAGCAGTTATTGATATGAAACATACGAGCTGCTTCATCATTTGCAACTGCCTGGCAATGTAGACATGAGCCTGGCGGGAATCCTGTGTCTAAACCTGGATACAGTAGATCCGGATAAACACCCTGAGCAGGTCCTTGAATGCCGGCGCTTCACTCCTCCAGCGCAATAAGCAGCGATTTTGTCTCTCGTGTTTTCGGAGTGTAAGCTCCTTAAGACAGATGCCATGTCTGTCATATGCGTTTGAAGTGCTTCATGTGCTCAATCCAGCCCATGCTCAGCAGGTCCTTGATATTATTTGGAGAATCTAAGTATAATTGCCCAATTATTACATCTTGTAGAGAAAATAGTACATGATTAGGCCATTAAAAGGTTGTGTGCTGAGTAACTGGATGAAGATTGCACTGACAATTCAAGTTTTTCCTGTCTTGAGGGCTCAGATTTCTGAAGTCTAGTAAAGCAGATTTGATTGTACGAATCTGTGTAGACTGCCATGCCAATTGCATTTTGAGGCTGTATTGGAAGCACAGTTATCCCCTCTCAGAGCTACGAGTGGAAAGCAGCAGCACAATGCAATTATCTGCCATATGTACCTGACAGTGGAGAGGTGTTAATGGGCTTCTTTGCTATTTGCCAGAGCGCAAAACAGCATTGAGGCCAAAGTACGTAGATGTGATGAACCATCCTAGCCTTGAAACCTTCCCAGCCAGACAAGGCTGTTCTGCCTAGCTGCTTCTTAGCACCTGCTTTTAATTTCTTATGTCTCTTAATTCTGTAATTAGCTCATCACATTATTTATTTTCAGCCATAATCTGTGCTGGTTTTCAGCCTTCATCCCTGGTCATTCTTTGAATTTTCAGCAAGGGTGATGATCAAAACTCTTGTTTCACTTTACGGAAGCACCAGCACTTTTCATGTGAAACTGTAGGGTTTTTTTCCCTTTTTTTCTTTTTTTTTTTCCCCCTTCTCTTTTCTGTAACCTCAGTCTTGGAAATAGCTGAATCCCTTGAGCAAAAGCTTCCCAAAAAAGATCCTATTAGTCAGACAGCTAACATCAGGAATGTTTAGCTGAATTGTTCAAAGTTATCCTGAAGCAGAGTATTACAATGGAAAATGTTAAGTAGCCTCTGCACAAACGCAGCTACTTGTGCTGCCATTAATAACCTTGGCCTTGTAGAGAATGTTCTTGTGCTAGCTAAATTAGATTAACCAGTAAATTTTCTCCATCTCTTAATGTCTATCAGATTTAAGAATTTTGGGCTTAAGCCTGCTGCCACTAAAGATGATGGTAATACTGCTGGATTCTGTGTGAACACGGACTTTTCAGGAATGATGTCAGATTTTTGTACTGTTGAAATCTGTGAGTATTAAGAACACAAGAATATAGAAATTAAAATGCAAAATTAAAGTGAATAGCTTTCAGATCAAACTTCAGTGTGAACAAGAAACGTGTATGGTGTTTCAGTCAGTTTTAGCATTAGCTTGTAAAAGTCTTTATATTAAGAACATAGGAGTCCCCCTGGCTTCTGGTAAAATTACATTTTTAATATTGTAAAAAAAATAATAATTGTGTGATGAAGAGTTCAATTCCATTTTTCTGAATGCTTCATATATCTGAAGAATTACAACTCTCAGGAGAGCATAAAATAATATCTAAAGTCATATTGGTATTTAATGTTTTATCATTGCAGTTCTGCTTGCAGCCTCCGTACCTTATTCCATCACCCTCAGATATGCTGTGGCGTTACTCAGATTTAAATAGCTTTTACGACTCTCTGGCAAGACAGCCATTCCAAGCATATTGCCTGCACTGATCGCTGAAAAAACTGGTAATATAAGCTGCTGCCCTTTTCAGCTGGTGATCACTGCCTGGTGCCAGTATTAAATACTAGGGAAACAAGCGGTATCCCAGGGTCTCAGCTGGAATATTGTCACTCAGTGGGGTAATATGTGCTCTGCCCCTGCGTACAGGTGCGACATATACAGATTTAAAATACAGAACAAAACCCCTCAGTATTTCGTGTGTGCAAGGCAATTGTTGTCCCCGTGAAAGTCTACAGTATCTTCAATGTTGTTTCATGTTGGTTGTGAGTTCCCAGAGGTTGGGTTGGTGGGGTTTTTCTGAGCTAAATGCTGCCCTGCCAGGGCAATGGCCAGACGAGGGCTGGCTTTGGCAGCAGGTAGTTCAGTGGGATGAATCGTTACCTGAGGTAACTCACCGTGCTGGACTCATGTGATATCCCAGCTAGCTGGAGTATTCTTGTGCTGCTCTGCTGTACATAGTATGAACAGCCTTCATTCTTCAGCAAGGACAATATGCTGTGTCGGTGAGCTGAGCCCCTCCGCTTAGCCTGTGCTTCGTGCCCCCCAACGTGCCAGGGAGAAGAGAGGGAGGTGGGAGGTTTTGGTACATTTGGGGTGGGAAATGTGTGCCACATCCTCCCCAGTTTAAACACAAAAGGTGATGGTGACCGAAGAGTTTTACTGACCGTTCCTGGAGAGCAGGAGCTCTCCTGTCAGCGGAGGGCTGATGTCCCATAAAATGTGCAGGGACAGCAGTGACATCTGACCCCTGAAATACAGACTATCCACAGACTCGTGAATACACGGACTCTATGAATACAGAGAATTCACAGCAAGTAGCCATGCTGGACCACCTTGCAAAATGATCAGATCAGCTACAAATGAGCATCTCTCAGATTGCTCTGCTGAGCTAAATGGGAGAACCTCTCTGAAGCTTGTTTGTGGATTATTTTAATAGCAGCAGTCTCATCTTGGTGTGTGGGACTTTAATTGTGCACGTCCCATTAGTGCTAATGGAGTTATGCACCTGAAGTCCAGTGGATGGAGATGAGACAATAAATCTAGGGTTACAACCTCATTAAAGTTGTTTATTTCGTGTGTAATAGCCCTTTTGCCACCAGGATACCTTAATTCATTACTTTATTTGTCCCTTTGAATGAAGTCTCCTCATCTCAAGATCATAGCTGCCTTTTCTGCGCTGTGCCCTGGGATGACCACTCATACTTTTCTCCATCTCTGTTGCTCAGCATGGCAAAAAGAGTGGACCCATCTTCTGAGAGTTACTGGGACCCTCATACAGAGAATTTTTTTTAATCTTTCAGGCCTCACCGATTTCTGTATTGTTTTTCCTTACGAGTGCTGGAAGGTACTGCTAGGCTGTGCCATTTCTTAGCACAATTTTCCATTACTTTTGGGACTCCAGCTGCACTCAGCGCTTCCCTACGGGCAGTGAGTGGAAGCAGGGGGCAGTGGAAGCAGGGGGCAGCAGCAGCAGCCAGGCTTGCACTGGAGAAGGCGTGTGTGGGCATCCAGGAATGAGCTGCTGTGGCACATGGGGTCTGGGGTAAAGGCTCTTGAATAAAAGCGGTGGAAAAAGAGAAGGTGGGAAAGCCAAGAGAGGGCTGGAGCTTGCAGAACCAGAGAGAGCTCACTTCCATGAAGAGCAACTGCCAACAACCATTTATAAAAAAGGGTGGTTTGTGAAGGGATGAAGTGTACTGATGGCAAGCAGCCTAGTAGGGCCACTGGGCAGAGGAGATGTCTGCTCTAGTCCCACAGGAGAAACTTTTGACAAGTAGGCACGTCGTCTTGTATCCATCTTAGGAAGATGGATGCCTTCATCCTCTGCTGTCTTGTACTCTTTTGAATCCTGTTTGTCTCTGAAGAGTGATACATACAGGCATAACAGGGCCTTTTCCAACCCATAGCAAATAGCAGGTGACAAAACAAAACAAAAATTTACTCTAATGGCCTTTGTTGTGAACTTCTTGTTTTTTCAGCAAAAGTGATTTTGTTTGTGCTGGTTATGAAAAGCTTTGCCAGGCCAAGACTTTCTACAGCAGTTAATAAGTTGGGTTCCTATCACAGTATGTCTTAAAAAGACTGGTTTGCCAAAATTATTATTTGAGATTATGATTATTGGCCTTTTCTGGCATGGAAGGGTTGAAAAACCTGCTTTAGGCCCACGTTTCACAATTTGAATGTTCGTGAGTGTTGTGCTTTTGGCAGGGAGACCCTGAGGTTACAGGGAGGATTGCGGGGAAGTGAGTGCCTGTGCTTTGGCCAGCCCAGTATGTCGGAGGGCAGCAGAGACAGGGGTGTAGGGGCAGCTTGGAAACAAAATGTTTCAAAAACACTGGTAATAGGGTGATAACCAGATAGGCAAAGGGTGGATCATTTAGGAAAGTCTTCATGGGGGGAAAGGAAAGGGGAGGAATTAGGGAGACGAGCTATTTACCTGCCCTAGGAAATTAGCTGACTGGAAGTAATGCTCGTGTGAGAAAAACATGAAAAGCAGATGTAAAGAGGGATTTTCATATTATCGAGTGGGAAGTGTGCAGCATGGAGGAAGCTGAAACGAGGTAGAAAAATCATGAATGTAAGCAGACTGGAGCCAACAACAAGCAGTCTGCTGCAAGCAGTTGGACAGTGTTGGTGAACTGGGAAGGGAAAGTAGAGATTTGAGTAGAGGTGATGCTAAATGGAAATGAAACTGGTGGAATAGTAAAATTTTTCTCAGGTATTAGCTATTCCCAGGTATTTGTTCACAGATGACACTTTCCTGTGGAGAATTGGAATGTGTCCTCAGCAGTTAGGTCTGCAAAAGTGGAGCTCAACTCCTTCACCGAGGCCCCCATGCTAATCACATCTGCCAGCACCATCCTGCGTTGTCTAGCGATTGCCATTTCTGTTGATGTGTGTGAGTCTGTTTTGCAATAAGCTTTAATAAAGTTGCAGAGCTTCCACTTCACTTTTGCATTTGTTTTTCAATATGCGATTCACCAAGTTAATTTGCATGGGTGGTTATCATGGTTTGAAACACCTCCTTTGGAGATGGATCCAGATGAGACAGCAGCAGGTATTGAACTCGGTGTTATGCATCAAAATAATAACCAAAATGGACCTTCTTTACCTTGTCCTTTTGATTTCCACTTTATTTTCTTATTCATTGAAGTGAGCAATTAAGATAGAGATTGCCCTCAAGTACCTGCTTCACCTGAGCTTGCATGGTACCCTGGGCAACTGGACCTACAGAAGCCACCTTAGAGGTGTTTTAAATTCATTCAAAAACTCATTTATTTGAGACAGCTCTGAGATTTCAGCTGTACTTGAATGTTTTGTCTGCTCTGCTGTGATAAAGGTATGCTTGCCATTGGCACGCTTTCAAGCTACGGCATCACAAACACAGGCAGTATCCAGGCACAGCTCTCCCTCTCCCCATCCATAACTGAGACCATCATTTCTCAGCTATCCATCGGTGCCCTGCTGGCATGGCAAGCAGCGAAGCTGGCTTTGCAGTCATACAATTTGTGCAAGCCTATGGAGAAAGTGAGGGCTCTTCAGTTAAGGACTCTTCAGTGAAACTGCTGGCTTTACCCCTTTTGTGATAATCACAGACATTTATCTATTAAAAGGAACAAATTCAGACACTTTCTGTACCAACTTCTTGTTCTTCTGTCCTGATCTGGTTTGTTGTTCCAGAGCTGTGCAGTTTTTTGATTGTTTTAAGGGGTTTTTATTTTTGACCAAGTCAGCACAAAGTAGTAGTGGCAGTAAAAATCAGGCCATTTTATTTTAACGTCTGGGTTTGAATCATGTTTGACATTGGTAGGGAATAAATAAAGGCATTCTGTTGTTTCACGGTGAAACAAGATTTATTCCCCACCACCACCCCAGGCATTTAGGTGTGTACTGTGCTCTGCAGAAAGTGCATCCCATAGTTCCTCACAAAACTTTCCTAATTGTAGGCTGGGTAGGATAAATGTTTAGCAATTGCCTTGGCAGGGGAAGTGCTGCTGAGAGCCACCACCCAGGGAGCATCCCACCACCTACTGCTAGACCAGATCCAGCAGTACTGGTACCACTGAGATCCTGGCTGCTGTGCCACCCGGGTTGCTGGCCTGGGCAAGCCCTTTGATGAGGCCACACGAGCTGGATTTCATCTAGAGGCTACCATCTGCAATGGGCTCTTGTGTATCACTCACCCACAGCACGGTTCATCTCAGCTGGCTTCTACTGCCTGTGTTGGACCTGATCTTCTGGGTGCCTCTCAGTGAAGTGTGCAATGATCAGGGGACCAGATATCAGCACCTACTTTGAGATGTTTGTGCCCTGAGCTCTGCTGACTGGAGAGGAAGCACAGGGTTACTTGCTCAGGTGCACACAGCCTCTGATACCTCCAGTGAGATCACATTAGGGTTGAGAGTCCCACCTTGTTTCTCCTGGGTCACCTGTATCTTTTGTACAGCCTTTATATGTAGATGAGATCTGTCTCTTCATTCTGGGCACGTGCTACTCTGGATTTTCACCTGGAAATGGGGACAGAGCAAGTCTGCACGTGAGGAGTGTCCTTGCCAAGCTGTGCCACCCTCAGCGGCATCTGCCAGCAGGTGCTTTGCATGTGCACTCCTGCGTGCTCTGAGAATTGAGTCCCCACTGATCATCAGGCTTCAAAATATGGTGCGTGCCTGTCCTAGTGAGACAATCGTGTTGGTTACATGAAGTGTATTGTGTCGCTGGCTTTGTCAATATATTTGTATAGCTACAAATATTTTCTATCGAGTTTTATTAAGTGAGACCCACATACTTCTTCCAGCTGTGACTGTGCGGTCTGTTCCTACATAGCTGTTCACCCCGCCCTTGCTCAGCAACACTTCACAGTCATGCTGTGGTGCAGATGAAGAATTTGGGTTTGAAGCTGGCAATCTGATTCCCATTAAAGCCGTATGGAAATTTGCCACACACCTGCCTAGGAAGCTGGAATAAATAATTCAGTGCTGCACAGTGATACCTAATGGCAAGCAGATAACTTGAATAACCTTGTACTGGGTTAAGCTCCTCAGTGCTCTGTCCTTTCATGACAAGAGAAGGAAAAAAAAACCCCAGCAACCCAAGACGGATGTGGAGAGGTTTGAAAGAACTGTGGACTTTCTCGGAATGAACTTTCAGCTTTTCTGAATGGAAGGGACTGACATCTGGTACAGCTGAGGAATGCAGTGAGGGGAGCGAACTGTGAGACCCAGCAACATTCACTGGAGATAGTCAGCAGCAATGAGAACGTGGCCAGGTTAATTGCTACATGTTAATAACCATACAAGGCAAAAAACCCAAAACTCAAACCCAAACAAACGAAAAAAAAAAAAAACCCCAAACAAACCAAAAAAACCACACCCCATGTAAATCTTTGTATCTGACTCCCTTCTTTGGAAATACCTTTGGACTTTAGGAGAAAATGTCATAAGTAGGATTTAGGCTTTTCATTGTATGGATCACTTTTGCAAGGAAGGCCACCTTCATTACATACATCTACTAACCATTAAGACTGGAGCAACCCTTTTACAAGCAGAACTGATTTGCCCTCTCTTGGATGCAGCTACAGGAAGTTATTTTGAAAGCTAGGAATGTGGAGCTGTGGGCAGAAACGTCTAGGTTTAGACTGTGCGCTGCTTAGGAAGTCAGTTGGTCATATTGGTTTCCTAGTGCTTTCTCAATTTTTTTTTTTTTTTTTTTTGCTATCTACATGCCTATAGGCACCTGGTGATTAATATCTGGAGTTAGAGCGCACATCGTCAGATCTAACTGCTGTTGTTTCATTTTACATATTATAGGTCTAACAGGTCAGGCATCTTACATGCGAGGTGAAGCTATCAAATTTTTCTTTTGGAGTTCACAAGCTAAGCGATGAGAAAATAATCTTAACAAATGCTGGTTTACATTTAAAAAAACTCACACTTGATTTGTATAAAAGCATATTAGCTTTTTGGTTTCAATATTTAAAAATTATAATTATTTCTTATTCTTGAAAGAGAAATAATCCAGGCCTCCAGCTGCTCGTGCTCTGTGAGTTACATTGGAGACCGTATCTGATTCAGCAAGAATGATGCACTAACTCCAATACATGGTGCAGGCTGTTAAAAAAGAATCTAATCTTGCTAAATATATGAATAGATTAACAAAGTAGCAACGTTAACAATTGAAGTTTGTGGCTCTGGGCTCATGGGCTTCAGTGACAGCTCTCTCCCTCCTACCCTGTTGCCAAGCCCACAACTACATCCAAGGCACAGTAGATTGCTGCTGTTCGTTATCACCAAACCCCAAACCCTATCAGCTCTGCAGAGACACCTGTTCACCCTCTGTAACCCTTTTACCTATGAGCTTGCTGTTGCAGGCCTGATCTTGAATATGGGGGCGGGGGGGGGGGGGGAATAGATCTTGGACAGGACCAGGTATGTCAACCCCAGCTGAAGAGGTGCCTCCCTGTAGATCTGTTTGCCCTTCAGCAGCAGTGGTGGGCTCCCGTCCCCACTGTGTGGCCCCAGGCCCCTTGTGGGGAGTGATCCCCAGGAGGAAGGGGTTTGTAGCTACAACCACAGCCTTGCTTTCAAAGCAAGCAGCAGAACAGCTGTAGATATAGATAGAGAGAAGATCTGCTGCACGGGAAGGTGTCATTCCTATAGCATTGCTTTCCAGCGCTGTAAACTCTCTGGGCTGACGTAAATACTATCAGTGAATTAAACAGAAGTGGTTTCTACTATTACGTAGTTACTGTAATTATTTCCAAGTTGTATGGCAAAGAGATTTTTCCGGCATGTCTGTGCTTGGAGGGAAACTGTAGGTAGGTCTGTGTGCTCAATTTCAGCATTTAATCTTGGGACAAGTAGGTTAACAAGTAGTCTCTCAATGACATTACAGTATATTGTGTTTACGATGTCAAACTAGGGCCATTCTGATTTTTTGACTTCTATAAAACACCCCATATACTGTACTAGGAAATAGTCACTTTTTTACATATGATGTGCCAGGTTGGTATAGCGAGACAGTTTTGGTACGTTTCCAAAGAAACTAGACTTCTGGGATTTTTTTATTTCATTCCACCCAATGCAATCTGATCTACTGCTGGTCCCATGTGAAGTTAGTTTATGTACCTTTGGCCACACAACCCCACATGATTACTAACTGACTTTCTTGGCTCTTAGAAAAACTGTCAGACAATTTTTTGATGTCAGCTCCAAACAAGGAGAAACAGGGAGCTCACTGGTCTTGGTTCTGCACACAAATGGTGGGGAAAAAATGCACATCTTTTCTTTAAATGTAAGGTAATTAAAAAAAAATAAATATCCCTGAACTACATTTTTCTTCTGCCTGAGCAATTATAAGATGCTGGTTTCTTTATTGGGGAGAAACAACATTCTCATGCCCCTAATTGGAGACTGGAACAGATCTGGAAACAGAAAAATCTGCTTTACTAATAAAATCTGTCAATCTGCTAAACGTGCCTACCCAATAACTCCTAGCAGGTCATGGCAACTGTTCACTGGAAAACTGTGCGATCTGTACTACTTGAAAATCTTTTTCATCTGTTATTATTTCTCAATCTTTATTTTCATTTGGTGATGTCAGGATGCCAAATTTATAAATAATTGGGTCCTTTCACCTTTTATTTAACTATTGGACAAGATGCATCCCTCTGGTTGCAGCTGTGGTTTAACTCCATTGCACTGGAGACCCTTCAGGGTCAGGTATTTCTTGTCCTGCTCCCGGGCAGGGGGCTGTGGGCGGGTTAATCCCATGGAAGGTAGATAAAGCAGCATTGCTGCTGGAGTGGTAACACTGCTCGCCAGGCATCTCAGCAAGGTGGGGTCCAGCTCTGCCCCCCACTAATGCTGCTGACCAGGGGATTTGGGGGCAGGGTGGGGATGAGTTTTGAGGAAATTTGACTCAAGAGACAGATTTTGCAGCTTGGACCTACTCCTGTTGCTGGCCAGGGAAAATGCTGCCGGTAGTTTCTGCGTGATGGAGGGACAGTGGGGAGGAGGTGGCACGTTCTTGACTGCAGTGTGAGAAGGCGCAGGCTTTGGGAACCAAAGTCACAGCTCTGCTCTGTTTCACAGAAGCTAAATGAGCGTTTCTCAATCTTTTAAAATCAAAGGACCTACAAGCTTTTTGATCTGAGCACCAGCAGCCAGGGAGTGAATGGTGCCCGTGGGCAGGTGCTGACATAAGCGCCTGCCAACTGCGTGGGATGGCGTGTGTGTTTTGGTTTAGTTTCTTAATTATTTTTCTGCATTCGGTTCACGGACCACCTTCTGTTGCCTTATAGATTGCGGGTTGCCCATGGGCCCCACAGAGCAGTGCTGAGCTGGATGACTATTACTTATGAACTTAGGCTGCACCAGAGGCATTATAGAAGAAGGATTTATGTGCTGTTACATATATTCCCTGAAATAATCACCTCTGTCTCAAGTACTTTGATATTGATAAGTGACGGGTAGAATCTGTGTTCCTATCTAGTCCTACATGCCTTGCTTTTCAATTGCTCACCTTCATTGGTTTCCTTGCGTAAGCTTCAATTTAGCAATTATTTCTTTGCAATAATTACATTAATTCAGACACCAAATCCAAGGGTTGAATCTAATGTGTGTATTTAATGAGAAATATTAGAAACCTTCTAGCATCTGTAATAATTTTTCTGTATTAAGTGAAGAATTTTTTTTTATTTAATGATAAAAAAATACACTTAAATAATATAAGCCAACTTCAAAGTGGCTACAGACAGGAACCTGGAAGGTGGATGCTCTCTTTTTAGCCCATCTGAACATCAAGTTTCACAGGAGCTGGACTTCAAGGCCAGCTCAATGTGGTCTTGTTTTGCTGAGATTGCTGCTTTGCTGGGAACGTGAGGTCCTTCCTGGGGATGGAGGAAACTCTGGCAGGAGACTGGCAAGCATGTTTGCCTTGTGCAGAGCTGTGTGCTACTACTACCCTGTGCCCCTGTTAGCTGGGGTCCTTCCAGGGGGACGTTTGTCTCTGTTGCAACAAATCAGTTAGAGCCTGTGGCCTTTGGAGTCAGCAGGTGTTAGTTGGTGGTCACCAGCTTAAACAGAAAATCCTGTCTTCCTCTGAGGAATGGGCAGATGCACCGTGGGCCCAGAGCGAGAGTGCATGGCCAGGGCAGACAGCGGGAAGTACCTGATTTACATCAATGCATTAACTGCTGTTAATTCCTGTTATTTGAGGCCTCAGCCAAACACTAAGAAAAAGCTGGTCTTGCCTCAAAAAGGCATTGTGTACTGGTGTTTACTGCACAGCTCGTGCCTTCAGGCTGAGACCTGGTGGTCCTGCAGCAGCGGTGGGTTCCCGGTCCCTGCATCCACCTACACGTGGAGCAGTTCCCAGAGCAACAGAGGGTGAAGGTAGCCTAGGAAAGGCAGGTAATGATATGATAATGATAAAGAAAAGGTAAACCAATTATTGTGTGTGAAAAGCGTAATTAGTGAGCAGGGTACTGCTTAGCAGCTGGGCTTTGACTCTGTTTGGTCAGGTCAATTTTTTAGGAATGGCTGATAGGCTGTAGTATTTGATCTCTTGGGTACATACATCTCATTCTGTGGGTAACTGGCTGAAGTGATAAATCCGGCTATGCTGCAGTAGAGCTTAACCCTGCTTATGAACAGCCACTGTAAAAATATTTGGAGCATGTGCTACATTTTAAACACTGATGTGGCAGCCGGTTTTGTTGCTGTTTCAAAAGACTGGAAGAGACAAGGCAGCAGGATTATATAGTTCTCCAGCAATCTTTTGTTTGTTCCTAATCTTAAAGTGATTTTTTTTTCAATCATAAATAGCATTCTTTTCATTTTCTTTTAATTTTGTCTGCTGCTTTGGATGTCAGATCCGGTTTATATACTCAGCGTACACACACATTCCTTAAAATAAAGGGATCTTGCTGTTCTGCCTCAGGCACTTTGCAGCCCATTCCTGCTTATAGCAACAGCAAATCTACTCAAAAAGCAATACCATTCTGCCCTGCTGAGTACATGAGTCACAGTGGAGCTGGTGCAGGCAGCATTGGACCTCTGTGGTCTCCTCACACCCTGCCTGTCTGGTGGCTAAGGAAAACTAAATCTTCCCTCCCAGCTGAGCAGTTAGGATTGTTTTGGCCAAAGGAAGGGATGTGGAAAACTCACCTGCCCTGTAGGAACGTGGACTGTCCTGTAGTCTGTTGGAAAAATGATGGTGTAGCAATTTTCTTGCATGGCTCTTGATTATTTTCTTTAAGTGCCATTTCCTGTGAGTGCAGAAGAACCTCAGGTTTCTTTTTGTATTAGAAGAAAGTCATTTTCTAAGTAATGGTTTAACTTTCTTGAAGAAAAGCTTGAGAGAAAAACTTCAACGCTCAAAACCCAAAAGGTGAACAAGAAGAAACCCACAGTTTCTGTTTTATTATTAAGACAGACAAACAAGCTAACCAACTAACCAACCCAACAAATAAAGACCATCTGGCCTGGTTTCTGATTGGGGCTGGCAGTGGTGTGCATGTCTGTCTGTGGTACTGATGTTGTCAATACTCCCTCTATTCCTCCTCTTCCCCCTTGTCTTCTAATTTTGTGGCTGATATTGCTTCTTCTTGGATGTGTTCAGTGTTGGTGGAGGGAGAGATGCCATCATTTGGTCCATCTGGGCTTGGTTGTGTTTTTCCATGCATGTTTCTCACTTGCTGGCCGTGCTGCATGCCTCCCTGATTGCCTCTGTTCTGGGTCAGCGGGTGTCAGTGGCTTGGGAGGGTGCCAGGTCCTTGTAAGGCTGGTCTGCTTCATCGGGACACTTTTACAAATACGCCTTACATCGATCTAATTGTCCTCTGCCCTGACGGAGCTGACAGCCCTCAGACCTCCCAGGATGTCCCCTTCCTTGCTTTGTGGCTTTCCCTCTGTCATTTTCCATACTGTACCTCCTTCACTGCTAGAAGACCTCAAGTCTGATCTGGAAATGGAGGTACTCTGGCTTTATTAGGAGGATCTGGTATTGTTATTTACATTCCCCATGGCTCCTATACTAATGGCCATCACAGATCATGTTTTATTTTGGTCTGACATTTGACAATTCATTTAAGAGTAATGGATGCTTAATTTCAAACTTTGCCTGAAAATATCCATAAGGCTTATGTTAGAAGTTACAAAAAACAGTAGCCCCATAGAAAGGAGGCTGCTGCAGCTCCACGTCCCCTGGCCCAGCCAGCAGTGACATGGAGCATGCTCTCCCAGTAGGCACATGAATGCACACATGCACCTATACGCACAGCCTAGAAGTAACACCAAGCAGACAGAAATATGCAAACACAGATAGCACAAATGACCTAATCCTGTCCCCTTGTCTGGCTCAGCAGGATTGAGGTCTGTTGGAAGGAATATATAAAAGTGCATATATACAGGGTGGACCCCTCCAGCAGCTGGACTCAGACTGGATCTCAGTCTCCCCAGTTGCTGGCACCTGCACGTGTGACGTCCCAAGACCACAGCCCCACTCCAGCTGCTGCCCTTAGGCCCCCTTGTGCACACGTACAAGAAGAGAGCCCCACATCCATAAAATTGTTAGAAATGGGGTTGTTTAAGAAGATAGGACAGAGTGCTGTATGGCTAGACAAACATATTGACCAGACTCCTTTTTATGTGCAGCTAACCCCTTCGATGCTCTTTTCCCTCTATTTTCCCGTATCAGTTCCTCCCCAAACCACACCAGTTCCCCCCTTTCCTAGCCTTTCGTTCCTTCTCTAAACATTGTATAATGTTTCACACATTCCCAGCATGCTACATCCCATAACAAGCCGTGTCCCTCAGGGCAGGGACACCCAGTTTGTGCAGTGCCCCAGAGAGCTGCACTGTGGACTCATGGTGCTGGGTCTCACCCAGCCCATGGGGCTGATGGTTTCCTGGGACAGCCCTGGGGGGGCTGGGACAGCCTCACCTCTATCCCTGGAAAGGTGATGGAACAGCTCATCCTGGAGGCCATCTCAAAGCATGTGGGGCAAAAGAAGGTCATCAAGAACAGTCAACATGGATTCACCAAGGGGAAATCATGCCTGACCAACCTGAGAGCCTTCTATGATGGAATGACTGGCTGGGTAGATGAGGGGAGAGTGGTGCATGTTGTCTACCTTGACTTCAGCAAGGCTTTTGACACTGTCTTCCACAGCATCCTCACAGGTAAGCTTGGGAGGTGTGGACTAGAGGAGCGGAGAGTGAGGTGGACTGAGAACTGGCTGAATGGCAGAGCTCAGAGGGCTGTGATCAGCAGCACAGAGCCTGGCTGGAGGCCTGTAGCTCGTGGTGTTCCCCAGGGGTCTGTGCTGGGTCCAGTCCTGTTCAACTTATTCATCAACGACCTGGAAGAAGGGACATAGCGTACCCTCAGCAAGTTTGGTGACGATACAAAACTGGGAGGAGTGGGTGACACACCGGAGGCTGCGCTGCCATTCAGCCAGACCTGGACAGGCTGGAGGGCTGGGGGGGAGGAACCTCATGAAGTTCAGCAAAGGCAAACGTAGGGTCCTCACCTGGGGAGGGACAAGCCCACACACCAGCACAGGCTGGGGTTGGCCTGCTCGAAGGCAGCTCTGCGGAGAAGGACCTGGGAGTCCTGGTGGGCAGCAGGTTGCCCATAAGCCAGCAGGGTGCCCCTGGGGCCAAGAAGGCCAATAGGATGCTGGGGTTCAGCGGGAGACGCGAGGCCAGCAGGTCGAGGGAAGTGATCCTGTTCTCTACCCTGCTCTGGTGAAGCCACATCTGGAGTCCTGTGTCGAGTTCTGGGCTCCCCAGTTCAGAGGGACAGGGAACTACTGGACACAGTCCAGCAGAGGGCCGCAAAGATGATGAGGGGACAGGAACATCTCCCTTATGAGGAAAGGCTGAGAGAGCTGGGCCTTTTTAGCCTGGAGGAGACCAAGGGGGGGATCTTATCAATGTCTACAAACATCTTAAGGGTGGGTGTCAGGAGAATGGAGCCAGGCTCTTTTCAGTAGTGCCAAGTGACAGGACAAGGGGCAGCAGGCACAAAATGAAACACAAGAAGTCCCACCTGAATATGAGGAAGAAGTTATTTACTTTGAAGTTGACAGAGCCCTGGAACAGGCATCCCAGACAGGCTGTGGAGTCTCCTTCCCTGGAGACATTCAAAACCTGTCTGGATGCAACTCTGTGCAACCTGCTCTATGAGAACCTGCTTTAGCAGGGGTTTGGATTAGATGATCTCCAGAGGTCCATCCAGCCCTGGCCATTCTGTGATTCGTGTCTTTGATTGGTTTTTCCCCAGTGCCTCTGTGCTCCTCTGTGTGGGTGAGCCTTTTATCATATAACTTAACAGATAATTTCTGGAACAAGAAATTCCCCAGAAACACTAGAGGTTACCCCCTAGGTCAGCCATGACTCAAGCATGTTCAGAAATGCCTGAGTGACTTAGCAGCCTCATGTCCTTCCTTGAGACTTAGGAACATAAAACTCATCAAAAAATGGTTGCTGTTTATGGACCCAAGTTACTTCCCAACAGGGAGCTGAGGCTATTCTCTGCAATATTTACCCCTGTTCTGACTAGTATTGCACAAGCTATACATTTTGTATTATGAAAACTGCTTCCAACATAAAAATTTATGTTGAAATTGCAGCACATATTTTAGAAAGATAGAGACTTTGAGTCAGGCCTGGGTAAATAATGGGAAATGCATCACACCATTCAGCAACTTGTTCCAATAGCGACTTTGTTCTAACAGATAGTGATTTGTCAAAATCCACTGTCTGAAACCTAATTGAAGTGGGTTGCGCTGATTGACAGACTTGTAGTCAACAACGTTCAATGTAGAAATAGGAGGATATTTTCTTCCCTGTGTGCTTGTTAGATTAAAGAGCTCTCAAGGATCAGAAGACGTGTCTCTGTCTAAGGAACAGAGGCATCTGTGAATGGTAGGGGTGTAATTTCCTAGCCACCTCCAATTACACTCTCTTGTGATCCATCTGTCTGGGAAGCTATCAGGTACTGTGTTTTATAATTACTGCTTGTTAAAAATATCATTTTTGTTGGAAGTTTAAAAAAAGAAATCTCAAAAGACCCTCAAAAAATGAAAGCAAAGCTACTTTTAGGAAAAAAAAAAGCACTTCTAATGAGAAAGAGATTAAAAATGGGAACACTTGAACACTTTACACAAGGATTTGATTTGAAAAAAAAACAACCAAATAACCTATGTAGGGCATTTCAATGATAAGAGGAATGTACATACTTATGGAAATGTTTTTTTTTGTCAAGAAAGTGCATTAAAATGTTTAGATGAAGATGTCTCAGTATAATCATAGGATTGCATCGAGATGTCCTTTGCCTGTTCAGGTGCAAGAGAACTCCGAGTTTGACCTTCAGGGTAACAGCTGTGTTCAATTCCATTCATCTGGGAGCAAAGTGGTACACATAATTGACAGGAAAGATGGATGAATTTACTAATGGGATCTGGGTCTCCTTAAATAAGAGTCCGATTTCCCCATAGAGCTGAATTTAGGCAGGGAGAACAGGTGCATCACAACCCCATCTTTCCCTTCAGCTAGGTGAGAGAGGACACTGCTAGTCCCCTTCCAACCTACATACCTGGATTTCCTTCCCACAGAAAGAAAAGGTTGTGGCTGAGTTACGCATCTGGACCTAGGACCTGGAAGTTCTTCCTAGTCCCTCATTATGGATATAGCCAGGACTCACACTGTGGAGGTCTCTGAAGGCACTTCATTTCAATAGTGAATATATGAGGAATTAGGAGAACCATTGCATTAAGCATTAGAGGAGCCTTAACTAAAGGGATTTGATCCCACCTGGACCAATCTTCACCTCAATGCCACTGTGAACTGTTCAAGCAAGAAAGAACTTTATCAGGTAGCAGGGACTGAAAACTCATACATAATCCTAGTGATGGTGATGGCACAACTCGGTATACATGCTGATTTAAAACCAGAATTTGGCCTCTGTTGATGAAATTAAGGCATTTTGGTACATACCCCATTCCTTATCCCCGTTCTGCTATCACCATTTGCTTCTATGCAAAACTGGATGTCCGCAGCCCAGCTGAACCATGTATTTGAGAAAACCAATTCAGTTGATGCTCTCTTACTCTTTCCAGTTTATTCCTAGTTGCTTCCTGCTTGCTGTTCTTGGTTCCTAGTCACACAGATTAGGAATCAGTCATCTAGAGCTGCAGAATTACAACATTTGCTTGTGTGCCTCCTGTTACAGAAGATGACCCATCTATATCAATAACAGCTTGAGAGGCCACCTAAATCCAGCTGGACTAGCCCCTTCCTGTGGTGGTACATGCCAATGATGCTTGGTGGGGCCAGCAAGCTCACTCCTCATGTCCAGGTTTATACAGACAGACTGGAAGATGCTGGCCTGATCTATACTGCAGCAATGCAGGGTCCTGGATTTATGCAACCAAAACTGGAAGACAAGAAAGGGATCAGCCGTGGTTCATGACCATGGACTAATTGTTATTTTGGAACTAAGGGCATAAGTCCTGATGTTGCATATCTTCAGCATGGTACCTTCAGTGAAGCCATACCAATTTTCATGGGCTGACGGTGTAGATTAGTAATTGTGTGGCTATTCCTTCCTCTTCAGATGGTCGGCATGGAAGGGAGAAAGTGGGGTGGATTTTCAGACCAGAGTTCAAATTGACTGGTCAGCATTAGAAAGAATAACCCTAAGACTACATAAGCAGGGAAAGAGTCAAAAAACAGAATTCCTCTTTGGACATTGAGGGACATGACTTTTACTACATCCCTCTGCCCAGCAAGTATAGTAACAAACTGGGTGGATGAGGATCTCTGTTTGTAGAGACTGAAAATTATGGTATTTGCACAGCAATAAACTGCTGTGGGAATAAAAACAGCTCTCAGATGTTTACTGCTGGCAAACATGGAGATCCTGAAAAAAGGGATCACATAAGGATTTATGTTTTGTGGTGGAGACACTGACAGTAAAATATATTTTTTAAAAAGCCAGTATTCTTACCTGATACCATGGGCAGGCTCTGCTTCTTCATGATTTCACCCTGCTGGATGTTATTTCACACTCTTTGCAGAGGCAGTACACTTTCTTTGCAGAATGAGAGCGTGACAACTTCTCTCTCATCCTCTGCCCTGGAGGCTTGTTAAAAGGAGGAAGAATAAGTGCATCTGGAAAGTGACTGGCTAAATTACCCAGGAGCCAAAGAACTGGGTATGTGGAGGGAGTTCAAGTACAGTTTGTGGGTTACTCTAGCTAATATCTGAAACGGCACATCCCATGAAGTAAAGATGGGGTAACCAGAAGGGTACTTTACTTTTAGTTACAATTCACGTGTTGCCTCTGGATAACCCTGTGCACTGAATGGACTGTTTTCCTAAGGAAAGTCCATAGTTAAAATACTCTTTAGGCTCTCCTGTACGTACCTTGAGTTCCTGGGGAACCCAGAGGCAAGTGCCCAGCCATAAAACTCCTGGGATTTCCTTCACTGGGCCACACGTGTGTATTTCTTCCAGGGCCATATGTGTTTTTTCTGGTAAAAGTGGTCTGAGCCAGGGCTGTCAGGGGGGATGGGATGAGCGGGACGGGCACACTGCCCTGCAGGGATGCTGGGCATGGCATGGCCCATAGCTGCCAAGACTTTCCAGTGGTCAGGGTGCCCGAGGAGGGGCTGCAAGACCTCCCTGTGGCAGCAGCTGGAAGCAGAGTGGGAATTTCTGTATCCAGAAGGGATCCAGCTTTGCATAAGGAAATAATCTCGTACGACAGTGTGATGAATTTGTGTGCATGTATATCCCCGCTTGCTGCTGGAGGCAGTCCAAGCTACGTGTCTGTGTGCCATAGGCCCTCTGTGGCTCACAGCAAACAGAGGATCCCTTTCAGCCTACGTGGTGGGGAACTGTCCTCCTGGCACGAGGCATTCCTAGGTCATGGGTCATTCCCAAGCTGGGCATTTCAGCTTAACAGTGTTCAGGAAAGAGGCTTTGATTTTTTGCTGTTTTATAGTAATGAAAGCTGTGGAGAAGGAATGGTTGATTTTGTGCTGTCATGCTTAATTTAATTTGGGAATGGCAGAGCTTTACTGGGGAAAGCTGCCTTTTTCTGGTGTAACCCAGAGAACCTGCCTGCGCTGCTCTGCCCCAGCAAGACCCCTCCTCCAGAGGTAAGACCTGATGCGAAGGGGTGCTCAGGATGCGGCTGGTGCTCTCCGCTCTTGCATGGAGGGGTCTGGCAGCTTCACCTATCTGCTTCAGCACAGGAACGTGCCGCAATGAGAAATGGGTCATGGAGCATGCGGGCAACTGTGCTGGCAGCCATTCACAGCAGGAGTGAAGCTGTCCGCCCGGAGCGAGCGGGTGGCAGGAGGAAAGCTGCTCCCTGCCAGCAGAGCCGGTGTGGGGCAGTAGGGCAGACTAAGCCATCTCTGTTCCCCCGCACCACGGCCACCATGGCCTCCCTCTTTCCCAGTACTTACGTCAGAGCCTGTGCACTTCGCCAGTAGGTTTGATACGACTGACTAAAAGCACCATTTTTCTGGTAAAACAAACACAGACTCCTTTTTAAAAACACCTTTTGATACTTTATGAGCGGGGCTGGTATATGTTACCTATCAAGCCCAACATATGGCTTATTATGACATTTAGCTGATTAAAATAGTCTAGACATAAACTTGAGATTTCAGAAATGTTTAAGCTACGACCGAAATACATTTTAATGTACAGTAGATGTATGCTGCAATTTGGGCCACCTGTGTCCCTGTAGGAATTATGGAGCAGGAAGTACTTTTGACTCAAGAAGTGTGTCTGAAAATTGAGGCTGTAAATTAACAACAGCTTGTCTATTAGATTATTTCACCCATAAAGGAGTCTGTATATTTCTAAATGCCTTGTGATTTTCAATACCTTGCTGTTGTTACTTTTATTAAAGAAGGAGGTTGGCAACAGTCTGGGCTTCTAGGTCGAGGCACATTTTTAGAAAATCACGGAATAAATAGCAGCAGCCAGCAAGACGGTGGTGAAGCATACCTGTGGCTGCAAGAAGGAAACCCCAGGCTGGCCTGTTAGCAGGCATGATGGTGCTGGTGTCCCCTGGCATGCGGGAGACTCAGCCTGGCTTGCTGCAGACGACGGGTCTCCTGCTTGCTGGCCATTTCAAGGCTGAAGGCAGGGCGCTGTGTGCACATTGCCATTAGCCATCCCTGCAAAAGGCCACATAATTTACCTCTTTGTCAGCTTTCCGGTTGCACCGCATAACTTCACGTCATCATCTTACTCGCCTGCCTTTCTTCTTTATTTTTCCTCCCTTCCAAGAGTTTGGTCTATTTACGGTTGTTCAGCTGTCTCTGGAAAGGCTAGAATGGGAAACTAAGGGGAAAAAAAATAAAAGTGCTGCCACACAATCTGTCCTGAGCTTCCCTGGAGTAGCTCTCAAAGTGGGGGAGCAATGAATCCTGAAAGCTGAGGAGAGGGGGCTGTCTCTGCAGGGTCCTAGCAAGGAGCATGTGAATAAGGTTGAATAGGGGTAAGAGCAGTGGGGGGACAGGGCTGGGGCAGAGAGAGAAATACCTACAGGGAAATTTCCACGAGGAGGAAGTTATTGGACAGAATATGCACCCCAACCCACATAAATTGCTATATAATTCCCATTTTGCTCAGCAGTTCTGCCACATAAGTTAGGCCTAATGACTTGCACAGAGCATGAGAGAGTGGCCTACATGGGGGTGATTATTTTGGCAAAGAGCTGTGTTATGTTCAGTCTGGTCATTATGGAGAGGGCTAGATACATTACCCCTCTGTGTTTCATCCTCAGGAGAGGTCTGTACCCCCTGCATGGTCACCCTGCTCCTGCTGAATGGAATAACACATTGGCTGAGGTACGGGATCCTGTTACACGGACAAATGTTTGGCCAACAAAAAATATGAAACCATGAGTGACATTGCATGGAAACTCAGTCAGCTTGGAGATCAGGGGGCTGTGGTTTGGTAGCCAGTACTCCCATGGTCTTGCAGTGCTTCATCTGCAAGGTGGGTCGGTAGGCAGCTGCCAGATGAAAGTGGCAGAGGATGTGTCCTTGCTCTGGACCTGGGCTAAGATACAAGTGTCATTTGTCCAGCCAATGATACCCGATGGTGGAATGGTCTTGTTCTGCCTGCAGAGAGGTCTCCTCGTTGCCTTAGAGCTAGTGGCAAGTGTTCAGGCTGCCTGCAGCACAGATGTCCTGTCTAGCAGTTGCAGCACTTGATATGCAAAAGCACGCCGCGTACAGAGCCCAGCCTATCTGAGGGGGTCCGGACAGAAACTTATCACAAGCTGAATCGAGGCAAACACACACGCACAAAACTGAAAAGTTCTCTGCATCTTCCTTCCTCTTCCCTGGTTTCTTCCTTTTGCAATTCCCATGCCTTGTTGGCTTGGTGTTGCCCCCAGCCCTGCTCTTCCAGCCTTGGTCCATCTGGCACGTCGGTTGCTAAATCACTGGTAGGCAGGCTTGCCAGAGCGCCTGGCTCCGGCCGCCTGCCTGAAGGCCTCTTGCTTGCCTTTTAATCCACAAATGAAAGCGAGCCAGGCGGAGAGGAATATTCTGGCTTTGCCATAGGGTGCTTGGTGTGACTGTGTCAAGCGCATAATGTAGTTTCTTCTGCGCACGTGTGGAGTCGGGTTAAGCAGGCTGGTGTGAGCTGCAGCCAGAACCTGCTTGCACCACAGACCCAGTGGGGACAGGGCAGCGAGTAGGGGCCAGTGGGCGGGTGAAGGACCCCCGTGCCGGTGGGTGAAGGACCCCCCAGTGTCAGCAGGTGAGACTGGGGAGCGAGGCTGTGGCGGTGCTGGGGGAGAGGGAGCAGTTGTCACTCTGGATCAGCTTCTCCCATCCCAGAACACAGCATATTAAAGCAATTAAGAAAAGCTCTGCTCAACGCGGGGATTTTGAGGGGAAATATGAATGTAAGGATACAGCATTCCTCGATCAGAGGGGAGAAATAGCAGAGGGTAAATTAAACACAGCTGGAATGAACATAAGAAATAGATTAATTCCACGAGAATGTTTTTTTTCTTTCCGTTCTTTACAAATTATAGGAGCTAGGAAAACTAGCACTTCTTAATTCCACTTGGTATGCAACTCTTTAATCCTCCAGCCTGTCAGCCAGCATGCACTGAATTCCAGTGCAAGCCATTCACCACACAAACCCTTAGCTGGGGCACCTCTGCTCTCCCCACACCTCCTGCACATATCCTTCCTACATCCCCTTATGCTGCTGTGAGAACGAATACTGTGGACAAGGGAACATTGGAAAATATATTGGGAAATTATATTTGCCAGTATATTGTGATCCTGGTTCAGAGCATTGAACAGTGCTTATTTGCAACAGCAGTGTCAGGTTTTCCTCCCGATATGCTTCTCAGAGCAGGGATCATCACTCAGTTCTGAGGTTGTACGGCACCTGACGCAAAAGTGTTTTGGTCCATGGCACAATGAGGTCTTGGTCCGTGGCTCAGGTGTTTAGTTTAATGTGATATATATCATAAATAATAGTGCGGTTTGTGGACTGAGGCTCGCAAGCTGCTGCTGTTGTGGCAAGTGCTCAGCTCTTCTTCGTTCTGGGTACCTTATGACAAGGGTGGGCAGGACCTGTGAAATCCTGAGCTTTGCCTGAGTGCTCCTGAGTTACAGGGGAAGAAAGAAATCAGAGCAAACAGGGAAAATATAATTGTGTTAGTGCCAGTATTGCTGTACATTGCTCTCACTCCTGCTAGATCCTAAGTAAAGTGGCTGGGTAAGTCCATCTGACCATTGCTTCAGGACAGGGATCAGCCTCATGTTAGTGCCTATAGGGCCTGGAGCATATGCTGAGAGAGTAGCTAAGTCCAGGGATCTGAGCCTAGAGATGTCAGGGAGAGGGAGCTGGTGCCCGGAGCTGGCCAAAATCTGCAGGAGTATGAAGCATGCTCCCCTGCTCTCTGCATATGGGTGCAGGCTTCTGCAGAGTCCCACAGCCCAGGGCACTCTCCGTACCAGGACACAGCAGCCCCCTGGCTCAGCCAGCTGCCAGCCCCCATCCTACCCCTCCATCCCTCCATCTTCCTAGGCTTTGCCTCTCCCAGGAAAGTCTGTCCTTGGGTTTGGGGCTAGGTTGTCAAATACCACCCCCCCACCAAAGGGCTTGGGAGGGCTTAGCCCCACACCTCTCCCTCTGGCACCCTCCTAGGGTGCTTAAAAAAGATGGAAGATAAAAGAATCAGGAAGAAGATACTGCTGGGTGCTTACTGTGGGCACTGTAAAAGCAGGGAAGTGTTTGACAGAACAGATGGAGCCTGTTTCCATAATGTACAAATTGGTACATTAACCAGCGCTGGACAAGAAATGCAAGTTATGGCTGGCACTCGGCTCTTACCTCATATAGCTGTCAGGTAAAAACATAAAGGATAGCCTTGACTTTGAATCTCTTGGCTTCTCTTAACTTGTATTGCAGCCATAATATTAAGAATACATGTTTTCTTCTGGGAAGATATTTTCTTTTTTTTCTTTGTCAATAACAGTGGGGGGTTTGGTTTTTTTTTTTAAATTATTATTATTATTTATTTAATAAAATAACATACGGTCATAAATTGCATATCGTTTACCTCAACTACATGGATGACTTTGTTGGAACTTGTCCAATCTTCATTTAAAGATATATTTAAGCAGGTTTAAAACACAGTATGTATTTGCAATGAGGTGAATAATCCCTGAGGCATTTTGAAAATGGTGTTTAAGAAAAGTCTGTTCATGGTATATTTTGGTGTCTTCTCCCCTGCCCCACAGTTAAGTACAATGTCTTCAGTGACGTACTCAGGCTATCATAAATGTTAACCTCAGCAGGTATGTATGGAGTCCCATGCAAGAACACGGGATGGATAAAATACCCTCTGGGAGGTCTGGGAGCCACAGCTGTATTTCCCAGTGTTCTGGGGTGCCTCCTGGGCTCTGCTGGGTTTCTTGAGCAGCATCCTTTGAACTGTGCCAGGGCTTCCAGGCACACTCATGCTCTCCATGCTCCCCTCTCCATACATGTCTCTCCCCTTCCTCATCCTCTGCCCTGGCCTTCCTGTTGCTCTCCTTCCTTCCCTCCAGGGCCACTGCCTTGAGAGGGCCAAAGCCATGACACTATTCCCAAGCCAGCTGGCAAGCTCTTTTATGCAGATGATATTTCCTAGCAGAAGGGCTCTGATGCCTTAAAGAGATATTTTTTATTTTTTGTTTTGTTTTGGGGTTTTCTTGGGGTTCTTTTTCGGGGTGTGTGTGTTTGGTTTTGTTGTGGGTTTTTTTTGGTTGTTTTTTTTTTCTTTTTTCTTTTTTTTTTCCCCCATCAGTTGAGCAGTATAAAGGAGCCTTAAAGAAGGAGAAAAATTGAGACTACACATCTGGAGTGAATGGATATAAATGTAATGTAATGTAGTACACATCCCATAGATGCAACTGCTGAATTTTGGCACATCAGACTCTGTCTCTTCCACTTCCCTAAAGAAGCTGATTTTGTTGCTTCCTGTTCAGTACGGCGGATGCCCCAGAAACCTTCCAAGAGCAATCAGAGGAAGATTTTGCAAGACCAGCAGGAAGTTTAAGGGGTGTTCAAAGCATGCATTATAGACTTCAAACAAAGCTGTGCAGATAATTTAGGCTGCAGGACTGTAATTAGATAGAGGAAAATGTATGCTGTGATAAACCCAGCTGCCATTTTCATAGCTTGTGATTGATATAGTGGGCACAAGGCCAGGACCAGAAAAGGTCATAGCTGTGGTTAAAATGCCACCTTCCAAAATGTATCAGATCTGATGCACTTCTTCAGGATGATGACAAACTGGTTCAGATTCTCCTCTCATCTCACCTGAGGAGGCCAGGGAAGCTCTGCCCCAACACAGATTGCTTGCTCCCCTTGCAAAACTTAGTCAGAGACTTTTCAAGACCATGGGTGACTACAAGCTGTGCAAAATAAGGGCAAGGAGAAGAGGTCCTGATGAGATGACCCATTTGCAACAGCATAAATTCTGCATATTTCATCCAAATGAACATTCTGTGGTGGCTAATATCATTGCACGGATCTTGATCAATGGCACTTCTAAAGCTTGGCTCTTACAACTCCTTCATGATCTTTGTGATTATAAGGAGACCTCCAAAAAGGGGGTATGTCAAATAATTAAGACATTGTATGATCCACACTTTTGTCGAGAACAGGCAAAAACTCCACCCCTGGCAGGATTTTGGTGTAAAATAAATATAAGAGTCATAGTGAGATCACTGAGAGACATTCAATTTGAAGATCTTGTTTCTCCAGTTAGACTTACAATCATTGCCAGGTTGCAGTAAAAAGATTAAAAAGAAAAGCTTGACATCTAACATCAGAACTGAAAATGAAGCAGCCATGCTCTCATCTTATCTCTGACATAGGCTTGCCTTGGCAGACTTGACATGACGTCTAGTGGGTTGATGTCTTAGTTTTGCCACATGTAAAATGGTGATATCTGTTCTGTTTTCTGAAGTGGCATGGAGGACATATGCTTAGCAGCTGATAAATGTAGAATCTGTATTTGGAAAAGTATGCATTTAATTATATAAAAATTCTGTGATAAATCAATGAATTAAAAAATCTGATTGCCAGGAAGGCAGGGGCTGAGCGAGACCTGCAGGCCTGTAGGTCAGTGGTGAAATGTGATGGTAGGACTTAATTTCTGGTTTTAAACTTTCCCCCCCCACCCCCACCCCCATCTTCTCTGATACTCTCATTTGTTTTAAAAAAAACCCTAAATTATATCTTAGGGTTTTGAAATAGCATCAAAGCATAGCTGGAATGCTTATAAATAGCTGTATCTTTTCTTGAAGGTGTGGTGTTCAAGTTTATTTCAGGTTTTGAGGTAGGGAAGCGCTACAGGCCACGGGCTGCGGGTGCTGCACGGGCCTGACTCCTTGGCAAGGCCTGTATTTACCCTCCTCTCTTTCTCACAGACCCAGACCCTGCTCCTTCATGGCCACCCCGCTGCTTCTTTTGCCCTGCTGGTAGCCTCTGCTACCTACCCTGGGGATGCCAACATGTGTGCTCGCTTGTCCCATTGCCGTGGGACCTTTGCCATCCACTATTTGCCTCCCCAAGCCCTCCCCTTCTCCCCCTTCTCACTTGCCCCTCCTCTCTCACCATCCCTTTCTGCTGGTTCTAGACACACGGGCAGAGCACGGTTCCCTCCCGCATGTCTCCTTTGGAAAGACCTAACAAAGTGTCCCCTCTCTCTGTGGGGGCCTGAAGGCTCCATAACCACATCCTCCAGCACTGCCACCCATGGGGCAGCCGCCTCTGTGGCTGGCCGGCACACTGTCTCTGTGCCACACGCAAGCTTGCAGTGAGCTGTGAGCAGAGGGGAGATGTTGTGTCAGACAGCAGGGCAAAGACTCTCCTTTGAAGAAAAAGCACTGGAGAGCTGTGGATGCTGATCCACAGAAGGGCCTTGGATGCTCCCTGTGGCCCGGGGGAAGGCGGCTCCCCAGGGACGGATGAGGAAGAGCCACGGGATGGCATCTCGTGGTGTGGCAGCACAGGGGACGGGCTGCTGGGAGTAAAACCCAGCATTTCTTGGCTCAGAGTTCACGGAATGAACTGTAACCACCAGCCTATAAATGAGAACATCCAAACAAATAAACAGAAATAAGACCAAATGCCAAAAAAAAAAAAAAAGAAAAAAAAAGAAAAAAAAAGAAAAAAAAAATCCAGCATGGTGCTGCTTTGACTCTGGGCCCTGTCGTCTTCTAGGACTGATGAAGCGACTGGGTGGTTCTTCAGATTCCTGTGGTCTGAACACACACCCTAGTCATCACTGAGATGAGCTCGGAAAAAAACAGTAATGAAAGAGGGCTCTGATTTATTTCCTGATAAAATAACCTTTGCTCTCAAAGGCTAACATTTCAGCTTCAGCTTGCAGAGAATGATCTTTTATTTCCATCCATCAAAGCCTACATCTTGCTGGATATCCAGAGAGTATTCTTCACACACAGACATGTGTTGGCCAATGAAGGAAAATTACTACCTACAATTTTTATTTTTTTTTCCTGAGGGAGGAGAAGAAGGAGGGGGGCTCAAGTCTGTATTAAAGACTGGAATAATTACTATCCATTGCAACCCTGTGACTACAGTATGAGGAAAATTGCTTAAAACTAATGTATGAGCCAAAGTTTTTCTTTGCAGTGTAAATAATCTCAGTGTTTTTTGCAGCCTTTTATCTGACTCATCATCCAAATAATTCCTATTTATTTTTGCCCAGGTAGACATCTTGAATGAGTATTCAGAGGCTTTACGCTCAGCCGCTGTGTTAGATCTATACCAGTACATCATGTCTGTGTCCACTAAAGGTGTCATTTTGGTGTCAGGTAAGAGCCTGCAAGCTTGACTGAGACCGACAAGAGTAAAAGTTAAGATTTCCAGTTCACACAGACAATTTCACACCACATTGTGCTGCAAATGGCTATGGGGAACAGTCAGTGTAAGTGAGTTAAAAGCAAGGCAGATATTTATTTGCAATCAAAACATTAGGCAAGCTTGATACATGAAGAGCCAGAGGCACCTGTTCTGTGAAGGAACTGGTTGAAATAATGATTTTTTTTCCATAAAAGAGAGCCTGATTCAGCTCATTTTTTGGAAAGTATGACTTTTTTTATGTCAGTGGGCTGTAGTTGGACAGAATAGAGTAAAGGGTCTTGCAGTGTTCATACGATCACCAGAACTAGCAGTGCTGAGCAGTGAGACCCGGTGCACAGCTGGTCAGGGTTCACATGGCTGAATGCCTCAGTACTCCATACGCTTGAGAGAACTGTCTGGGAGTGTGAGCTCAGGGTAATGCCACAGTTTTCCCTAGGTTGTGGTGGTGGATTTGTAGAAGGGCTTGGAGCCCTCTGAGAAGGCTCTGCTCTCACAGAGCTCCATTTTGTTAGTCCTGAATATTTGGTGGGTTGGCAGAACCTCCCTGCTACGCGGGTTTACTGGTGTTTACAAAGCTCTGTGAAGAGGCAATCTTGCAAGAAGAAGCTTGTGTGGGTGTAGAAAGCAGCAAAAGACTGTTTTCCTGTGAAGGTGGACAGAGGATGTCCATGGGTGCATGTACTGTATGCCATCCAGCGTGTGGGAACAAATATTTCTACATACTGAGATCAGTGCACAGAAGTGAAAGGCGAGAGGAGCACGGAGGCTATGAACCCAAAGTCTCTGGAAGTCAGCAGGAATTTACTTTTTTGCTAGGACCTGAGCTCTGCTTTTTCCTGGAAGACTTCATGCTGTCACAAGCTCACAGAGGAGATCCAGAAAGGGTGGGATGAGGGGTAGAGAAAAGACTTTTGTGCAGATGAGTGGCGTGATGCTGCCATAGGACATCAGTAGGGACTGACTCCCCCTCCCCTCCCTCCCCTGCAGAAAGCACAAACTTATTTCCTTTGAGCTAAAAAGAGTAGCTTCCATAGTTGGCAAGTATTACAGAGATGCTTCCCATGGGCACCAGCCACTACAAAGAGGTGAGCAGAGTCTCCTTGCAAATGGTGCAATAGGACTAAAGGTCAGCCTCCTGTGTCAGTGCTTCCACCAACACTCAACATGAGTTTTAAGGGCTGAATATCCTCACTGCAGTCGGTTAAGGCTTTGATAAGGCAAGTTAACACTGGTTTTATTATGAGAAAGTATAATAATGGAATGGGCAGTCCAGCCATTAGCATATCTACCTTGGTTATAGGGAAACATTCATGGGCCAAAACAGGAGTTGGAAAAAAATCGCAGGACAGAAGTAAAGAGCCGTAATTCCCTCATTTCCAAGTTCTGGTGTTAAGGACCTACAGGATTATTCCCTGTTTCTCAGCTAACCAGTCTTCCCAGCACTTGCTGTAAGCAGTTTTCACGTAGCTTGACTTTCCCTCTAAGTGTACCCTCCATCCACAAGGACGCCATAAAAAGTATTAGGTGAAGATTAAACATTATAAGCATATAACCAGCTCATAAAATGAGTTTTAAATGCTAAGCATGAAAGGGTAAATTTGCCTAAGGGGGCTGCTCTGAGCTCCATTGGCTCAGGGAAACTTGCTCCTCCAGAGACTTATTTATCACTATAGTTTATTTGCATTACAAGAGGCACCACTGGAGACTGGGGACTTCACTATGTGGAGTGCAGCTCAGACATCCAGTAGGAGTCAATTCTCTCTGAATATTTTATATCAAAACTGATAGGAGAGGCCTAGACCTATAATAAGAGAAGGTCTTCTATCCCCATTTCACGGCTTGGAAAATGAAGATGTGCAACATGAAGGGCTTTGCATGTTGGTGGTCATGTAAAAGCACAGGAGCTCAGTCCAGCCCTACAGCATGTCTCACTGCAGGTCCTTAGCACGATCAGGCCCTGACCTGCCCTTGCCTGTGATCAGTACAAGGCCTGAGCTCTCTGCACCATTCTCACCTCATGCCTTCTTATAATATACCACTTCTATGATCAAGATCAAATGTGGGCAAGGTAGAATAAAACTCTTGGAATATATTCTCCCTTCACAAGTGCAGCCAATGACCTAGCCATTAGCTGGAGAAGTGAAAATGCTGTGTTGTTTATGTGTGTGACTTACACAGCCAGAAAAGAAGAAGCTGCAAGAAGAAGGTGCATTTTTGCATGGATCATTTGAGATCAAGGATGTTGGGAGAAAAAATCCAAAATGGAGATAGACTTATGTTTATAATCCTTTATAGTCCTTAATAACGGATCTGATTTTTCAGGCCTGCCAAACATTTGAGAGGTTTCCCAGAATAATTTATTTTACACCCAACTCCTCAACAACTAGCCTTTATATCTGTAGAGTTCGCAACCAAAGAAGCATTGAAAATTACATGTGTCAAAAGAAGAGTTAAATTTTGCATTAAATTCCAAGCCTTTCCTTTCCTCTAGGCTAGCTAACGTTTCCTATCGTCATCTAACCAGAGTTTGTTTTCATGTCTCATTTCTTTTTCTATTGATGTATTAGTCTGGTAGGTTGAGTTTTCTCAGAGGGTGGACTTATGTGCAAGTTTCATTAAAAATATTTCACATTACCTCTCTAAAATGTGATCTGTGCTTTTATGCTGATTGAAAATGGTACAGCAGCTTGTTAAAGCATATTCTTTTATATTTCATCAAAACAGATATGTTTTAAATGGAAATCTCAGCTATTATGTTTCTCTATGGAGATTAAAGTGAGGTTTTTCAAACTGTCAATACAATTGCTTTGAGCCTGATTCTCTTGTCAGACATATCTCAGTAAATAAGGAGAAATTTTTCTGAAATCAGTGGAACTATTCTGCTGAAAAACTTCAGTGCATGATCTAGTGAGGGCCCTTGTTTTTATTATGTATCAGCTAGGCTGTCTGAGCTGTCCCAGTTAGTATTGTATATTTAACTAGAATATTAATGAAGGGAAAAGTCTAAGTATTGGCAGTTAATGTATTTCTTTAAAACTTCACAATAGGAAACAACATGTTTCACATTACCACTTACCTCCTCTAAGGCAAGAGTTGTTCCAATGGGTCGACTGTGTGAGAAATTATGTTACATACCACCACGGAGTCTCATGTACCTCTAAGCAATCTGAAATTCTTAAAATCTGCAAATCAAAATGCTGCTGTGTATTATAACAAGCTGTGTTGTACCATACCATCTCCTCTCAAGTCACAGAAAGAGATGAATAATTCACTAGAGCGTTTTTTAATTTCTAAAATAAATACTTTAGTGCTGTTCATTTTAATAGATATTGCAGAAGGTGACTGGTTTTTTGGAATCCAAGTTTTCTTATCATTGCATCAGAGTAAATACTCTGCACTTTTTGTCTCCCTGATTTGTGTTGTTTGGTTTTGGTTTCTGAAGCAGTACAGAACCTTGAGATTTGCTACACTTGTCTGCTGCCACATTGCCTTGAGCACACATCTTTTCCTTCCCATTGGACAAGCAGAATCACGCCTGCTCAATACACGTACGGGATATCTCCAAGAACATGTGTGGTAGGAAACAGCGTCATATATTCAGGTCCTGACTCTCCTCTCCCTGATTTAGCCTGGAACTGGAGGCCTCTTGTAACGCTAGAGAAAATTTTCACTGCTGGACTTTTCTCAGGAGCTGGGTTGCTTATTCCAACTTCTTGATTAACTCATAATGATGGTGATTATGCTCTGCTCATTCAAAATTCTCCTATATAAGAGCTTAATTTAAAAACAATTGGCTTTTCTCTCTTTTACCAATATGCAAGTATTAGAATAACCTGCAGGTGCAGACTTTTGCTAAACCAAACTTAAAGGAGGTGGGAAGTTAAAAGATGATCCAAAGTCTCCTCTGTCCATTTCTCCTGGGTTATGTAAACAGCAGAGAACAAAGGCTTCAGGCTCACTGTCCTTGTCTTGATCTCTTTGCTGAGTAGATCTGGTTGGAAAACAGAATTTCTTTTCACGGGAAATTTGACTCTTCCAGATTTGTTTTTGTTGTCAATGAGAAAGTTGTTTCTTAATTTTCTCACAGAGCATTCATTAAGGGGCAAAAAAATAAAAGAAAAATTAGGAAATGTCACGTTATTTTATTTTTATTATGGGAAATTATTTTGTTTGGGTAATATAGAAATATTTTGTTTTGATATGCTGAAGATGTTAAGTTTTTCAGGAAAAAAACAGAAGAGAGACTGACTTCTTTCTTTCTGATTTCTTTGGAGATTAGCTT
Organism: Falco biarmicus; assembly: GCF_023638135.1. Classification (NCBI taxonomy): domain Eukaryota; kingdom Metazoa; phylum Chordata; class Aves; order Falconiformes; family Falconidae; genus Falco; species Falco biarmicus. The sequence continues at coordinate 21,340,848 of NC_079290.1, forward strand.
ATTTGTCCAAATGAATTTTTTTGATTAAAAGAAAGCTCCATTTCCCAAAGAAAACTGTTCTATGGAAATGTTTATTAATCCCAACTTGCTTTTGTTGTTGCAGAATGTTGGTCAAAATGTATCATGGCTCCAGTTTTCAGCCAGTAAGTGACCCAATCTCTGTAACCCTACCTGAATGTGTGTATGCATGTTGCATGTGTACATACATGTATGCACAGGACTAACTTCTGCCCTCAGCTACGTATGTAAATCCCAGTGGAGATTTCCATCAACATTATGCGTAGATGAATGAAAGCAGAATTTAGCTCAGGATTTGTAATCAATATATAAGGCTTAGTGAGTGATTTGAGATGCTTGGAGAAAGCTGTTACATAAATGTTAGTCACTATTATTTGTAATAATTACCTACAGCTGTAACTATGGCAAACCTCCATAGGAAAACAGCTAGCCCCTGACATATGGCTTCTGTGCTTCAGCTCCAGATTCCACCAAAGTGCACAATAAACTCTTTCTTTAAAAGCATGTGCCTAAAGGGAACATGTAAACTCTGGCACATGATAGCAGCCATAACGACGAGGAGAAAATTATGCCATCCTTATTAGCAGGAGCTAGTAAGTCTGACTCTCACAGAAAGGAATGGGTGTTGGATCGGACCCTATCATGTGAACAGCATGCTCCTGAGATGCATTACAGCCATGGGCAATGTAGGCAGCAAATTAATTTCAGGTTGTAACTGGGTCAGGGCTGAAGAACACTTTGTAACCATATTTTTCCAATGTGGCTGCAGATTAACTGGATCCTTATTTTGGGGATGTCTTCATTCTTTTCGGTTTTACTTTTAAACTATATAAATAATAATTACAAAAACCCAAACCAAACCAGCAACAGCAACAATAAAAAAACCAACACAAACCCACAAAGATCCTCCCAAGACAAATAAAACCTTCCAAGTGTCCACTTACCTTTTCTAGCTTTTCCTATTTCTGACATGGGCACTACAGCCATTTAAAAGATGAAACACAGAAACTGTTGAGCAGCACACAATGCTGCTACTCAATAGTCTCAGGAGGAAGCAAGGAATATGGCATCTGACTGAAACTGCCTGGGAATTTAGGCAAACAGCCTGTAATTGCCAAATTGATTTTGGCCAGGAGACCAGGGCTAACACCCACAATAAGTATAAAGTGCCATGGGATCTTTAATGACCCCACTGCTTTGGACACAGTTTTACATTTATTTAATGCACATTTTATGTTTGTGAATAATATACTCCATAAAATATATACAGTCAGGAAATGCCAAACATTGCCAGTTTCCCAAAGGCAATTTCAGAGCTTGCAGAGAGCACTCTCAGGCCTCGATTCCCGATCGTGTTAAACTTTGTTTATATGAGGTAATCCAATATTTTATTCATTAAAATGCACCATGCACCTAAGAGGAATTAAACAAATGTTTCACTATGCACTAAAATTGTTCTTCCCCCTTCAGTGAGGATTAAGCAGGAATAGTTTGTGGACCCCTGGACCTCGCACAGTTGGGAAGGCTGTGGATGCTGTCTCTGCTGGCTTTGCAGCAGCCCTCCAGATCTCCTGCTGGCTCCTTGATGGCAAAGGCAGGGCAGAGAAGCCTAGAGAGGGCAGAGGGCAACTCGTGTAATGAGCTTCCCAGGACTCAGAAACCCCTTGGAGCAGTCTTCACTGTTGGTGAGAAGCTTATATCCAAAGACAACAGGTGGAGATCCTGCCTTGCATTAAGATGCTCTGAGGCTGGTGATAGTTGAAGGTAAAAAGAGATGATGGGTGCCATACTGAGGAGGAGAGACATACAGCAGTCACCCAACATAATGTAGTATTAGCTGATTAGTGATGAAATGGGGGAAATGTTGCATCTCTGAATTCATAGTGGCATCTTCTGCAGGCTGCTTGGCTCAGGGGTTAATTGCCACTGAGTAGCTGTGATGAAAATGGAGGTTTCTCTCTGTCTTTAGGCCAGCTATAACAGCCCTTTGTGTTATACTGATGGTAATTTTGCTTGGGTGCAAACAGACCAAGATTTTCAAAAATAGGTCACTAAACTTAGGCTCCAAGGAGTTTATATGTAGACACTTAACTCAGTGATCTGATTAAAAAAAAGCAATCTGAGTGCCCAAAGTCTCCCAAAGTTGTCAGATCTGTAGCCAGGCAAACACAGAAAGCTATAATCAGGTCTGCACAATTATGTACATATTTGTAATGTTAAAGATTTTGCTTCTATTCTGGAAATGACTGGGGTTTTAAACAGCCTTTTGTATTTACTTTTTTTTTTTTTTTTTTTTTTTTAAAAAAAATTAAATGGAAAATGATGGTGATGGTTTCCTGAAATTCAGATCAGGTCTCTTTGGGAAAGACCACAGTCTAGCTCACCTATAGCGTCCTGATCTGTATCCTGCTCAACACAATGTGCAGCATCTGGAGTCAATGTCAGAAGTAGATCTTCATCTGTCTGTAAGGATCCAACCTCCTATCAGTGCCGAGAGCTGCTCAGACAGTCTGCACTCAGCAGATGGATCAGATATGACAGCAAACACCTCATATCTGAGAATAAGATTTCATACTTCCGTATCAGTTGTCATGCATGAATTCCAGTCCTTTTAGAAAAACATGAGCAGTGAGAAAAGCTGTGCAGTATTTTGGGGACACAAATGGGCATTGTCCTGAGAGCCACCCTGACATAGGTAACTTGAATTCTCTCTTTAAAATTTATCTCCTAAGAATCTTTCTGAAGATTGACAGCTGAAAATGTCATCTTGTGGCATACATTAATATAAGGAAGAAAGGGTGTCTTTCTTTTTTCCCTTCTGGGGTGGGACTGAGTCCAGGTATTTCTGTCATTCCTCCATTGCTGGCACAGAGCAACTCTGGACTTTGAACACCATTTGTAGTTTTCAAGGATCGCAGACTTGCAATACTCAATGTGCACTTCTGACGTGGATGTGCCATTTGGAAGACATCTGTCCTGCAGAGCCTCAACATCTGACCTTTCGCTGAAGACTTTATTGTCTGATAACAACTGCATCCAAACCAACCTGATATGTGCAAACGTGTGTGTGTGTCATCCATTTACGCTTGTGCTTTGCTGTTGCTCTTTGCAGCCACTCCCTCCTCCTGCCCACCGAGCACTGCAAGGCTGCTGGAGGGAAGGGAATCACTGCCAGTGCCTCTGTGGCCAGCCGCTGGAGCAGCTCTCTGACGGAGGCTCACTTCTCATGTTTCCTTTCTAAAGAAACCTTCTTGTGCTGGACTCAGTCTCTGCTTGGGACTCTGTGGCATGCAGCACAGAGAAGGTCAGGGTAGGTAATCTTAATAATTTATTTGGCCTAAAAATCTATTACTCTCCTCTGTTTCATTAGTCACAGCCCCAGGAGCATTAAGATGGGGTGTTGCCATGATGATGTCTGGTGTCAGGAGACTCATACCAGGAAATGAAGGCCAAGACTGTCAATTTCCAAATTTGATATAAAGTAAAAGGGTGTTTCTGTAAAAATGATCAAAGCAGGGACTGATCTGGTGTGGGTATTTCAAAAAGTGTATCTGGAGCAAACAGGCTGTGAGCACCCCTCAGACAGTAGTGATGCTTGGAACAGATCATTCTCCTTTTTTAAATGTCAAGTCTCCAATATATCATTCAGCAGGAGATCCTTCTAATTAGTTTAGACTTTTCTCTCATGGGTCACACCCTTTATCACTTCCCACTCCGTATGATTTGACTTATGGAACACTTGGCTTCATATGCAGTCTCAGTCCTGCTCTTTGCATGCTATTTGCACACAAATTACTTACATCCCTGTATTAGTCATTCTGCTGTTTCAGTGATACATTTTTTGTATGTTGTGAGTCTGAGGCAGAAGGAGTATCGTTTGGCTACGTGAAATCACTCCCAGTGTGGGAATAAGTCCTGCCTCTTGATTAAAAAGTAACACTTCAATGCATGTAAAGTAGCATGCCTCAAGTCAGCTCGACCTGAGCTAGTTGTGTTCCTCTGTGCAGTCCAGGTCTCATGTGAGCACATCTGTTCTTTGAAGCATTGGAAATACAGGCTGAAAAGGCACATTTGGTGTTTCTCATGTCATCCGCATTAAAGTATCTTGGGCCAGGGGATAATGTCTGTGTCTCTCTGGGCCCAAGGGAATGCCTTAACTACTAGACTCAAGCACCAGTTTCCAAAACAGAACAATGTCAGCAGTGGAGTTGGAAGACCCCCTGTGCCAACCAGCCCTTAGTCTGCTGGGTGAGGTGTCTGCTGTGGAGGGGATAAAGTGTGAGCTTGCAGATTTTTGGCTAGAGGGCTGGATGTGAATCCAGGTAAGTGGACAAGACAGCTACTCTAAGAAAAGACACTACTTCTCTCCTATTCCTCCTACTTTGTTTTGGTGTGGTGCCGAAAAACTACAGCAAGTTATATCAAGCTCAGATACATAGTCAGAGTGTTGCCATTAAAGTGGCCATCAGAAGGAACATAGCCCAGGTGATGACAATATTAGGATCCTAGCTGGGGTTAAGAGAAAGACGCACACACACGCACACACACATATGTAGATCCTAAGAGAGCAGAAGGTCTGAGTAAATACAAGATTTTTGATAGCCAGGGAGCTCTATTGGCAATGAAATTATTTACATCCAGGTCAGGGGGTGCCATCACATCAGTGGAAGTAAGTACCTGACTTATATCAGGAGCTGAGGGACAGCAGAGACAAGACTCATTGTGTCAACTCCTGCACTACAGCCCCAGCATCTGGAGCCTCTGCTCTTTTGGAGTTCTGTGGTACAGGGCTCATCCCAGCCCCTGCATGTGGGGAAAAGCTTGGGAATGCGAACAGAAAGTACCACACTTGCCACGCTGTAAATCAACAGGCACATAAAAGGAATTAACAGAGCAGGGCTTTTCATATTGTGATTTTGAGGAGCCCTCACTGAAGATTTTTAAGCACTCAGACTGACAGTACTAGTAACACTACGTAACAGGGACTGGAAACAGGCCTTACGAAATCACTACTTTGAGATAGCTGTTCACCAGAGACAGCTGGAGATCATTCTTCATCTTTCACTGGAAACAGCTAGTTCAGTTTAGGATCAGCGCATGGAAGGGAAGGTGGCTCTGCAGCTTCTCTGATGTTCTTGTTTTTCATGGCTGACTGCAGAGCAGCAGTGGATTCTCTGCTGGCATCCAGGTGAAATTATAAGGAGGTAACCTCGTCCAAGGCTTGGTGGGTATCTGTGCTGCCTGCAATGCCAAGACTTGCCCAAGGCTCAGAGGTTTCATCTCTGGGAAAAATTAGGAGGTCTTGACAAATAATTGTAACATGCTGTTAAAGAGAATCACAGGAAGGAATGACAAAATCCCCAAATGATTGGGTATTCTGTTCCTTTGTAACATTTTGCTTTTATTAATGAAAATTGTGTGCACATATGTTATTCAGTGGCCAGTTTGCTGCATCCTATGTTTGAGTCCCTTGTAACATACATAAGAATTAATACATTCTTCTGCTTTTACCTATTCTGTCTTCACCTGCAAAAACTTTCTGGAAAAGAAGAGAGACACTGAGCTATAGATAATCTGCATAAGATCATGCAAAGTTTTCTTATGTTTCAACTGATGAGGGTCCCTATCATATGAGTTTACCTTCTGTTTTGGCTTCAAATGAATCCCATGATGTAGAGCAAAACTCAGCAGAAAGAATGAAGTTTTCCACCCCAGATGGTAAATTGGTCCAGTTTTACTTGAAAATTGGCTTCTTTGCAAATGTTGTTGCACTTGGCCTCGTAGATTATAATGAAATTTCAAACTAGGATTGTTTCACTATGTAAATTAAGTATTGGGCATATTTCATTCCTGGATGGTGCAGGACTTTCCAAGCAATTACTTCTCTTATCTCCAGGGGCTACTGTGATATTTGGAACTTAAAACATGGAGAGTGACTCTCTTGGACTCTCACTCTTCCCACTGCTGGCACTGTGGTAATATGGAAGGGAAGGACTGGAAATGGCCTGCCCCTAACACCATGTGGAGCAATGTCTAGCCCCTTGGAAAGGAATGGGGACACTGGATGGACTAGTGCAAGAGCTGGGCTGGAAAGTGATGGGGTGAGGAAAGGAAAGCGGAGATCCAAAGCTTTTGGGCGTGAGGGCAGGAGGGGCAACTGCACTGTGGGTGGAGGGAGACAACTCCTGAGATGAATGAGAGGGAAGGTGGGGTGAGGACAGTATAGGGTGAGAAATGATCTGAATGGTCTGTGGGAGCAGCAAAGCATGCTGTCTTTGCATCCCAGCCCAGCTCTGCTCTAGGAGATATAACCTGGAAATGACTAGCAAAGGGGTGTGTTGAATGCTTGCCATGCTGGCAGGTCTGTGAACAGGGGGACAATGCACTGCCACCAGGCACCGTCAGCTGAAGTGGCCAAGCCTATGTAGGAGCTCTCAGACTTCTCTGCTTGCACCCTTCATGGTACTGCCTTTTGTTAGAGCATCTCAGCTGGGGACACCCACCAAAGGGCTACACTGTTCAGGGCCGGTATGGATTGGATCTGCAGGTCAAAGAGCATTGAGCTTTTCAAGCTGACTGTAGTTTTTGTATGTAGTAATTTATACACAATAATTACGTAGTAGCCTGGAGGAAACCTAGATCCGGGCCACACTTTTGTTTGCTGACAGGAATTTTATCCCTGGCTTCAGTGCCAGAGATGATAGTAATTTTTTCTTGACTTGCATCAGCAATTCTATGTTTTGGGATAGGAAATTAGGTCTTGTTCTTCTTGGACATTGAGGAGCCAGAAGATGCCAAGATATTTCTAAGCTCCAGAAGTAGAGGCTATAGAAATGAATCAGAAGCCAAGCCAAAAGCTTCTCTTTTGGACAACTGCAGCTGCTGCTTTCCTTGAGCCCGAACAGACACTTCTGAACAGGCCATCCTGAGCACTTTCCATTTCATCTGGCATGTGGGGTCAAGATTTCATACCAGAGTTGCACTGATTTTGTCCAAAGTTTTATTTTTTCTTTTGCCAAGACTAAGATCCACTCAGAGGTTCTTATCCAGCCAGCTCTTCTGCAGGTGCCAGGACATGACTGGATGCTTTAAAGGCTTACTCTTTCTTGTAAATGACATGCCGGCCAGGCTCCATCACTGCTCCAGAGAGGTCCAGAGGAACTCACAGCATCTTAGGGAAAAAGGGCTGGAAGGGATGTGAGATGACTCAGTGCATCTCCTGCCTCCATCCACTGTGGTTGTACTGTCCACAGGGGTAATGTTTTCAGAAGCACTGAAGTCTCATTTTCAGTCACCAGTTTCCTTTGTTACGCTGGAAGCAGAGACTTGGGCAGGCTAACTGTCTTGAAGAAATGTGTGTTCATCAGGTGTTGAGACTACTGACGTTGAGACTACTGACATCTCTCTGGTTTCAGGGGATTTTTTTTTTTGCAGCCATGTGCAGGACTCTAAATACCTTTCTTTCAAACTAGAAATACACAATGCATCTTTTATATTTAGCTATAACTAAGTTCTGTTTGGATGAGATAAATCTATTTCAAAGCTCCTGTAAATTATCTCCAATAAAATGGTGAGTTATGTCATTAAAATAATAGGCTTGTGTTTGTATTTTCTGTTGTTTATAGTTCACTTCATGGCTATGTTCCATCAAAACATGCCTTGAGATTCAGTCATCAGCTGCCTACTTGCTATTTGAAGGTATATTCATCCTGCTTCTTACAAATGTAGAGTGTTTTTAAGTGCAAGGAATACATAATGTGATGGAAAATTTCACATCCTATCTGACTAACACCAAAACCCTTTTGATCTGAAAGGTCACAGAAAACCATGTGGTGCAATGCACCTCTCCACAGATTCTTCAATGTTTGCCTGTGGTTTAACTTCCAGCCTCTCTATTGTTGTGCTACTATCTAAGCACCGTTTCCCCAGTGCCTCTGGAAGGCACTCCCTCGGCAGCCTTGCCCCTGTTCCTCCCCGCAGCCCTGCTTCCTTGTCAGCCTTCAACTCACTTGGGTTGAGGTGACAACATAATGGAGCTGCTGACGGTCAGTTTTCAGAAAACAATCAAGCACGTTATGAGAAACAATCACTAAAACACAAGCACTTAGAGGAGCCAGAGATAAAAGAGTCTCATTTTCTTGGCAGCCCGTGTAGATGTTCTGCAATGACTGATGATATGACTGTTATCTTGACACCATACTCTCCCATGTTGAAACTGTTTATGGGAAACAAACATCATGTGAAAAACAGATTGCCAGACACTAAGTAAATCATTCTGATGAGGAACGAGTCAAGTACTGCCAGTTTTACCCACACTGTCATTGTTATGATGTAACACATTCCTCATGACTGATATTGTATCCAAATTAGGGCACAAAACCTTCTCTTGATCAGTTAACCAAAATTCCCTGCCTTGTAACGACGACTGCACACACACACGCGCACATGCTGGTTCACACACGCACACACAAAACCTGAGCTCGTACAAAATGACACCCCATGTTAGCAGAGGATTAAGAAGGTGGGCAGAAATTACACAAACCGTAAATTTTATCCCTTGCCCTCTTTAATAAGCTGTTGCAATTTTCTGAGTTCTGCTAGTAATGATTAATAAACATTTGGTGTGCTGAACATATGGAAAAATCATCCCATCTGGACCATTTAAAACTAGGACGTAGACTTTATCTTTGTTTATTTCATCCTTAGCTAAAAGGCTTATTATGAATTGCAATAATCCAAGAAGCCAACCATGGAAGACAGACAAGCTCTTTAGATAAAACCAAAAAGGCAAGTTTTCTAACCGAAGACCAGATGTATTTTTGGGTATTGCCCTTGTACATATTTAGCTGAGCTTTTCAAGTGGTGAAGATTTGCATGTTTGTTTTGCAATACTAATGAATATGTTTTAGATTTACATTTTAGAAAATGGAAACTTTTATCTTCTTGGGGCTTTGTAAGTTAATGATTTCCAGAAGATAGTTTGGTATCCTCTTTTAACCCTTCACCATTGAAAACATATCACTTTCCGAGGCACAAGGATCTAGGGCAGTCCTGCTGAACCAAACCCGGGAGATATATGTGACTCTTTCTATTGTTTATTTCTGGAATTACATAAAATGTGGGTTTTTAATTTTCAATCTAGTGAAAACATATGTAAATGGCAAATTATTTTAAAACTAACTTAATGTGGATCGTCGGGTAGGCATTACCATACATATGATCCTTTAATCAGACAAATAAGGAAAATACTTTTGGAAAAATATAGTTTTGAGAGACAGTATCTTCCATGACTGAGTGAGTTTCCTCCAAGATAAAGACTGGTTTAGTGTAGGAAAGAAAATGTGCAGTCTAACAACATTTTTACTTCTAGTAGAGAGAGAAGTTGCAGTTTCATAACATAGTTTTTCACCCTTTGATTTTCCTTAGAGAGGTTATGAGAGAAAATAATTAATGAATAAAACATAATTTTTCAAAGGCTTACCGTCAGTGGCAATTTTTCTTTGACAAGACTCCTATCAGAAATGAAAAATTCTTCCTTAGGGAACAACAGAGCATTTTAACACAAGAGATAACTAGAGCTTTGAACTTTGGGTGGTTGAAAAATCAGTCTGAAACAGCCTTTCTTCCATTTTTTTCCAATTGTTCATGCAAAATATGAAAGTAAGCATGATCTTGAAAGATGCTGCTTATTGTGCTTACATTATGAAATGATGCAAACCTCTACCTATCTAGGATGCTAATAAAGGTGAGTGTCACAGTGAGGTCCTGGCCTGGAAGGTTGTGTTGTCTACACTGCAGAGAAGCTGAAGCCAAGTCCAGTAAAGACTTAGCAGGCCATTCACACACGTCCAAATGCATGTATGTATGTATGTTGATGTGTACATATGCGCAGATAACTATTAAGCTCTCAGTTGCCTGTGTGTTTTTGGAGAGGGGCTCCTAGAATCCAGCTGAGATCCCAGCCACAATATGTAAGTCATTCAGTAAAGTAAAATGCTTTTCACCTCTGTTTTTAAAGAAAATGTCCAAAGTCAAAGCCCTCACTCCTGTGTGTTCTTGGCATAGCAAGGGACGGCATGACACCATACATGTGTGGCCAGTGGTGACATCTCAACACAGTGTCTCCAAGAATGGGAACATCCAGGTGCTCTGAGCTGCATAACCCCTGCGCTGGTATTGATACAGCAACACGTCAGCTACTGGTGGGAAAATCCTGGGTTTCCGGGGCACTTTTAACAGCTGCAGAGCCTACAGATAGGTTAATGTGATCTCCAATTTGCTTTTCATACCCATGTCATGCTAACAGTAGACTGCAGATCTCAGCTGGGATAAACCAGTGTTACTACCCAGGCAGCTCCTGTGCAGAGCTAAGGACCCGAAGGTGCGTGTGAAGGCAGGAGGTGGGACAAGTTTCTTTCCATGGCCATGCAGCTCTGTTTGGTAGATAAGCGTAGGCAGGGGGTCTTAGAGCCATTGGCTAACCAAAGCTGGCTCAGACTAGTCAACCACAGATCCAGAAGACATGTTGGGGATGCTTTTTGAATCGTGTTGCTCTAATTCTGTCCCTTCTCACCAGCACGGGCACTGAGGACCTAGATGGGCCCAGCAGTGGGGACACATAGCTGTCAGTGTTGTGTTCATGGGCTCTCAACCACGTGTTCGTCTTGAAAAAGGTAGCACTGTGGAGAGAAATGCCCTGTGGGCAGAACTGACCCCAAGGCCACTTGTAGGACTGTGTTGACTGAGCCCTGTATATTGAATTATAGACAGTTTAAGCTGCTCCATGGCCCAGCTCAGATTTTATTTCAGGTACAATGTTGCCAAGAAGGTGCCCTTACCTTGGGGCAGTGGTGTGTTTTTAACGGAGCCTTTTGGTGACACTGATATTCTACCACTGCAGCAACTCTAATGACTGCATGGGCATGGTTTTTTCCTCTAGGTGAAATGGAGGTCAAAACCAATTCAATAATCCCTGTTTACTTTGCTACTGTTTTTCATTTTTCATTGTCTGTATCATTAATACTTCCATTTCCATCAACATGTACGTCAATATGAGTACTGCTGGAGAACTGACAACCATGCTCTGCTGAAGCAGTACTAATACTGTATTCTAACAACTACAGCTTTATATTTGCATTAAATTGAGAGTGGCTCATGCACCAAGAAGCAGAGGGTCATTTATTGTGTGCTTTGCAGGGAACAGGAGCCCTCCCCAGACTAGAAAAGCGGTCACACTGTGGTTAACATGAACTAAGTAAGCTGGACTTAAATTCATCCCATTTCTTGATGTGGATATAGGACGTATTGTCTTGGTCTGAATTAGTCACGGTTAATTAAATATAACCTAAATATTGCTTTTCCTCTACTCTGGACAAAGCTGACGCATTGCCTACAGACATTTCACTGTCCGACCTCTAGTGCACACAGGATGTGGAACTCTATTTATTTAATCTTACTCCGTTTTTCCACAGGACTCCTGAATCTTCCACTGTATGTGATGGATAGAGAATGAAGCAGGCCTATGTCATGTATGAAGCAGGAAGAAGTGGGATAGTCTTGTGGTTAAGGTAATTGGCTGTGATCTAGGAGAAGTAGCTTTTATCTCTGGTTTTGTCATAAAGTTCCTGTGGGAGGCTGCGTAGAAGTCTCCCCCAAAATTTTTGAAAGTAGCTGCTAGTATTTTCTTCATTATTTTCCAGGAATTCCATGTAGGCCATTGAAGTGATTTTCACAAAGCCAGCTGAAGTCAATAAAACCTGCAGATGTGGGGCCGCTCTAAGAATTTGAGGTCTTGGGTGGTTGGCACTGTAGCTTGAGTACCAGAGGTGAAGAAAGAAGGTCTTAAAAGGTGTGAGTTCAGGTTCCCTCAGATTTATTGCAGACCTTCTGTTTCATCTTGCCCAAGGCAGCTACAGCCATGTTCAGACAGCCCTAAAGCAGCTTTCTCTCCCTTGACTGCATGGAGACTAGAATCTGGCAGAGCTGGATGGGAGAGGTCTGAACATCACTCTTGACTTAAGATGTTACTGTAATTGCAATGCCAAAGGTAAACACTGGTGGTAACTATTTGAATGTAGACCTCCATTTTCTAACCTTGTTTCCCTTATTCATAATAATACAGTTATAAAGATAACTTTCTTACTTTGCATGGATGTGGTGACTACCTCTACAATGGTAACTTTCAACAGGTCTAGCAGCGTTCTCTGATGCAAGCTGGCACAAAGGACTTTCGTCCATGCCATTGACCTCAGCCTCTGAAACAGGAAGGCTGCATGCAAACCATGCATTGAGAGTGGCCTCTCATCTCTGATCTCTCCCAAACCGTGCCTGGGCATGACTTGGGAAAATGTTGTTTGTCCCAGCCTGTATCCATGCCAAAGACCATTCCAGCAAATCAATAACGGCAGTGGCAGAGTTGTGGTATCCAGGAGTGCTCCCTGGCATTGTTTATTTTCCTACTGTCAGTGGAGTCTCTAGCTACCAAAGGGAACCAATAAAAGAAGAGTATGTCCTCAGCCCTCTGCCTCAGATGATGTCCTCAGCCTCTGCATGACAGGCAGGTGTATTTCCAGCATAGGCTAGAAATTACATTTCATTCTTTGTTCAGCTCAAGGTGTGAGGAGCACATGGGTGGCAGGAGGAAGAAGAAATGAAATGAGTAAGTTCTTAACAACTCTGAATCTAGGTGGTAATTACCTTCTTTCACCAGCCAGCATCAAACAAAGCCACTTCAAGACACTAAGCGAACCTGAGCAGGTATCCAGCTTTCTAACAGGCTCTTTTTTAGCTGACTTAGTAAGACAATGCTTACATGCAAGCAGAAGCTCAGACAGCCTTAATCCTCACACCTACATGGGCTTGGTCCTGCAATATAATTACTGCAGCTAGCCCTGAGCTTGCTTTACCCATGCTCCGAGTTGATAGATGTAACCCATCTTGGGAAGCCATATGTTTTGCCTGCCCCAGGAGTCATGCTTTAAGTTAAAATGCATGTCAAGCCCTGCTTACTGCCAGAACCCAGGCAGCCTGTGCATCTGCCTTGTGTGTAGTGCATTAAGCCCCGCAGAGAGGCAGGAAACATTAGCGGGAGTGGATGCTGAACTGACAGGGCTGTGCAGCATCTAGATGGAACTGGCAAGTGTCCTACCAACCCGAAGGCCAGGCAGCAGAACTTGAATGTGGCAGCTTCTGCCATATATACAGGCCATAATAACAGTTTAGCTTAATGATGTAGCAATGCTCTGTTCAGGATCATGCCTTTACATAAATCTGGCTGGTTTTTTGCTGTTTTGTTTGGTTGGTTGGGTTTTTTAAACATATTTTCTGAGCAGCTATCAGGAAGTACTGCACCGTCTGCTTTGTTGGGATTCTCCAGTCCAGACCTTAACAAGCACCACTGGATAGGTTCAAGTAACTGAAAGGCACTTTGTGGCCTTAGCCAAAAAATCACTATGGTCATCTTGAAACCTTGAGTAATACAGTTTGCCACACTTCTGTAAAGCATAATAGCGAAATTTTGTCACGGGTTACATCGACTCAGCCTGGCTGAAGATCCCAAAAGAATGATTGTACTGATGGAATTTAGGGTTTGCTCTTTGGCCACAGTAAGCCTGCTCCTCAAATAGGAGTTTTCCATTGACTTCAGTGAAAGATGGACCGTATTAATATTTTTTTCCATAGAATTAAAAAAAAGCAATCAAAATCTTGCAGTCTACTTTTGGCCTATTTTCAGGCAAAACTTTCACTGTAAATCAACCAAGAAGTTTACCAGTGAGAGAGCCATTGGAATTGTCCCATCCCCACTTGTAGTGGCCATTTCTTATAGTATTTTTGATACTGATAATTTACTGCACCAAATTATACTTCATTATACACTTTTAAACCCTGGTTCTTCAGATTGTATGAGTGGAAAGTTGGCATAAAGACTGCAAGCCCAGAGTTTATTTTAGCTTTTTAAAGAAAAAAGATATTACTGATTTATAGAGCAGAAAACCTTACAAATTTTATATAAAGTTCCATATACCTTCTCTTTCACAGACTCTGGACCTAAGCAGGTTTATTTTTAAATAAGGAAACTGATTTTTGTTAATCTTTTTGCAAATTCCAGTGTTACCAGTTCATATGAAGCTTGGTAATTCTGACATCCCTTCCAAGGGTGTTTCCTCTAACTTGAGGCTTTCCTGAGAGGTGCTGAGTGCAGACAGCTTTGATTTGTTAATACATTGGGACCTGGTGTTGTTCTGGATAAAAACGAAAGAGAAAAAGGAAAGGGGAGAGCTCTGTTTCTCAGTTAAATGACAAACCTGTTTTTACCCAACTCCAGCAGCAGCTGTTTCAGGTGTACAGCTGCGTTTGCTGCTGTCAGGACAGTGACATAGTAATTTTGAAAGGAGAATGGCTTCATTGGGCCAGAATTGGTCCCTAGATTGAATAAGAGGAAACCTGATCTTTTGTGACTTTGGCTGGAGATGGATATGTGTACAGCAAGCCAGACTTTTATAAGCTTTGTAAGAGCAGTGGCAGGGTTTGAGGTCCCTTAGATGACATCTGGAGTGCACACGAGTTTGTAGCACTTTTTCTGACCCATTTGGGTGAATGAAGGATTACCCCCTTATATGCTTCATAGGAAAAAGAGTCTGACGTTGATTCCAACTCATTAATAAAGAAGGTTGAAGCCAGGAACATTGCTTGCCTTTCTCAGATCTTATTCTGGGAAAGACAAAGTTAATTTTTGCTCTGGCTTAAAAGTTCTTTACAATGGCCTGAGAAAATCTCCTTTTATTTTGACGCTGTACCTCGCAATAGCCATTAGTTCTCCTGTTCAAAACCCCATTAAAGAAAAAAAAAAAAAAAAAAAAAAAAAGGATTCTTGTGGATACAGTTCCCATGAGAATATTTTGTAGTTAGGATAATACACAGTCAACTGGGGTTATTTTGCATCTAAGGAGATAGAACAATATGGAGCTATTCTCACTTTTTCTGGAACTTTTCTCACTGAGAGAACTTTAGAAAAATCCATATAATTTATAGGACTCCTTGGGCCTAGGGACCACACATCATGCTGCAATATTTAACATATCATAGCAGCAGCACAATACCATATAAAAATAACACAATAAATGATTAATAGACTAACTCTCTCAAACTCGTTCCCTCTGATTATTTCTTTACAATTGAAACATGTTGGTAGGGTACTTTCAAAAGAATAAGTGATTGCTCTCTGAAGCTATCCACTGCTGGTATTTGTTTAAGTTTATAAGAGCAGGAGCTCATTTGGCTGTCTGCTTAGCGCAGTGTTGTGCCATATAGACACCCCTCCCAGTTTCCAGACATACCTTCCCCACTGCTCGCTCCCACTGCCCCAGATGCAGGAAGCTTGTACATGCCGTGCTCTGGCAATACCCTCCTGGTAGATGGCTGCCAGTCATTTGTAGCAATACAAATGGGACAGCCTTGGGGCAGAGCATGGTCCAAGCTGGTCTGTGCCTGGCTCTAGGATTGAGCTAATACAGAAAAGGCTGGGAAGCTCTTCCCTCTCAGCTTCAAGAAATCTGGAGAGATGCACCCAGGCATCTCGAAGGTTAAAGACAGTGGCAAGTAAGGATTTGGACAATTCATATACATCTATATTTCACTATATTGTCCAAAAATGTGTCATTCACATTAGCAATGGGCTGTCAGGATACATATGTGACAACACTGCAGATCTTCAACATGGGCAAGTTAGCTGAAGAAAGGCTATCATCCATGTACACCACAGGGACTTTCATGGCAACAGTAAACGCAATACACTCTGTGATATAGCATATTGCTTTAAGGGAAGTATTGTTGCGTGAGGGTTTTTTTGTGGGTGCTTAGGGACAACCCTGCCATTGTGATATTTTCTGTGCCTGTCTGTCACTTTAGTGTGGAGAACTGGATGTGAATGAGCCATCCCCAGTTGCCATTGCTTCCAGGCTTGTGGAAATAGCATGGAACAGTTGAGACTACCTCTGAACTCCCATGTCTGGATGCAACTGCACCCTCCAGTCACACCCTTGTGGCAATGCATGTTGCAATGGGGTCTTGCAAGGCACCATCCCTCTATTGGAGGGAAACCTGTGTGCTGAGAAAGGAAGGAAATGTGGTGTCCCCCAGCAGATCTGTTGGTCTAGATAACTAGGATTGCAACACAAAGCAGGAAAAACATCTGCCCTGCAATCAAGACACATCTATTATGATAAATGGATGAAAAACTCTGGAGTAATGAAAGCAACTTTTCTGGAAACATACACCACTGCCACTGTCACAGACATGGGACCAGATGTGGTAGCCCAGAAGCTGGTGTTGCTCTGCTGTGGAAATACTGACTCCATTGACTGTTGCTGTTTTGTGGAAACCAGCTGAGGTCAGGAAATCCCGCAACAGTCCAGGTCATTGCTTCTTGAGGAGAGCTGGAACTCTGAAAACCATGGAGGAAATGTTGGAGGAGCTTGAGGTGATGGAATTCCTACATTATGTGTAGGTATGAACAAATGTCAGGACACATGGTCCACTTTTCCCCCTTAAAATATTCCTGAGTACGTCAGTGGTGCAACACAGGCACTGACAAACCACTGGCAATGGCTGAAAAGTGACAATGTGATTCACAGAGGAAGGTACTCAGAGGCACACACTTGATGCAGATTTTTGAGAGGATGTTAGCAGGGATTTTGCATCATGTGTGTAGGAAAGGACTCCACTTTGCAAGTAAATAATTTTGTGACGCTGCTGAATGAGGGAAATCTAATATTATGAGGGGGAAAAAAATACAGATTTTTGGCTTCTTTTTCCCCATTGCTATCCACACACTGGTCTCGACCACAGTCATAGCTTTGACCCTTCTTCTTGAGACCATCCCAGCAAAAGTGTGTATGTTGCCATCTTTTTAACCCAGAAGGATGCCTTTTCCTCTTCAGAGCCTAGAGGTTTCCTTGGGGTGGTCACAGACAGGAGGAACTTCTTGTGATGAGCATATGACTGCAATGGATTTACTTATCTCATTCTACTAAATGTCTGTGGTGTAACTCTGATAGAAATACCTGGTCCTGACCCAAAGCTGGTGTCACCTTGCTTCACTTTTCTGAAGTCCATGCTTCCTCCTGTTTCCTAATGAGGATCTCTATTCCTGCAGGTCCAGGGGAGTGGGATTCACCCAATCCCTAAATGTTAAGGGTGTAAAAATTGTGCTTTTTGCTGACCCCAGACAGGAACAAAGCTTTAGTGTATCATCTCTTCGCTGTAAGCTAAATGTACCTGCTCATACATGGAGCCTGTCAGAAAAAGAAATTTTTCCAATGCAAAATGTGATTTTAAAAAGGTACAGGGGAAGTGGAGCCAGTGATCAATTTAATCTCAGTGAGCAGACTTTGAAATTGTGGTTATAGCAGCCAGCACACAGCACTGGGGGGACAGATATTTGCTGAGCAACTGTTGTAGATAAAATGGAGCAGATGCAGCACATAGTGCCTTAATGCTGGTGACCCCAGATACATACGGCCTTTGATAGTTTGTCTTCCCACAACTCATTTATGTGTGGACAGCACAAGCATATGAAGAGGTTTGTGTCTGCAGCAGTAGGATTTACCCAATCCCTACTCCCAGAGGATGTAAAGACTGGCATTTCTTGATGACTCCAGGCAGGAACAAGGGGTTAGTGCAAGTTTCTGTTTCTTGTAAGCTAGAAGTCTTCACATACAGAGCCTGGAAGGAAAACGAAACTTGTTGATGTGAGCTTCCTCTTGCTGCTGCTCTGTGCAGACTGGAGCTCCCTGGTTCCTATCCTCTGAGCTGAAGAAAAAGCCGATGATGGTGGTAGCAGGGTGCCAAGCTTGAAGCAACACGCCTGGTCTTTCAGCAGAGCTTACCTGTGTTGGCTGGTTCCATACTAACATGGTCACGCAGCTTTCTTGGCTCCAAATACCAGCAGAGCAAGCTTGTGTCCGCCCACAGTGCACTCTGTCAACAAGACTTTCTAGTGCACACCAAGCTTCAGATAAAATCTTGAAGGTGTTGGATGTCTTCCTAGGATGTGCTGAATATCCTCTGCTCCCATTCACCTTGGTGGGAACAGAGCAGCATCTCAGCACCACTCGTTCCCTGTGTTGCATCACGGAGGTTCAGGATGTTAGTGTGTAATATTTCTGTACACAATCAATAACACATTATTCAGTTGCACAATGAGGTGTGGATGGGTTTGATTTCCTGGGCAGAATCACCTCTATTTCTGATCTGGCCCATGCAGCCTCTGTCAATGTGGTAGAGACATGTACTGGTGTGGACACCTGTAAGTTCCCTGGGCTTAAGGGTGAGACTGCGGGACTGTGGCCTCATCACAGCCACAAAAATTGGAGAGAAAGCTAATTCCTGTGTGCAGGAATAGCCCCCCTTGTCTCCCTATTACAATGCTGAACACAAATGGATGTTTGTTTTAATACAAAGTGAGAATTAAACATTAGAGAGGTCTAATATCTCTTTAGATTAATCCTGAAAACTGCAGATGTTCCTGACTGTTCACTAGTAAGGTGATGCAAGGAATCTTACTCTACTGTCAATGTTAATAAAGTGTGACAGGTTTTGTTACTTAGGTTGTGATAAGGAAATCATTCCTCCCTGTTAGTTATGCAGCATGCATAGACCAACTTAATGAACTGTCATTGTCAGTTGCTGTAAAGATAAGGAATTAAAACTAACGACATATGGGCACATACACACAAACACGTACCCAGAACCACACAAACACGAATATATACATGCAAAAAACTCTCAGCCAACTGGACAGACAAAAAATAATTCTGTCTTATCCCATAGCTGTTATGTCTTAGACTTCTTTTTCAATAGTTGGAAAAACTGTAACGTATTATTTCTCAAAGTTTAAAATGCCTCAAGCAATGACGGCACTTGTTAAAAGTTATGCCAAAGAGTCATTATCCTTGAGCACACGGCTCTAGCTATGTCTTGATAAGTACACAGGAAAAGTCTCTACTATCTATATTAGTCTTACATACCACAACAGGCACTGGGACACAGTAGGAAACCAGTGTGGCCTGGAGAACTGAAACCCAGGTACCTGCTTATCCTCCCTGTGACACCTGATCACATGCTTGATCTCAGGTGAGTCACTTCACTGCT
Organism: Falco biarmicus; assembly: GCF_023638135.1. NCBI lineage: Eukaryota > Metazoa > Chordata > Aves > Falconiformes > Falconidae > Falco > Falco biarmicus. The sequence continues at coordinate 21,360,015 of NC_079290.1, forward strand.
TCTCCCTTCCCCTTTCAGCTGTCTCCGTTATTTATGTTCAACAGTGCAAGAGTGAATCCAGTAAATCTTTGCTGTTGACTTTTACAGACATACCAGTTAGACTGTGGATCCCAGTTCTCAAGGGTGGCATTTACCCAGTTGCCATCAGTGTCTCCAGGCCTGGATGATGCCAGGCAATAGGGCTGGTTTTCACAGTGCAACACAGCTGCAATTCCAGCCTCCAGGAAGTGCCTGTTATAGACTCTTGATGGAGTTGCTTTAGGCAGCTTAGGAGCCCTTGCCTCCCTTGTCATCCTCAGAGGAGATTCAACCTACCCAAGATTTGACTTGCTCACTGGAAGTGCCTATTTCAGGTGATACAGCTATCTAAAGGAACGTGATAAGGTGCTGCCTGTGGACATCACATGCAGCTGGCCTGTCCCAGATGGCTGAAATCAACCTAAATTTCCTAAACAGATAAAAGAGTTCCCTCTTACATTTTTACCACAGATGGAGAGGCAGAATGCTTTGAAGTCTTCACTCTGTTAAATCAAAACTCTATTGAAAAAGTGAAACCAAAGCCTGGAACAAGCCTTCTGATAGCTGAGAAACAGAAAGCATTTTCTTTTACGCTGCCTCACTAGAAAATGTCATCACTTCCAGTGATGCTACAATATTTTGCAATGAGGAAAGACAAGTGACATAAATCAGCTATGAATTTTACTGCGGATGAAGCAATTATTTTAAATAATTTGTGGTCAAGGTTGCTTGCCACTGCACTTTTATTCAAACTCATTTGAAGTAATGCTTTCTTAACCTCACTAAATAAAACTGGGAAAACCAGAAAGCCATAGATCTTCATTAGGGTCCCATGTATATGCGTCAGCCAAATCGTTATCATTAGCAAATCCATCAGGCATATCTAACCTTGGTCCAGCATTTAGATCTAATAAGATCATTAACTGTTTCATTTACATCATTATTAAAGTTCCCTGAATCACCTTTTTATAGGCCACCCTTTTGTTGATGAATCTTATATATCTCTAATTCAAGACTGAAGGTAAGACTGTGCTTATGTCACTTGGATTCCTGAAAAGTCACATGTCGATGCTTATTCAAGGATGACCCAGATTTCTACATTTTTCTTTTAGACAATCACATCTTTTATGGGAGAATTCATAATCTTTGTGAACCAATCAGAGAAAAAGTGCTAAGCAAGTCTGAACACACTCATCAAATTGATAGATATGAACAAAAGACGATCAAGAGAAAAGTGTCTACAATTCTTGAATGGAACAGAAGAATTGGTATTTGTTAAGAAAGTAAGTCTATCCTCCAGATTCACTCAGTGGAAGGAAAAGATACAATGTCCAGTAACAGACCAGTCTGGCTAAGTCAGTAATTCTGTAGCAACTGTAAAACTGAAAAAGAAATATAGCAAAGTGAAAACCAGGTCAAGAAGCTAAGGATGACTATAAAAGAATAGCACAAGTACATAGACAAAATGAGAAAGGACAACACACAAAGTAAGATAAAGAGATGTAAAGGGTAACATGAAAACACTGTATAACTTCCTTGGCAGTAAGAGGAGGACCAGAGAAAGTGTTGGCCAACCAATAAATGGGACAGGAAAGCTAATAACAAAACATGCCAAGAAGGCCAAAGTGTTTAATGCCTTTTAGTGCTTCAGTCTTCATTAAAAATCCTGACTGTAATCAGATGGTTGACACAGTTAACACCAACCACAAAAGGATAAGAACTCGGGCAAGAATAGGGAAAGAAATGTTTAGAAACTGCTTAGATAGATTAGATTTTCTCAGATCAGTCAGCCCTGTAATTCACCCTAGGTTACTTAGGGAACTGGCTGAACAATCCTGAAGGCCATGGTAATTATCTTTGAGAATGTGGATGATGGTGGGCTAGAAAAAGGCTGAAAGAATGCCTATTAAAAAAAGAAAAAAAAAGACGACACAGAGTCCCAGTTGACCTGACTTTCATTTCCCAGAACGATCCTTGGACAAGGGATCAAATGATGTGCAAGAGAGCAAAATGTTAAGTAGTTATCAACGTGATTTGTCAAACCCAGATCATATCAAACCAGCCTGTTTGTTTGTTTGTTTTTCCTATGACGTGGTAACAAGTCATGTGGATAGGCAAGAATTTAGTAAGGTTTTTGACACCGCCTCAAATGGCACTTTCATAAGCACCCAGGGAATTGTGGTCTGGATCATGGGCCTCTAACTTCGCTGGGCTCAATGAACAACAATACTGAAAAACATACTGCATTGCTTTCCACGTCAGCTTTGGTCTGAAGGTCTCATGAGCATTTTGCTGCCCAAAAGTCACAACTTTGGGACCACTAATTCTTGACAAGGCTTCTGCAAAACACCCACAGTATTTCTTGGCAAATGACATCCAAGAAACCCACTGTCAGCAGTTTGGTATTGCAGTGAAATGATTTATCAGGTAAGGCTCTGTAAAAGATTGTCCTGGGGTCCAGCTCCACTGTTATCATTACACTTAACTGATGGACTAGGGAGCACGTATTTTAAATCTGCATATGACTAAGCACTGACAAATTGCAAGTGTCTTGGAGGACAGGCCTAAGAAATTGGACAAATGCTCTAAAAGAAACAGGATAACACTGAATATAAACTGGCATGTAGATAGGGCTAAATGCCTCCCTGAATACTTGATGGGAAATGAGAGGAGAGGTAGCAAAGATCTGGGAATTGTAGTGGATCATGAGCTCAGCATGAGTCAGTAATGGCATCCTGTTGTGAAAGAAGCAAATATTATTCTGGAATATATAAACAGCAGAGTTGTACAAAAGATGTATGAGGTAATACTTCCATTTGTAAAGTCTCCAGTAGGGACCTGACTCCACTTTTGGGTACCACACTTCAAGAAAGATTGCAGAAGCTCCAGAGAAGAGAAACAGCCTGGTCAGAGGTCTAGAAAACATGCTATGCAGGGGCAGGTGTCAAGAAATGCATCTGCTTAATCTATGCAGAGAGGGCTGGTGAGAATTGTGCCTGCAAGGCTTTGAATAAATAAAATGCTGTTTCAATGAGATGGTAATAAACCTTTCTGTCCCTATTCATTGTGGGTAATACAATAAGTTACAAGTTTAACAAAGATTTAAGTCAACTGTTCAGAAAGTCTTTCCTCTGGAATAGATTCTTTCAGAAGGAGAAGCATCTCTTTGATGGGGACCATTAAAAACAGACTGCTGAAATACCTACCAGGAATGCTGCAGGTAAAGCTGGTCTTGCCTTGGACAGATTGATGGATTACCCCCATTTTATTTGTCTCTATGGTAATGGGTTGCTTATTTTAAAAATTCTGAGTTCAAATTTGTACATATTTACCATAAACAATCTCTGTACTTGTCATGAATATGAACTATGAAGATGCAGTGTGTGATATTAAACTTGTTGATGCGTAAACCAGTGTGTAAGTCAAACATATGGTTAGTTTAAATGCATTCACTTCTTTTGGTAAACTCCCACTTTCTTTCATTCAAAAAGCCATTACTGGCAAAGGATGGCCATGGACACAGGGTGCCCCTGTGCCTCTTTGTCCTGAGATTCAGAGTCCTGGGTCCTTCGTATCATGAAGAAGGGGAGAGGAAGCTGGTGTCAACATTGGCAGGGGAGCATCCTGGTCTTGACCCCATAGGCTGTCATGATGGTAGGGCCGGGGTGGTGGAGGAGACCACCTCTGCCCTTTCTTGCCACACTGCAGAGATAGCAGGCAACCTTTGGAGAGCCTGTGTGATCTTGAATGGGATGGTAGCTAATGTTAGCCACCTAACTGTGGGTGCCCAGATCAGGCAGTGCATCTCCCTGCACCCCACCAAGTGAGTCAGTCCTGCTCTACCCCTGCTCAGTCCCGCTCTCCTCTCAGGCCACCACCCCGTGTCCCACCAACCATGGCTGGTGTTGTTCAAGGTTGCAGAGGGGCAGTCAGCACACTTCCATGATCCAGCCAAAGGGTAACCAACAGAAACAGGATTCACCTCATCCAGGGAAATGGGTAACCTCCTCCTGCACCTGTGCAGGCAGTTAGATCCAGTGCAAGAAGAGAGCAGAAACCTGAAGCCAGGTAGAGACGAATGCATTGGATTGCTTCTTTCAGTGGCAGCTCTCAGCTAGATAAGGCTAAAGTGATGTGTAACAGCAAGTGCCCTCATTTTGGCCTGAAAATACAGACTTTGGTCTTGTACATGGCTAAAAAATGTGAGCCAGGAGCCATAACGCCCAGCTCAGTAGGCAGAGTCATCTTGTTTTGCTCTTTATTCCAGTGAATGATGCCAATGCTTCGTTATTTATTTGGATTGTTTTTATCTTATCCAATGTATTTTGCTCTGGGCAAAGATACAGGCATTAAGTCAACAAAAGGACTTAGGTGTTGCAATGCCGAGTGTTGGAACCCTTAACTGTTAGGCGGTGTGCCATGTAGTGGAATCCCAAGCCCCATCTAAAATACCCGGGCTCCCTAAACAAAGCGTGGGGTTTAACACAATGATTTATCTCTAAGCATCACATGGGAATGTGTCTTTGCCATTTAGCCATTTATTATTTCCCAGCCAGGAAAGTTAGAGAGGAGGAAACAGTGTCTCATGTGACTTGGGAGAACCTTACACCCACTGAATAACAAGCAGCAATGGGGGAAGGGGCAGAGGGAAGCAGAACAGTTTGGAAACAGCCTGAAGGCAGAAATCTGACACAGAAACTCTTTGGCATAAATTCCTCAGGAACAGTTAGGCTGATGGAGGAGAAGAGGGGTTCCTAAATGATTTGTGAGCAGAAGGCAGGGTGCTAAGCTATTTACATAATTTATTCATAACAGTGTGTGCAGCCAGCTCTACCAAGGATGTGGATACTGGACACTTTAAAAGTTCCTCGTGGGAGGAGCGAATCTGACTGTTTGAGCTGAGCCAAAGGCTACCGATGTCTTCAGGGGCCTTTCTGTCTCCCTTCGTGAGTTTTGGATCAAAGGCTGGAGCTGTTTGGTCCCATGCAATGATTTTGTACCTGCGCAGAAGGGAAGCTGAGCATTCTCACAACCAACCCATTGCTGGACTTCTGCCATTTTATTTTATTTTTGTATACAGCCTCCATACAGTAGGTTAGTATCCCAAGCTTTCAGGCAGTGCATGCTCTGGGACTATACCATCAGCAGCTATCAGTTATGAAATATTCTCAGATGCCTTTGACTGCCTGAGCTTATTCAGAGCAGTACTGTTCTGCAGGCGCACGGAAAAGATATAACTGCCCCACACAGCAAGTGAATCCCACGTTGTGCTGGGAACAGGAGGGTCCCTTACTACCCTGCCACCCCCTCCTGCTTTCTCTTTTTTGCTATGCAAAGTCACATGGAAATGAATTAGATGCTTGTACTGAGCATTTCAATGGGACTTCACATAATAAAACAGCAACTCAGTAATATTACCTGTCAGTGGGTCTCTGGGAAGCAAAAAGGTCCCTGCCAAGGCGTGCTGGATCTTGAGCAATCTGTGCACAGTGTCGGCATGGCAACCCACAGATACAAATTCCATGCATCATTTGTCTGGGGACTAGCCTCTCTCCAACCTTCAGCCTCCCAGAGCATGACACTGGCCAAGTGTCTAGTTAATCTGAGTCACTGAATTGCTGGAAGGGACTATAGGGTTAAACTGGGATAACCTAAATAGGCTGATAAAAGGCTATTCAGTAAGAGATGCAAGTGCCCAGCATCTCCCAGGTTTTAGCCCACATGCTCTGGAGTCCTGAATTGAACTTAATCTAAAAGAATAAAGGGTAGGCACTGGAAATTCCCCAAAAACTTGGAAAGACACTCAGTGTGATCTTAGTCTCTGCAAGAGCTGGAAAGATTTATTTTAGAAATAGGTTCAGATGGTTAAATATTATTTGGAAGTGTGGTTTAATTTTGTATGTACAGTGGTTTCTTTCTTAGTTCCTTTCCTGTTCTATAATCTCCTCTGTTTCTTCAGGGTAATTAGCCTGTTGTTTTCAAAAGGCTGCTGATTGTGTCTCTTATATATGTGTGAATTGAACTCATTATGCACTGACTTTTCTCCCTGGGCTCTGTGTGTGTGTTATGTATGCTGCCTGTGTGGCGCAATCCCTGACCTGCACCAGAAAGAGCTTTGCAGGCTGAGGTACTTGGATGTGGCAGTGGGCTGAGGAAGAGGGTATCTCAGCAGGCTCTTGGCTCAGCATCTTCAAGCCTGGGAGCCCCAGCTGATGGCTCTGGAGTCACAGCGCCTAACCACTTCCCCCCCACCCCCACTCCCCCAACCCACCCTGGAAGCATCAGTCTTCATCTGCAGGTGTGCCACAATAGGAGCTGGTTTAATCATAGGGGTCTGTCAAGGACATGTTTTGGGTAGTGTCTGAGGTCCAAATGCTCAGTGGATGTACTCTGGTGACTCTTGCAAGATCATCTAAAGGATGAGTCCTTGAAGAGGCTTGATGTTTCTAGGTTCTGTTCCACACCAAAGCCTTACCATATAAGCACTGGAAAAAAACAGTTTCTGGTGCCAGCATGGCATTATTATTCTGGAATAATGGTCCCTGAGATCCTGTATCAGGGCTTTCAGGCTCTAAGTCCTGCTTTTGTGGATTCTCTGTGGGAACAAGGTAGAACTGGGCTTTTGAGGGTTTTTAAAACTCCACGAGCCTTTGGAAAGTCTGGCATGGTTGATTGCCTCAGACTTGTAGGTCTTAAAGTCATGGTTCCCAGGGCTGGCATTGGTTGTCTGATGGAGTGCTGCCTTTTGGACATGTTGGCTTCCAGGTGACTTCAAGTCTGCCTACGATCTTGTGCAACTTTGAGACCATTTGGGTTCAGCAAATCACTGTTTTCAGCAAAACTTTGTTTTGTCTCCAAATGTCTGACTAACAGTACTTCAGAGCAGTACATATTTACTGGGGGAGAGTGTTGAAGGGAAATAAAAGCTTTCCATTTGGCTTCTCAATATGCTTTGAGCTAAGTTCTGGGGGAGCTGCCTTGTCAAAGCACAACCTCCTTGTCCTTCCCTATCCACACTGTGTGTGGCCTGCTACACCCTCACAGCTACTATTAAATATGACAACTGTTGTCAAACCATGTTTCCTTAGCATTAAGATTTTAATTCATAGGAGTGTAGAGAAGATGCCGCTCCTTCATTTCTCTCTCTTTTTTTTTTTTTTTTATTGCTAAGTTCTTGAAGTGAAAAAGACTAAAAAGTATGGATATGTAAATACTCTCAAAAAGCTCCCTAATTTTCCTTCTGTGAAGTGATCACCAGTGCAGTAGTGCACAGAAATTAAAGAAGTGTAAATCCAGATTATGGTCAGGAGCAGGGAGGAAAGCAAAGAAAATTGCATCCCTTTTGTCTTCTACATACAGTCACTCATAGGAAAGCTGTTTACTTGTCTTTGCTTAGGGTAATGTGAATTTCATCCTTAAAGAATGAGTATTCATTCATTTGGTGGAGAAAGTCAAAGTCAATGTTAATGAGATCCCTCCCCCCATGCAAGGAGGTCCTGTAGCTGAAATGAGTGTTATCAAACATTAGTAGCATCTATGGATGTGAGGCTACTGTTCTGTGTTGGCCTGACAACTTTGAAACTGATACTTGTTTTAGTGGCTAAGCGATCAGCCAAAGTGTCAATTTCTTCTTGAAGCCAGCTTGACAATCTAGCAGCTTCTATTGCTGTGTTACTACTAAAATGCACAGTATGAATCAGCACAGTCACTTTATATATTCATAAGTGATAGTGATAAAGTATATTGCTATGTAAATAGAGGTTATAAATTCTTCTCAGTCCTGCAGTACAAAGAGGAGAAGAGTGATGGACAGCCACAAAGGGAAAATGTTTGTATCATAACGGTGCCTGTTTTTCTTTTATGGATCTCATTCATAATGCCTACAGAAATTATCTGCATGGCAAGGAAAAGAGGGATGTGGACAGCAACTGCCATTCCTGCTACCATGTTGCCCTATCAACCTTCAGTTCAATAATTAAATAACCAGTTTCTTTAAATCTGAATCACACCTTTTAGAAGAGAAGGGCTCTCAGGTTCTTGCTGGACAAGAACGCAGTGGGATCTCTGGGCTCAGGATTGACCTTTGCTTGACTTGCAACGAAAAGCCATTTTTGGAAGCAAATGGTTTTTTTTTCTGTAATTAGGAAAAAGTAAAAAGGTTTAGGTTTACAATGACATTTCTGCAACTAAATTGCACCTTTAACCTCAAATTCTCAGTGTTTAAGAAGCTGCTCAGAAAAAAGCTGAGCCTATGGGATCTTGTGAGGTAGGTGAAATCAGGCCCATCTGTCACCACAGAGACTCGGCTCATGCTGTGCCTGACATCTCTGATACACTCACTACAGTGCCAGGGTCTCCCTCCTGGACTGTGACTAGTGCAGGTACGGTGGGTTGGCCTGATCTGCTGACCAGTTTCTTGGGTGGGAGGTGCCAAGGAAGAGGACAAGAAACATGACATTGCAGTCACAACCGGGGTAAAACTCCCAGGGTCCTTGCAGAGAAGGCATCATCTTCCAGCACTGCCAAAAGCACAGCCACTCCCCCAACTTGTGAATGCATGCATGTGAGGGCATGCCCATGACTGAATGTAAAAAAGTGTTTTCATCACATGGTCTTTTGCTCATTCCCAGTCTCATGGTCCAACATGAATCATCCAGAATGCTAGGAGGCTTGGGAGGTGGTATGCTCAAGCCTTGGAGAGGTCTGATCCAGTCAAAAGAGCATCAGTCTGGGACCTGAAATGGCTACACACATTTTCCTTTCTTGGCCATGGTCATCTGGAGGGTGATTCAGCTGTCTAAATGTAATGCCCTTTGAAAGACTCCGGGGTATCCAAGCTATGCATGTGAAGCTGTCATGTCTGAGTCCTACTGCAGACCCATAGCCTTCTTTCTGCATCAGTAACTGGAGAACCGGTATATATTTTAGCATATCTCAAATGCTGTGATTTGACATCTATATATATTAACTGAATTGCATCCTTAATTTCATCAATTCCTAATTTTTTCAGGAATGTAGGTATTGCTCCTTACAGTAACAAGAAGATTGTAAGTCTCAGTGGTTTAGGAACTGTGAAGTCCTTTGAATATCTTCATAGCATTAGACATTAGTGAGTGGCAGGATATAGGGCATACCAGTACCAGTAATAGCCTTAAAATTTAGCTGCTCCACTTCTGATAGCACTGATAGGTTAGCTGTTTCTGCAGAGCCCTGCCTTGTCCTGCCAGTGCTCGGGAAGACCCAGCATGGGAGGGCACTGGCACTGTCTGCTCTTGCTGGAGAAAGCACAGACCACAGGTCTTTGAGCTGCTTCAGGACAACTGGTTTGGAGTGCAGATGCTGGCATTAGATAATGAAGCCTGCAAGGGGTTAGGAGGGCTTCAGCTCATGTCCAGCACCTAGATAGAATGCTTTGACTATTGACTAGTCAACCTGGTGAGCTGTGCCATGTAGGCTTACCATTTAGGATGTCTACTCACTCCAAGGTGTCTTGCCTGGGCTTCCCAAAGTTAAAACACCTGTAGACTTTTAGGGGCAAGGCACCTAATTCCAGCTGGCTTGACAGTGAGACAGACATAGAGGTCAATTAGGTCATGCAAAAAGAATATGGCAGGCAATTTTAACATATTTTGAAAGTGCTATGGCCTGCAGTCATAGGGAACCACAGCTATTCTTCTGCCACTGCGCTGCCTTAGTGACAGCAATGAAAATGTTATGGCATAACCTAATTAATGCCCATTGTAATGTCCCATGGCTCTGGAAAGCCTGTTCTTTGGATATTAAGCTGTAGAGAAACTGCCTTTGTTACCTGTCCTAGCCAGTTCATGCTGTCACAAATCACAACATACCATTCATTTTGCTGTGTGGAACTTCCCAGTCTGTGCTTTTGTGTGCTGGTGCAAATGAGGTATAAAAGTAGTTCTGTTCTTCAGAGGTATGAAGCAAGAATATGAAAGGCCATGAGACACTGAGAAACTGGAGCAATGAAGGCTAAAGCTGAAACACTGGTGGAATTCATGACTCAGGTTCAAAAGCTTGCATCAGGACTTGAGATCATTTTCATAAAAGATCGTGTTATATTCTTCCAGATGCGAGTTACATTATGCAGAACAGTGCCCTTATATTTGTCTTTCAGACAGGAAAGAAAAGGATGTAGTTTACAAATAGGGGTTTCCAAAGGCAATCATCCAAAGGAAGTTCGTGGAAATATGGCCAGTGTTGGAGGTCTCTCAGAACTGAGCATGCCACAACTCCTGTTCTCAAACACTGTTGACAATGTTCTGCATAAACACAAACCCTCATGAGATGCACATCATCTCCCAGTGGGACTGGAGGAGTTGAAATCTGGAGCATTTATTTCCTAAGGAAAAAAATATTCAGAGTCAAATGAACATAAATCTCAGGCCTGAAATGACTCAGATTATAACCTGTGGAAGCTCGAAGGCTGGGACTATTATCAAAGGAAAGAACAAGGGATGAAAGATGGGTTCTCTGTTGTGATGCAGCAAGCAAATACTTGCTCTATCTTGTTAGCAATGACGTTCAGAAACTTAGCTAATAATAGCCCAGCCTTGATATCGGAGAAATCATTCCCCACAGACTGAGCTATCACTAGATCTGATTTGTGTACAAGATGTTTAGAACTGCAAGCACAAATGGTATGAGCCAAATGAAATATAAATGGAATCTGACAAACTGTCGGATCCCTCTTTTCCTATTATCACACCCTAGTAAAAGAATGGCACCAGTAAGGTACTATTTCAGTCACTTAAGTACTGTCTCATGTACACTTACTTATAAGGACACTTGACCACTGCAAAATTACTTTAGTCAGAGACCTAATGGTTGTCATAATAAGACATTATGTTGTATAACACAGACGACAAGCATTCTTACTGAACTATCTGGGTTATACCTACATGTGAGTAATCAGTTGTGGAAATATCAGAGAGGACAGAGGAATGTGGTAAGGAGGAAAGACTTAAGTATTAATCACATTCAAAAGTCTGAGTCAAAACAAGTGAACAGACCAATCAAAAACCCACGAGTGAGCTTTGAATATGTGCTGAGACAAGAACATGTCCAATAATGTTGTTCAGTTGGTATCTTCTGTAGAGACAAAAGAACTGCTCTTCAGAGAATGAACATGAGAGTTGGGGGAAATATAAGATGACTACCAGCTCCTTTCCAAATCCTGAAGGGGACATCGGAAAAATTTTAGAAGTCTAATTCCAAAACGGTGAGTCTAAAAACCCTGTTGCCTGGCACTGAAGGACTGAAGCACCAGGATTGCATTGATTTTGACTTTATAGCTCCCCAGATGGTAAGAACTGCTCTAATCTTGACAGACCTGAGCAGCTTGGCGCTGCGCTCACATTAATCACGCTCATTGCAATCATTAAACAGTCACTGGATAAAATAAGAGTCAGAGACTGCAGAGTGGTGACTGGTGCTCTAGCCCCCTGCTCTCCACCAACACCACGCAGTGGTGTCCAGCTTGCCTCCTGTCACTCCCCCCAGACTTCTGCCTTTCAGTCTTGACCCCCATAAAGCCTCTATGCTAGTGCACAGCGCAAGAAGGTAAGGGCTTAAATCCCTCCAGCAGGCCAGAAGCTGAAATTGTGTGTCTGAGCTCTGAGGAACATGCCTGGCTATTGCATAAAGATCTGCTTCCATTTCTTGCATGGTTCAAAGGGACAGCGTGGGTTGACTGCCTGCCTAGCATAATGGCCTGGTGTCTGCTCTTGGGCAAGGATCTGAGGTCAAGAGTCTTTGCTCCTTGCAGAGGTTTATCTCAGTTGCAGATGCACACCTGAATTAGAGGGAAAGGTGACATTTCAGGTAGCACCTTGTATTGAGTTTGTGTGGTAAGGTTTTGGCAGTGGGAGGGCTACAGGGGTGGCTTCTGTGAGAAGATGCTAGAAGGTTTCCCCATGTCAGACAGAGCCAACGCTAGCTGGCTCCAAGACAGACCTGCTGCTGGCCAAGGCCACAAGCCCATCAGCAACAGTGGTAGAGCTTCTGGGATAACATAGTTTAGAACAGGGTAAAGTTGCTGCACAACAGCAATTGCAGCCAGGATACAGGAGGGAGACTACGTGCGAGGAACAGCCCTGCCGACCGCCGGGTCAGCGCAGGAGGCAGGAGGTGCCCCAGGCGCCGGAGCAGAGGTTCCCCCCCAGCCCGTGGTGCAGCCCCCGCTGAGGCAGGCTGTGCCCCTCAGCCCATGGAGGGTGGCGGGGGAGCAGATCCCCACCTGCAGCCCGTGCAGGGCCCCACGCCGGGGCAGTCTGTGAAGAACTGCAGCCCCTGGGCAGGGCTCCCGTTGGAGAAGCCCACGGGGGACCGTGTCCCGTGGGAGGGACCCCAGGCGGGAGCGGGGCAGGGTGTGAGGAGCCTCCCCCTGAGGGGCAGGGGCGGCAGAGGCAGCGTCAGGGACCGGCCCAGCCCCGTTCCTGTCCCCTGTGTCACTGGCGGGAGCGGGGAGAGAAAATGGGGAGTGACGTTGTGCGCGGGAAGAAGGGAGAGGTGGGGGGAAGGAGGCTGTAAGATTTAGCTTTATTTCTCATTATCCTACTCTGATTCGATCGGAAATAAATTAAACTGTTTTCCCCAAGCCAGGTCTGTTCTGCCCATGAAGGCAGTTGGTGAGTGATCTCTCCCTGCCCTCACCCCGACCCATGCGCCTCCCGTTATACATTCTCTCCCCCTGCCCAGCTGAGGAGGGCAGTGATGGAGCGGCCTTGGTGGGCGCGTCGAGCCACCACACACCTACTGAACTCCTCTTTGCTAGGTGGATATCCAGGAGCTGGGCTGGATGCACGTACATCCCTGTTCTCCTGGACTTAAAGGACTCTTATGCCCCAAAATGGCAGGGGCTGGCCAGGCATGTGTAGCTGCAAGCTCTCTCCAGCCAGTGAGGTAGTGAGGTAGGAGGTGGCTCAGAGTGAGGAGCCACTGGATGGGAGCTGCCAGGTGAGCAGAAACCTCAGTTTTCTGTTTCTCACAAACTAGTCTGTGAGAGAACGCTTGGCCTGTCCGGCTGCTTTTGCTGATGAGTCACATCCATAAGATACCAGTGGGGCTGGAGCTGGGGTTGTCTTGTGCAGAGAGCAACAGGAGTGGCTGGGAGAGTTCCTTTCACGAGCTGAGTTTTATGTACAGCAGTCTGGTTTTTCCAGTGTGTATGTATTTATATCTTTACTTAAAGTGGACTATTATTCTGCAGTAAGGTGCACCTGAAGAGATAACAATTTTAATTTCCTGCCCACTGTGCATATTCAGTCTTCCACAGAGTCAGGAAGCCTTAGCACTATGTTTAATGACAGATCAACATGTACAAATTAAGAAACATTTAGAAAAAGTAACAAAAAAATAGAGTGTAAACAGTGTCTCTCAGACACTGAACCCCTTCAAAGATACTAGTATGTTGGGATGACCTTTTAACTTATTAATATTGTCTTCCTTTTCTGGTTCCTTTTGGGATAATCAGCAAGTTCGGTCTCTCCTTGCACTTGGTGGGGTGTTTCTCTTAGGACTGCACTCCTGATTGATCCTACCTGCTTCCTTCAGTACCCTTTTTGGTACTGGTACTTACAGCTTTGCTATAAGACAGAGGCAGGTCTTCTTACGGTGGTTTAGGCTCATGTCTAGCTGTCTGCCTCCAGATACTCTGCCCCTGTGAATTTTAGGATAGTCCAGGTTCTCAGTTGCTTTCCCCTTTCACACAGCCTTAACTTGGTCCTATTCTTTCTAGCCAGGCAACAGTAGGGGTGATCCTTCACATCATCCTAAACATGCTACATTTGAAAGGGTACTAAGGTTATTAAGAATGAAATTCCCAGGAGCCCAGACAGCAAGCACAGGCTGTGAGCTTCCTGGTACATTTTCCCATTTCTTTCTTTCTTTCTTTCTTTGTTTCTTAAATAAAAATCCAAAACAAAACCAAACCAGCACAGACACTTTTTTTGATGTCAGGCAATAGGGAAACTCTTCTGAGCTTATTCAAAACTTGAAAACAATCTGACCTCAGTCTCCTACTACAGATATGTCTAGACTAGAATTTGCTATCCTGTTGGAACTTGTGTCTATTAGTTGTTTGCTAATTAGCTAGTAGAGTTGGTGAAGACATTTGCAATTGTAAAAGCTAATCTAAACATTCCAAGAAGATGTGTTGCAGCAGTCAGACATCTGTGGTTTACCTTCCGTTGTGCACTGAGGTAACTCACAAGCGTTTGCCTCATGGAATGAACACTCATGGACAGTTTAGACTTTCATTTATAAGCATGTTAACCAACTTGAGGTAATTGGCAATCAATTAAGTTGGGCCACATGCCAAAACCCATGTAATACCCATGTATTCTAATGTCAAATAGAATTAAAAAAATTGGTTAGTATAGACTCTGCTAAGTGGTCACAGTGCTGAAGAAAGGGAGATATATGAAATGCTTCACCCAGAAAAATGTCTTTGAGGAGTCTTTGAGCAGAGGAAGAACAGCCTGCTTGATGGCCTCCTGGAGAGAATGTGGGGAGCTGGCTGCTCACTGTAAGACCAACGACAGGAATAGGATGCAAGCCTTCCCACAGTGGGTAACAAATGCCTACTATAACATAGTGCTTTGAAGCCGTAGATTAAAAAATGGTATAATCTTTTCATAGAAAGAAAGCATCTGGCCCTAGCAGTCTGTGTCATTCAATGGAAAAAATCAGAACAGGAACCAATGTCTTAAGGTAAAGAGACCCAAAAAACCCAGCCATTATTTTTTATACAGAGAGGGTGGTGAACCATGAGGTTGGCCATTGGATTGGACGTTGTGCATAGCTGTGATGGTTGTGCATGATCAACATGTTTTGGGGTGGTACAGCATGATTACAGAATGAGATCTACCTTACCTCATTGACATCAAGCAAATAAAAGAGTAAAACTAACAGCCAAACATCGTTGGTACTGATAGTATTGAAATAAAATGGATCATAATGTACATACTGCTCCAATAAATGTTTATATTACAGCAAATTGAGCATCTACAGCCATTTGTTTTCATTCTATAGAGAACAATTAGAGGATAAGATGTTAAGAAGAATATACGAGGCAATAAATGGTTTTCACGGATGCTTAAACACCAAAGGGAAGTGAAAATATTTGATAACTACTGCCATCGTTTATGGAATCAGAGTCCCTTCCTCCACTGTAGGCAGTCATAACAAGTCACAGGATGATTTATAAGATTAAAACAAGAAGAAGAATAGTGGGTTTTTTACTTGATGAGATTTTGAAAGTCCCGTGCCAAAGTCAGCTCAAAGGCAAAACTCGATTTTGTGCCACAGGAATATAAATTCTGGGAGACCAAATGAATGGTGTGGGAGGTGAATCATCCAGCGGTGATCTGAGGAGCTAAGAAAGGCCAGTGGGATTAGGGGTTATGTTAAATTATGAAAGTCAAATTAGGATAATCTCTCCCCTCCCACACTAATGCCCTGACCTCCCTGCACTCAAGGTGATGTGGTCCTGTTTGTAGAGGTCTTGTCCCTGAGGTCTTGTGCCCCACAGCAGTGGGGTGGTGGTTCCAACCCAATGGTAGATTGTGGCCAAAAAGGAAACCTGGGGTACAGGTGCCTTGTATCTGTTTGCGTCCTTCGACCCCAGCTTGGCCACTGCCCTATGAACTATAATTTTTCTCTTTTCCCTCTGACAGAAGCTGGATGAAAGAAAAGTTTACTTTTGGGAAATTGAGGAAACATCACCATCTCGGAAGATGAGAACTGAGAAGTGTCCAGCCTCTCTGCTCCCTCTCTCTGGGGCAGGGACACCATGCAGGTAGTGCCAAGGGGTGGTTTGGCAGAGGACCACAGCCTCTGGGCAAGCAGCAGCCCTTAGGCAGCTGCCTCCTCTGCCGTGCCTGCACCCTGATTCTGCCCTATATCCCGGCTTTCTCAGAAATAATTACCCAAAGGCAGCTAAAATCAATTAGCTGATCAAGGGAGTGACCTGTGTGGAAATTCAGCGATGTATCTGAACTTAGACTATGTCAATAAAAGCTTCAGTCATAGCACAAGTTGAGCCAAGAGTGAGGTACGTTTTCCCATAACTTCATGCATAGCCAATTCCTTAAAATTGAACAGCCATGTTCAGCCCACTTTAGGGCGTAGTCTTTTCCACCCTGACTACATATTTCTATGGTAACTACTCTTACCAGACACATCTGTGTATATATGTGTGTATGTAAACAAATAATAGATAAGGTACTAGTAAATGGTGCTAAAACTGCGTCAGTTCCTCCATTGCGTTTCAGATGTCTCCCATTGCTTGCTGCCAGCACTGTTCCCCATGCAGGTTTGTAGAGTCTGCACTTAGCAAAGACTCAGAGCAGAAGTTGGTTTTTTGGTGGTTTTTTTTGTGTTTTGTTTTTGACTTGAAACCTTTGTTGTGGTTTACTGGCTGCAGAGCATTGCTGCACCAAGCTGGCAGGCAGCAGCCCACCCTCTGTTGCAATGCCGACAGGGAAAACTGGAGCTCCTCCGATGCCTAATGTACAAACCAGGCAGCGGTTGCAGTTTTGGACAGAGAAAGCGAGTCAGTCAACGTGGTCACCCTGTGAAATGTAATAAGGAAACACCGCTTCCTAATTTGTCAGCTTTTGGAGCTGGTATGTGAAGTATGGCAGCTTTTCTGTCTCTAAGAATAATTAAAAAATCGTCAGGAGAAAAAAGACATTTTCTTCTCTATTTTCATATAGCTTGGCCCCATGAATCCCCCTTCTCACTGGACGAAGTGGAAGCTGAGCGGTGGAGCCAGGACATGCTTGACTGTATGGAATTCTTTTTTCATGTCTTGGATAATTTTTTTAACTTTCTTTGCTTTTCTTGCTTCACATTTTCCAAAGCATAATGGTCTGAGAAGTAACAGGCTCTGTCATGCCTTTAAGATGCTAGAAACTTTCCACTTGCCTCAGAAGTTTGTATCTTAAGGAACAGGCCTTGGACAACAAGATCCAAAAAACACCGAGCTGTATAACTTCAGGGTCAGGCAGAATCTGGCACTGATGTGGGGGCTTACACCTCATTGTGAGTGCAGTCCCACCCACAGCAGCCCACCTAACCCATCACCTTTCTGAGAAACTGGAGACACTTTAAGTTGCAGCAGAAAACTTCTTTAGCTTCCTTAATTTCTGTTGCAGCTTTTGCCCTGAGGTCCCTTCCTCTTGGCTGAGCTAAACACGCAGGTAACTACTTTTCTGCCTGGGGCCATTTATAATTCACAAAGTAGGTGCTCCTCTGCCTTGCTTCCCCAAGGGGCATCCTATGAGATGTGCTCCCAGACCCGGCTGCTCTGCTGAATTCAGGAAAAAGGCATCACAGTTTTGGCCCATTTAATAACAACACACCAAAGCCACACGTAAAGAGTGGAAGAAGATCTCTGTTCTGTGTATGGTAACGGTAAGAAAACAAAGAGGATGTGGAAGACATCAGCTGGATTTTTTTCTTCTTTTTTTGTGCAGTACTTGTCCAGAGCTAAGGGCATAGGCAGCATTAGGGACAGGGATGTCAGAGTCTTGCCTTTTCAGCTGACTCAACTTGCAGTTATGTAGTCGGGTCAGGCTCTCTTCTTACCTTCTCCTTACCCGCTGTCTGAAGCACAAAGTTTCTGTGTGGACATCAGAAACAAAGTGTCTGTGTGGACCCCAGCTGCAGCATGAGCCCCCTCTCTGGCTAACCCCTGGGACCAGGATGTTGTGGGGTGAGCTCCCCACCAGTCAGGCACAAACCCAGCACCATGGTCCTGCTCTCATGGGACTGTCATGCAGCAGGTGGATCCCGATCCCAACATCCTGGGGCATGGCGGCAAGGCCATAGCAGCAAGGGTTGAGCTTTTGGCAGCGGTGGCCGTAGGATGGCACCCACGGCCAAGGGACACCCAGGCTGTGACTCCCCTGCTTTCAGGCAGCTCAGCTCAGCCAAGGCGATGCTGCCTCTGGGCATACACAGTAGCAGAGCTTA
This sequence comes from Falco biarmicus, assembly GCF_023638135.1. Taxonomy (NCBI): domain Eukaryota; kingdom Metazoa; phylum Chordata; class Aves; order Falconiformes; family Falconidae; genus Falco; species Falco biarmicus. Next base: position 21,378,030 of record NC_079290.1, read on the forward strand.
GAGATTTAAAGCAAATCTTCAGTGCCTACAGCCTCTAAGGTGCCTAAACAAGTTAGGTGAAGTTTTTTTTGGCTCCCTGTCCTCTACGTAGGCATCTAAGTTCTGCATAAGTTGCACTTTAGGTGCCTTGCTGTTTTCTTTGGATTTTGCCCTCAGCTGTGAGCAGGAGCACAGGTTTGCTCTGGCACGTGCAGCAGCAGGACAATGTCACCCATTGACTATATCCCAGAAATCCACTCCCTGTTGCCTCCTCTTCCCTCCCAGCTCTTAAACCTCACGACAGTGATTACAAAACTCTACCTACCATTCTGTTACTGCTCCCTTGCAACCAAGCTTGTGAACTCCACTTCCCAGTTGTTTGATCCAGTTTAAATCCACATCTGCCAAAATCATTCTCACTGGTAAAAACTGCATTTTCTGCTCAGCTTCTCCACCCTTCCCGTGTATATACATATAGGGCTCATTCTTCAGTCTGGATTATTTGTTTACTTTAACAATAAACCAAATAAAAGTGCCACTCTTCTCTTTGAGGTGCCACTGTCCGCCCCAGGTTGCTGGCAGAGCCAAGGAGCAGCCAGGATAGACAACGGAAGGGATCTCCTTGCCTTAGGATTTGGGTCTGGCATGGCACAGGCTCCAAAACCTGGGATTGTATGATAACAGTCTGCACTTGTTTAATGATGGCTTCTTCCTGCTACGACTGAGGATCTCTGCAAGCTTCATTTTAGCCTAATTAATTTTCACTCCTCTCTGCTTTCATGGTTGACCTTTTGCATCAAGTCTTACAGAACAGATGAACTGTCTGTGAAACTGAGCCACTCTCCCCTGTAGCTGTGCTCCTTTCTTCTTCCCCAGGGAAGCAAACCCATTGAAGCAAGCTATTTAAGATATTTGCAAGGGAAACTGTGAAGTATTCAGCCTTGTTTTTCAATTTAAATATTCTGGCACACAACATAGGCCAATTAAAGCCCCATTTTCATGGATATTTCATATGCAGTCCTTGTATAGTTGCACATACAATGTAAGCCACTGCTTCTTTTAGATATAAGTGCTACACCGTAATAATCACTTACCATCGCTAGTCAAAAATATTTCTAAACAGTCTAAGATTTTGTTTGCTGGGAGAAACGTTACTTACCAAGGGAAGAGTGCATGGAGGGCTCTGCCACTTGGGAAATGGCAAATTGAGGCATTTAATTCAAGCAGAAGTTATTTTTATTGGTGGTGTTATTTCTGCACAAGTCTTACAATTTATGCAATCAATTGGAAATAATACTAGATCAAGAGGATTTTTAATGGATTTAAAATTAAGACAATTATTATGGTACCAGTTGCCATTGACACATAACTGCAGTGAAGTGATACAGCAGTGGCTCACCCTTGGAAACTGTATTTGGCATGGGAACCTTCAGCAGGGGTACTACAGAGTCAGAGGAATTGTGAAAGAACTGGCCACAGAAAATGGCAGAACTGTCACGGGGCAGGACAGAAAGCACTGGAGACTCTGCTCCTAACTGTCCCCAACTCCAAGTGTGCTGTTTTCTTACAAAATCTTTTTATTCCTCAGTGTACTTCTCTGGGGACTAGCTTTTAAAATATGGTAGAGCCAAACCATGGTAGCCTTTGAGTGGCTGTTTTGCCGTTTATATTGCCCTTAGCCTTGCTGGTAAATACAGTAATTGCTTGTTATGATTTCTGTTTGTTCTTTGTGAGTATAATGACATGTTTTTACAGATAGCTGCAGATTTATATATAGTCTAAATGACTTAATTAAGAAAAGTAACTTCCTCTGCCCCAAATATCTCAGTACTGAAAGATTTATTCATGGAAGTAGGCAAAATAAAATCACGTTAGCAGACAGTTCACCATACCTGAGAGATTCAAAATTATGTGTATAAATTTTTTCATCCTGAAGAATGAGTGGAGATGTGAAATTATATACAGGTATGACTCCATCATCATTAAGAGGAAACCAGCCTCATTTAACAGTGGGCAGGAGGGTATGAACATTTTATTCAGCCAAAAGAAGATGGTAGATAAATTACATCTCCCTGAATTTGATCAGGACAAGGAGCGTGTTTCATCTTGTGAAAGGCAGTGTAATATCTTTAATAACCATAGGAATGAAGACTTTACTCATATATTTCATATAGAGCTTCACCTCCATCAGGGAAGGAGCATTCAAAACCAGCCCACAGGGAAGAGGAATATCCTGATTAACGTCGCTGCTGTGTTTCTCTCCAAAGCCGTGGCTGTCTGAGCAGCACCGAGACGTGAAACCAACAAAGAGCTCAGTGTCTCCCAGAGAACCCTGTATCATTATAGTAAAATTACTCTTTGTAAGAGAAATAAGGTATGCCAATAAAAGTGCCATTTTTGTCAGGGCTGCTGCTGGCACAGTTGCACCAGACAGGGATCCCGGCTCTTCACACCCATAACCAGTGTCGTCGCCGTGCTGGCAGAAGGCTGCAGTGCGGCTTTGGCCTCAGATGCTGAACGAGACCAGGAATAGCACTGGGTGGTTTGTTGTGTGCAGTACTGGAAAAAAAATTGTATTTAAATCCAGTGTTTTCCAAAAGTAGCTAAACCCAGGAGGTTATAAATTATTAACCTGTAAGGGAGAAGGTTTAGGAGACTGCCACTTGTGTGTCCTGGAATAGTTTCTGCTACCTTTTTGGGATGGAGCAGAACCTTCCATTTAGTTACTGCTTTCCAGCTGAACTTGCAGCAGCTGCAGTTTATCTAATCCTTGCAGCACATTTTCCCTCTAGAAAAAAAAAAGAAAAAAAAGCCAACTATTTTTTGCCTTATCATTTAATTTTTTGTTGTGTTATCAAGTTTTTAATTACTTTTAATTTGAGTCCATTAACTCTCTACCTGCCATGTCCTAACTCTTTTTGCAAGACCCTTTCCCATCGGAGAAGAGGAAGAGAGGAGACAGATGTAATCTGTGGTTAGAAAAAGTCAAGACTAAGAAGCAGAAGCTACTTAATATTATTATTAGTGCTTCTTTTTTCCCCTCTGAAATATTTTATGTCCATTATGTTTTAAAAAAATTGCATTTGATAGGGAAATGTATCTATCTGCTATAATTTACCTGTTAATGCCTAACATAAATTTCTTTTGCTTTAGAAATGTAAATTTTTAGTTCCGTAGTTGATGTGTGCACTATTGATTTATGAAGACAGAATACACAAGCAGGAAAAAGGTATATACTGATGATAGGGAAAGCCACAATGAAATTATGAATACAAACCTACTTCTACACGTTTAACCTAAACTGCTTTTTGCAATGTGGGAAACCTGAGGATGAGAAACTGCCAGACCCTGACAGTGTGGGGTTGTTACAGGTCTGTACCTGACATGCTGCCCCTAGAAATGTGGGCACACCTGTGTATGTGTATTTATAAATAGGCAGGAAGGAAGAAAAGTGTGTGTGCAAGCTTTGTGACAAGTAGCACAGGATTTACTTTTATTTGTGTATATTGTGTATTAGAATGATCAGATTAAATAGAATGGATAATATCAATGACTTTTGGAACTGCACGGCTGAAATTGTGACAGCTTCAGGGGTACAACAATGAGAATTTTATTGCATTAAATATGGAATGAAGTAATGCAATCAGTCAAATATTCTTTCTTTTTCACAATTTAATATTACTTTCTATTTACTTATGTTTGCCTTTGCTTTCTAAGTTTTTAATTGCTAGCTTTTAAATTCAGGATGAACCAAACTGTTGATAGTCCAAGCTATTTTCTGAAGTATCAGAAGAAAAAGTATAATATGCAAGAAATACTGCTATACAGAATATTTGAGGAAATGTAGATCGAGGTGCAATTATTAGTACACATAGGTATATCTGTCTTTATCAGCACATCCTGTTTGGGCTATCTTCCCACAAACAGCTTAGGCATTAGTCTCACAGAAGCAGTATATCATTCCCATTTGGCAACTACAAATACCATAGAGGATATTTGTTTTTGTAACACCATAATGATGAAATAGATTTACTGGCTGCAGTCAGAAGAATGCTAAGCAGATACTCATTTGTTTAATCTCTGCAGCTTTGTCACAAAAATTCGTAACTGTCTTGCACAAATTCTTGGGAAGAATTTGGGTTTGGGACATTTGGGTGTGGGAGAGTGTGGGTACTCACAGTTACAGAACAACCAGTAGAGAAAATGTTACTAGTGCCATAGGCTTCATGGCACAAACAAGGTGCCCCCAGGGCTAGTAGGACAGGCTGACTTCACACTCTGGGAGGTATTTCCCATGTGGATCTTCTTCAATGGAAAGTGTGTATATTAGGCAAAATAGCTACTATATGCCAGAAGAGAGAAATTATGGAGCAGTTTTTTACTTTTCAGCACCTAAGATGGAACCATAACCCCAGATCTGGGGTTCAGCTATATGATACCTTTCTTCTGCCAGGATGTTTTTTTTGGCATTACTTTCCTTAATGGAAAGATACACCTTTGATGTGGCAAAGACAAAGAAAAGCCACAGTCCCAGATCACCACTGATAACCATTATTTCTTTAACTATGAGCCCAGACTCACCCTATCTAACTTCAGGCACTTAACGAAAGTGCTTGCAAGTCTGTACAGAAAGTGAATATCCTTCTGCAGAGAGACCTACAGCAACAGGGTTTCTTGCTTGAGCTCCTTGAGTAAAGCTCTTGAAGTGGAAGGGGTTGAAAGCAGGTCAGTGTCACAAGGCAGCCCTGAGTAGCAGGTCAGACCTGCAGTACTGAGAGTTCTGCTTTATTCCTGCCTCCCTGAGCTGAGCAAGCTCATCCTGCAAGCAAATCAACCCGGAGCTGGAAATGCAGAGAAACACAAGAAAAGAACAGCATGCTGCTCCATCTGCTTTGCTTGTAGTGCTACCACACGTTTTTTCCCCTCACGGCTTGGAGTCTAACAGGCCCAAGAACTACTAGATACTTCTCAGACTCAGACGAACTGTTTTGATCTGTCACCTTCTGCTTGTCGGCAGCTCAAGTGCTAAGTTTCCCCTCCTGATTTGCCTGTAGTAATTAGGTCAACCAGCTCCTGCTTCTACAGACTAATTGTCAACATCACCCACCTTGTTTTCCTCCAAAGAAACAAACCCAAGGTGAACAAGACAATACCAGAAACAAAGGGTGGCATAAAAAATAGGATTTACCTGCCCTTTTTTGCTTCATCTCTTCTGTTTTTATACCAGTCTTAATACTGTGTGTGCTATTTCTTCCAGTATATTACAGAGAAGCCTGTTGTACATGTGATTTACAGCACATTTTTTTTGTTTGTTTGTTTCTGCTCCTTCACTGAGCATTTTCATTGCTGTTTTTTGCTTTCTTTAACCTTGCCGCTAGATGCAGTATTGATGAGGGACAAGCAGCCAAACATCTCCAGCTGCTATAGCCATGAAATAAGCTTCATTTCCCATCTTATTAACTCTGACCTTAAGGGCACTTGTTGCAGTTACCTGTCTGAAGGTAATATGCTGTCAATAGAAAGTATTTAAACTTTATGTTTTCTTTCTGCTTCTTCCCTTGAATACTCTTCTAGAATTGATTAGCACTCTGCTAACAAAATAGGTTCTTCTTGCCTTCATGTACAAAAAAATCACAAAAAAAATACCAACAGACTAACATTTTTCAGAAATGAAGGGTTTCTAACAAAATTGTCTTTGTTTCAGATTGGTGACTTGGATCTACCCTGCAAGTGATTTGGTCAAATTGTTATTGCCTGTCCCCAGATGGCTGTCTCTTCCTTTTCTGTGTGAATAGTGTCAAAGAGCCTTGGCTTCTCCCACTAGGGAACTGGAAAATACTCTTCAACCTCATCTTGAAGAGGAAATTTTTCTTTTCCTCCAAATTTAGGTTCATAAAATAAGTGACAATGCAAACAGAGGAGTACATACTTCAGACCAACACAGTGGAGAAGATTTTCAAGAAGTTTTCTAAATTACACCTGCAAATCCACAATAACATTGTTATTTAGTTAGGTTGGAATGAAATAGAGTCTTGACTGAAAAGAAAGACTCCACTGCTTTAAATACTATGCACAGGAGTAATAAGAAATGGCTCCTGTTTATAGGGCTTGTGGTGTACATGGCATTTGAGAGACAACAGTCAGAGGCAAGTGGGGATAAAACTGAGACAGTACCACTCAACACTTGATATACAGTATATTTGAAAAGTAGAAGGGATAATTTTTATCATCAAATTTGTCATTTAGTATAATGCAGGCCTTATTTTTCTATCAGGTCATTTGTACATGTATGTTTAGTTGCTGCTGGGTAGCATGTGACATAGGCAAATCTTTGTTGATTTTGGGGAAAGAAGGATTTTGAAAAGAGTAAAAGAGTCTTCAAAAGGGTCATCTCAGCAGTAAGAGAGATTAGGTTCTTTGGATTGTGGTGGTGGGGCTTTTCTTTCTTTCTTTTTTTTTTTTTTTTTATACTGGCCTTGTGAATTCTACATTTGAATAATTTAGGGTTTGATTGTTATTTGTTTTGTTTATAATGTTAACATTGGTCAGCAGATATTATATGTGCTATTGCCTGTGATCTGTGAGTGACAGGGTTGAAAGATCAGGTTGACATTAGCAAGTGATCCTATCTTGCAATCATGTAAACACATGTTTAGCTTTTCATCTGTCAGTAGACATGTCATATGGATAAGTATCGGCTGTGTCAGTAGCTCAAGATTATTTTCTTCAGATAACGAACGGCAGTTGCCCAGCAAAATTTTTATGTTGCTCCAATATTGTAATCTATTACCATTTTACTAGTGTTTGCTTTCAATACACAGTTTGCTGGCACTGAATTAATTGAAAACAGGATTTTAAACACAAGTATAGATTATATCTACTCTAACAACTTTATCTCCACAATAAATATATACAAATTTCGGAATTCATCACTCTGTAATTTTCAGCTGGTGCTTAAAGTAATTACACATTCTGTGGTGATAACACATTCAAGGTTTGTTGTTTTTTTATGATACCACAAGCTGGCGAGACACCTAGATCAGGCGTGTTAATGCTAATTGGCAGATAAAGCATAAATCTGAGGGCGTCTGGATTCCTGCCTTTTTGCCAGTTTTTTGTTGATTGGAAATGGAATTATTTTTATTCTAGCTTATGCTATTCAAAAATGCCAGGCAATTCACTGCTGTCTGTCCTGTGTGCATTTTAATCCATCAGTTCTGTTATTCCTTTAAGGTCTTGTTGTTTGTTTTTAATCCAGTAGACTAAATCGGTTTTCTTTTTAACTGCCTTTTAAAATCAATCATACAGGACTTTCTAATGCGAAAAAAATTGGATCTGATGACATAGCAATAACAATGATGAGGTTTTTGTTTCTTGTTTATTTACAGAGGTGCATGACCTAGTGATAATAGATAGCAGTGATAAACTTCATTTGAAGTGTAATAGTTTACCTGCTTGTCAGGTGAATGTACTTGGTTATTGACTCTATAGTTCTTATATCAAATATTTCAAGCTTTCTGGAAATTTACCTCCCTTCATGGGTGCGAACCTTCCTCCAGGACCTGATCCCTAAATATCCTATGGTCTAAGTATATTCACCCTGTATTCTTTATTATCCTTATTTTAATTCAGCAAGTGAATATAATTTTAAACCTAATGAAGGACTCTAGAGCCTGCTCTGAGGCATGCATGGCATGGATCTTCTTGAAAATAGTTCAGTAGCTTATCACAAACGGAAAAGGTTGGACATTTCTTTTTGAAGCCAGGCTTTTTCCGGTCATAGCCCTGATCTTCATTAAAAATACCTGTCTGTAACTGAAGGTCTATGTGATCTTACTAGATCCAGGTAAATGTGTAAAGGTAAGGTCATGAAACAATAGCAGATGATTACAGGAGACAAAATGACACAAACGTTATAGATAATTGCAAACGATCAAGACAGACTGCTTTCAGAAGCTCCTGCCTGCAGATGGAAGAAGAGATCCATTGGTGGCTGCTGAAAATAATGGTATAGACCGAGTGCGTATCTCAGGAAGCTACTGTTGGATAGTTCTCAGAAAACAAGAGAATACATTGGGGAAAACCAGTCTGTATTTGCTCTGTTTCTTGTATTTTCTCATGAAACATCCACAGATAGATACAGTTGGACAGAGGGAAGTGAGTGAGGTGGACTTCTGAGCTGGCCAGTGTGGCTGCTCTTATGCTTATGACCACCTGTCAGTGGAGGGGCAGTAACTGATGTTGTACACCTTCCTTTACCATTAGGAAAAAAAAAAAAAAAAAAGCCACTGATGAGAATAATTCACCTTCAAACGATGGAATGAATTCCAGCTGCTATATCTGCTGTCAGCGGAATTTGGCCAGCTTGTGATTGAACAAACTGATGCTCACCATAGCACATAAAAATGATTATGCTCCTTTCAAAGCAGCAGCAGCCCTGAGTATCTTTGTTCTTCTCTTCTGAGGCAGTATCTCATAATGATGGAGTTGGCATGAAATAGTTGCCTTTGGCTAGTGAAAATTTGCCTCAGATAATACACAATGTGATGAAAAAGGGAATAGAAAAGAGGTTTAAAGTTGCTAATAGACCTGGTGTGTGCAATTTGTATAGTATGCAGACTTGAAGAAGGTTGTGAAATGCTGCTTTATCTTAACCTCTACAGTGTTATTGTTAATTCATCATGTGTTCTTTTCAGAGGGTTTTAAGACTTTTTGTGATCCATAGGTGGTAACATCAGACAGATCTACCAAATTATTTAAGTCTTAACTTGCAGAGCTGTGGCTGCCAGCAGACAAATGTCCTATACATTGTTCAGGGGAAATCAAAACTTCAGGAGTTGTGAAAGCACCTGCCAGAATTGCAGGCTTTGGGTGGTAGCAAAGGAGCCTCCTCATTACAGTGCAGACCAAGCTCTGCAGCCAGCTTTGGTTGTCTTTGACACTGAGGTCCTCTGTGTGTTTGTACTGTAGGGCAATGGCTGTTCAATGGAATTGAACACTATAGATCATTTATAGGTAAATGTACCTACCCACTATGTCTTCCCAAACCAAATTCTTTAAGTGTTTTCTTCCAGTAGAGTATATTATGGTCTTGGTTATGCTTTCTGTGGATTCTCAGGGACTCCTGTGAGCAGGGGACTGTGGCTTGTGGCATTTTGCCATGTGTAATATAACTCAAATATCCTTTCTTTTGGTCCGTGACATTATATACAAGACAAAGACCATGGCTTTGTGCTACATAATCATGTTGGTTGCAGATAAGCCTGGATTTCATGCAAGGGAGGACTCAGTTGTGTGAGTCTCAGCTCAGTGCAGACAAAACTATGTTGTAATGAATGCAAATGGAATTTTTAAAAAGTCTAATTTTGTCAGGATTTTGGATGTACCAGTGATACTTCAGTGCCAGTATTTGCAAGAAATAAACTTACCTCCCAGATGAATTTTGTTCTTTTATTGCTCCAGAAGAGCATTTAGTTACAACTAAGCAGACATCTTAATTCAGTTTGGTTTTGGCATTTGTTTGCTTAATATGAGATTTTAACAAAAACATACCTCCCCTAACAATTTTTACACAATTGATAGATACAGGTTCAATTGAATACTTCCTCTGATACAGTATTTTATTTATTAACTTCTCTTACCAGCCAGCACTGTGCTGTCATTTTTTGTTTCACTGCATCGGATGAACCTGTTCTTTTCTCCAACCTGTTGGCTGTTTGCTTTATACGTGTTTCTAAATAATGCCTAGTGGTCTGTTCTCTAGGTGTAAGATTTAAGCCACACACAGACTAATATTAACCTACTGGAGAGAAGTAGGAATGGTTAACTTAACATTACCTACAATGCATGGAAACCATCAAGTTTAAATGATCATAATAAAGCCCAAGGATTTTCTGTTTCTTATGGAGCTGGGTCATATCTAGCTGGAGTTAACAGTGAGATCTTTTCATGCAGTGACACAGGATCATTGAATTGCAGAGCTGAAAAGGCCCGTAAGAGTCTAATCCATCCCTTCTAACCCAGGCAGACCCAAATAGGCTTCACTGGATAGATGTCTTGAATAAGAGTCTACAACATTGCTCTGTACTATGCTTTTACATTTCTTTTTGACTGCTGTGCTCCTAAAAGGCAATTTGACTGTTTCATTATAAAACATGGTATATTAGGTTTTCTGGGACCTGTTCAGACACTGAGGCAAAACATCCTTGTTCCTGGAGACATGGCTCATGTTCCTTCCTGCATTTCAGCCTGTATATTACCCTGGAGAAACATCCCTGAAACGTGGGAATAATTCCTACCTATTGGAGTGAAATGAAAAACCAAACGTAGCTGGCTGCATGGACAGATATCTATATGTATATAATAGACTGCAAAGTCCACTAATAGGTTGACATATAGAAGTGATAGGTCCCACACCGCAAGCAATAGAACTACCTATGGCAAATAGTGTCTGCACTCCGCTATAACCAAGCATGGAGATGCCTCTCTTCAGCTAAATCACAGATATCAATTAGGTTTTGCAAGAGCTCAGTATTGACTGAACACATTCAGAAATGGTTAGGAATTTTGACACCTACTGCCTCAGTAAAACCCTTCCTCAGAAGACTCCAGCACACTTTGTAGAGGTGGCTAATGCTATTATCAGGCTGTGCATTAGGAGTCCTTTGAATGCAGGGAGTTTCAGGCAATATAAATTAAATCAGTGGAGATTTGACTTTTAGCTAGGTCCAGAAAACAGAAGTATGAGGTGACTGTAAATATCAATTCTTAGAACAGTAATTTTTGGGAAATGAAATCTCTGAACCCAGTTTCTGAAGCGATGACTATGTTGTGCACCTTTTGCTAGTCAGGATTTGACCATGTTTCCAAACGAAGCGAAATTTTGTTTTAACAAAGGGAAGAAGTTAATATTACTGGTGCTCAACAGAAATCAGAAACTGATGTTACAGTGTTGGTTAAAGAATTTTTACTAGCAAATAAATGGACATTGTCCCTTGGATGATTATTTTCTCTCTCCTATAGTAGACAGCTCCACTTGCTCTAACATCTGATTCAAACAAATGAGTTCTCAAGTATTCACAATAGACCTGTTTTCTCTGGAAACTGCTGCTTAGTGGTGATCTGTGTATAACAGAGAATCCTCCTAAAACAGCAATATATCAATGAGTTGATTTTATCCGCTTTCAGTACACGCTACTGAATAGCATTTACTCTACTACCACAAGAGTATTAGACATGGTAAGATTCTTAAGGGTTTAACTGATATACAAGTGCTGTTTATCAGGAAGAGGAAATGTGTATTGTCTTTTGCACATTAAAAGCAGACATTAGCGCCTATTTATTTTCAGAAGCTAGAACAAGTTTATCAGGAATATCAGGTCAGGTATAAGTATTAATTAAAACAGAATAGGATGTCACACACTCAATGAGAGACCTTATGAGAGAGGAAGGTAATATTTACTTTAAAACAAATTGATTTCATTCCCAAACATGTATTCTTTTATGTTTCAGAGAGACTCCCAAGCACCAAGACATGTCTGTCCAACCAGGCCGGTCAGGATCGCTCTCGAGGCACACAGAGGGTGAAGGACACCAGCCACTGAATCTTTTTCACCTTTTGATTGGCACCAACAAACTGCCTTTTGGATAGGAGTCAGCAGTTATTATAGTGTGACCTTTTACCTCAGAATCTGGCTTACTTCATCCTCTGTATTTCTTAATCACAGCTGCTGTTGGTTTTGTTCCCTAGTTTTGAGTAGCTTTATGGCTGCCTGGCTTTTTCTTGGGACAGTGGGAAGAGGAATGGCACAGATGAAGAAGGGGTGTAACCTTGTATCCTCCCTCTCGCTATCTTTGCACAAGTCTCCTGCTGGTAACTCATCTGTGCTGTGCCTTTTTACTTCACTTGAAGGCAGGACGGGTGTTTTACAAAGAGGATCGGGACCTGAATTAAATGTGGTTTCTGAAAACATGCCAAATTTTGAAGGACTTATGTATTTGGTATTTAAGCAGATCTGACTTGCATTTGGAGTGATGGGGTTTGGTGTTTGTTTGTTTGGGTTTTTTTTTTGGGGTGTGTGTGTTTATTTGCTAAGCACTTTCATTTACTTTTCCCTGCTTACATTTTATTCTTGACCTTTTTCTAATTTTCTAATTACTAATACTTATTGTCAGTATCACAGACTACAACTGTATAAGATTACATATAGGACATAAGATACCTGTGTATCATGATGATCGTAATTGTAGAAGCTCTCCCACCCATCTAGGCAAGACTGTCACGTCAGTGCCTAAGAAAGCTGAGACAGTGACCGTGGAGCTGTCATCTAGAAAAGTTGCTGCTTCAATCACATGGCAATCCCAGCCTCAGCCTAAGAATCACAAATTTATATTGATTATTTAAGTAGTGAATGAAAGTTCACTGGAGGGTTTTTTATTACAGCAATGCCTAGTAGGTTTCTATTTTACAGGAGGAGGAGGGGGCTGAATTCATGGTCTGACTGTCTCCAGAACTGTTTGAAACTGAAGGCACAGCCTCCAGGTGCATACACACAGATATGCCCAATATAGCACTTCTGGTGCTGCAATTTTGTTTGACGTTAAATTGAATATAGCATGAAAATTGTCACAGTGACAAATGCTGTGTACAATATACCTGCATACTAGTGCGAATCCTAGTGAAATAAATTCCCCTATTTTGTTCTGTTTAATTGAATCATTCCTGATGAGTGGTCCCTCTGAGATCAGTGCCATTGACGAAAGTGGTGCTGGGCACTGCTGCTCCTGAAACCCATATGAATCAGAGGAAAAGTGTAGAACCTGTGTCTTCTGCCTTAACTTGTGTTCAGAAGGGTTTGCAGGGCTTCTTCTGTACCTTCGTTTGGCATACTAGGTACAGAGAACATGGTAGGCAACAGTGATTGGGAAAAAATGGTCTGGTTTCACAGAAACTAGAGTCACAGAAAATGGCCCTTCATGGTCTAGCAAGCCATATTAAAGGCTGAGTGAGTCAATCAGTTCTGATGAGAGTTAATCAGCTCCATGAAGTTCTGCTGCTTATTAGTGGAAAAGTTTGTGTTGACAGTGGTTCAGTCACCCAAAAGTATGTGAGTCTCTTAAGCAGTGAAAATCCCTTAGCCCTGCAATGGAATCTGGCAAATGGGGATGGAAGGCAGGTACGCAAAACGTGGATGAAAGTAAGACAACAAAATATAAATGAGGTCTCCTCAGGACTAATCTTCCTGGAGGCCTCCCAAAGTCTGAAGGCTCTGACCATCACAGGTTACATCTGAAACAAGTTCTGTCAGATCATTGCATTAGTTTACCTCACACATTATTTTCCTTTTACTTGTCTTTGATGTGCAGCCCTTGGCTATGATGCTAGTTCTACCTGCAAAGAAAGAAAAGAAAATAGTCCACCTGACATGGAATGGGGTATATTTCTAACTGTAAATTCAAGTAAATCAATGCCAAGGCTCAGAAGCAGTTTCTGTCCTGAAGAGCTAAGTATTTTATTTTACGTTGTGCATAAAGTTGTGCTACAGGGCTACAGTTCACGTGTTCTTCTGCCACTAACTGAAAAGGAAAAGCAGTGTTTTGTAACCATGACATACCCTGTTATCTTCCTCATGATGAGCTCATCCAGATTACTCCAAGGGGATGCTTACATTTTATCAGTGGCGCCTTGTTGCACAATTTCCAGTTTCTTTCTTGAAGATACAATAAAAAGATTTATGTCTGAAGGACTATGATGTGGTTTTCATCTAAGAGCAAAACAATTCCTTCTAAAAAAATACCATATCCCCAAATGATTTCATAATTGCAAACAGTGTTGATGAGCTCTGTGGCTTAAATGAGTTTATAACATATTTGCTGTGTTTTCTAGTGAATATTTTTTGATGTGCTTAGTAAGGAAAATAATTAAAATCCCCCTGCCATTTCAAATTGACACAAAATAAATGTGATCCATTAGCTGATGTCTACTGTAATAAGTCATTTTTCTCATTTAATTCACATCTTTTTCAAAGATTTTTCTTCCTCTCTCTTGCTGTCTTGTACGTGTGTGTGTGTGTTGCGTAGTTTCAGGTCTGAAAGTCAACCATGTTTCTCATTATCAGACATCAGAAGGGCTTTCTTCTCTTTGTGTTTTCATGCCATTTAAGGATAAGCAAGTCTCAGAATACTGCACGTTTTTGATGTATGGGTAAAATTCACATCTTCTGTTCTCAGTGTAGAAAGCTTATCTGCACTGCAGATCTCAATTGCATATTCTGTTCTCATCCCCTGTGCTGGGCTCAGATTGTTATCACCACGATTTCTACATGAAGAATCTTCACGATTCCTGCAGTGTGGACAAGAGAATTGGCCTGTAGTAATATCCAAATACAGGGAGATATTTTATAATATGTCTAGGATGAAAAAAATTTCTGAATCCAAGCTGCTATCAGAGAAGAAACATGAGATAGCAATTTAAAACATTGGAGAGATGATTTTAGGCAACACTGTTGAGTTGATTTTAGGCAACACTGTTGAGTTGGTTAAAATTATTTTCTCAAACTGGATTATGGCGTTGGTCTTACTACTTCAGTTATTCCATTTCTTTTTATACTACTAGAATTTGATGTTAGAAATGTGTTATATTTCAGCCAGTCTATGATACTGTCTGTTGATTTTACTTGAAAGGCTGAGTGCTTCTTAGAAATATTTTACTGTGTACCCACTCTGATTTGAGTTATGCTGTTCCCTTACTCTTACTGCTACTACAGTAGAACAGAATGCCTTTCTTTCCCCAGAAACATCTTAGCTGTCTTTAATCAGATCTGTGCTCCTCTTTATTCAGGGTATCGATCACCTAAGAGTGGGTATTCTGAGGACTAAATTAAGGCAAAGCTTCTAAGTTGCTGTTCCCAGATTTGCCTTGAAGCAGAGAATTCTACAGCCTAGTAAGAGAGGGCATTTCAGCTGCAGAGGTTATGTCGTGATGTTAATATTCTCAGGGTCAGTTTCAACCTTTGTATCCCCATGTTACACACATGAGACATTAATCATTCTGAATCTGGATAAGGGTCTAAATTTTGCAAAAGCTTTCTGTTTTTCATCAAGAGCTTCCCCAGGTCCCCTTTATTTCCTCTTTGTTTAATTTGTGCCTATGTTAAGCCCTAGCTGTTAAACTAGAATATCACCATTAACTGCTGTCAGAAAAAAATGGGTGAAAATGAAGGGAGGGCTTTAACTGCAGATTGGAGGATTTTAGCAAATATAATGTGGACCCACTGTCCCTTTTAGTAATTCACTGTGAGAAGTTAGGGTGGCGCCTTCTGAAACTTGGCAAGGTCCTGTCATTTGGGGAAATGACTTCTCTGGGACACAGAGGTTTCAGGTGAGATGGCTCAAGTCGGTTGTGTGATGTGTTTACACGGTAACAGCTCTGTTAGTTCGGATCTGGAGGGGGTTCTATAACTTACACAAGGACCAAGGAAAGCTATGGTCCAAGACAGAGTGAGAAAAGAATAGTGAATCAGACTATAAGCTTCAGAGAAAACATCAAAGCTTTTCAGCTTCTTATTATAATTCCCAGAATACTGCATGCCTTTGCATTCAGATTCCTTATTCATGTAACCAGGATTGCAATGGGAATGGAAACAACAGAACATTAATCCACGGAAACAAAGGCGTTTGTATTATTCTGTGTGGCCCTCAGAAGCTGCAGTTTGGATATAATTATGACTCTAAATGAAAGGACATTAACAAAGCAAATGAAATATTTTGTCTCCCATCTGTTCCAAAGAAAGCTTTTATGATTGCAAAGTTCATAGATAGCTTTGGCCATTGGCTTTCAGAACACTTTATTTAAAGCACAGGTTATTTACTCTTATGAACCAATCTATTGTTACTGGCATCTGAAAAATTAGATTAAAGATGTCTGTCATATAGACAATCTGTCAAAGTCAAGTCTATATGAAAGACTTTGAAGCAAAATGAATTTTTAACATCAGTGTTGTTAAGGGTAAAGCCGTGGTACAGGGAGAATTAGGGCAATGTTGTGCCGTGAGGAGCTGCATTATGGATTTACTTTGCTCTTTCAAGGATTTTTGAGGAATGTATGGCAGATGCACTTATAGCCAAGATTTCTAAAGTAACCTCTGCTTTTAGGTGTTTGCACAAGGGTCTTTGATTCATTCTACCTAGTCTTAGGTACTTAACTGAACTACCTAAGCTGGTGTAACTGCCTTCTTGTCCTGTGATAATCCATGGACAGACACAGGTACCTGAAGGAAGCGATTCAGAGCTGAGAGGTGACCATGTGGCCAAGAAATTGGTTCTAGGTTAAATGGCCTTAAGAAGGGAATACATTTTACTGACATCTTCTTTATATCTTATTGTCTTTAGTTTGATTGGCATCAAGGTAAATGCAGAGGAGCACCTTCGGTTTTGAGACTTCCCTTTTGCTACCAAGTACATGTAGTTTAAGGATGGGGTGCTGTTTTGTTTGTTCCTGTATAAGCAGAACTGAGGGCTAGCTCTTGTCCGGAAGAATCTGTAATGCATCATGTAAACTGGGTGTTAACTGGACATCTAGAAAGAAAAATTGACCTAGAAATTTAAAACTTAGCTTTAAAGTATTTCAACTACCTTGACTATGTGGCGATAAATAGTTGAACAATACAAGAAATACAAGACTTTCAGGGTCATAGTGCTTAGGTCCCTGCACTAGCACGTACCTGCTATAATATTTTTATATACTGTCTGGACATGGCTATTAACTGGTCATAGTCTGCTTGCTCAGGTAAAAGCTGTATTTAAGTAACATTTTCAGGTTCAGTTTTGGCCCCCAGAACACTGAATTCTGAAGTGTCCTTGCTAAATCTGCTTTGAGATTCACAGATGTGCAATACCGAGCAAGGCTGCTCGGTCCTTTGCAGACACACCTGTGTCTATTCCCCCTGCACAGGCAGCCAGCTGAATGTCAGCCATCCCCTGCCTGGAAGGTGAGCAGTTACACTAAGTTCTGTAGAGAAACAGCCCTGAACTAATGAAGTTTTGCAGCTTTTGGACCAGCACTTGCTTGCATCCAACTGGCTTGATGCAGGCGTAGGTCTGACTGCGAAAGGTTGTACAGACGTACCGTACCCTGCAGTCAGGCTGATTTAAAAACTTGCATCACTTACAGCCTCATCGCTAGTTTGGAGGGCAACTTTCTGGAAACTGTTGTTATTCAAGTGGTACAGTAATTTGCAGCATATAGCAATAGGCTGCGTATTGAGACACTTAGGATCCTTTCTCAGCTTAGCCCTGGTTTTCTGAGGGAATGCAAACAAGGTGCTTTACTTCCTTGTTCAGCACTTCCCTCACTTATAACAATGATGGCAAGTACCTGTCTCTCATAAAACACCCTGAGAGCAGCCAGTGGGAAGTATCACATAGGTGGATAATGGGAAGCTTAATTGAGTTTTATCTAGAAAGTGTTTTGACATCCTGTGATAAAGCCTTTTGACTGCGAGTTATTAAATTATTATTAATTTATATTTAGAATTAAATATTAAACATATTTTCTAATTAAAATTATAATCTTTTAATATTTAACACTCGGTCTTAAGTCTCTTTTCCAGTAATGTTAGCAGCCCAGCTCTTGAAGGGTGAGAGTTTTCCTCTCCAGAAGCTGCCCCAGTGTTACTGGGTGGAGAAGTGGAGGCTCCATGCCATGCCAGATTACATAAAGCGGTGTCAGAGTTGGACTGCTGTCATCCTTGCTGATTTCAAACACAGAGCTGCCACTGGCACATTCGCAGCATGTGCCAGGAGACCAGTCTGAGTTAGTAATCACTATTTGTCTTGTGCTTCAGACTGGATGTCCAAATGATTCAGTCTATATATCAGCTGGGTGACACAGCGTTTGAGGTGCCTGGCCAGAGGAGCTTGCTGATTTGTAGAACCACTGCTCTGAGAATCGGCCTCCCAGATCTTCATCTTGCACAGTTTGGTGTAACTCCTCTAGGAGTGTTTGTCCAGTGGGACTATAGACAGTGACATTCAGCAGTGCAGTGTGTTGTCTTCTGGATAACAGCCACCTCTGGATGAGTCTTCAGAAAGAAAAGCTGCAGGAATGCCATTTCTCATCAGCTGGTGTCACTGCTTGGAGCCAGATGTTAGCAGCTGGGTGTGGTAGTACAAAATGGTCTAGGAAAGAAAGAAGAAAATGTTTAATAGGAAACATTAACTTTCTGGCTAAGCTATGGGCAAATACAGCAATCCCTTGTTTACAACAATAACTACTGGAAGCTGCAGAAATAGATCTCTGACATTTTAAAGTAGTATGTTTACTCTGTTTGATCAGACAGGAGATAATGTCATGTGCTTATTTTACCATAAACACTCCTAATAAAGACTCAGCATTTCAGCTATTGGCAAGAAATAGAAGAACATGAAGTATCTTTTGAATATTCAAACACCGGGGTGTTTGGAAATGTGCAGTTGCCTATAATTGTACTTCGTATTTCTTAAACATTCTTCACAGTAAATGCCTAGATTTATGAATGTGTGATAAACTGATTAATGGAAATCTCAGAAGTAAGACAATTTGCCTTTTCTGTTTCTTTCTAAAATAACCCAGCCTCTGGGAATGGGGAATGTTTATGGTGAACAAGGAGGACTATATTAAAATATAAAAATATAAATAAGGAAGTGCCAAATGGGCTTTGGAAACACAGCACACAATGCACACACAGTTCTCCAATGTTTTAGGAGGATAGACATTCCCTTTTTCTGTGAATACCTGAACATCTCACAGTGGCTAGTGAGTCACTCAGCATGAAGCAGGGTAATTCTGGTAGGACCAGTTTGGAGAATGAGAAAGGAGTCACTAAGAGTTAAGCACCTAAATATGTACCAGACCCCGGGCCGGAGATGAAAGCAACCACAAAAGTTTGTAAGTACTGCTGCGTTCGCTGTTGCTGCACCAAGATCCCATGCACCTGCTTATTAAGTGAATGTACAGCTCCCAGTTAAAGACCCAAACTGCCTGTATAAATAAAAGAGAGTTGGGGCTTCAGAGTGGGTTCTCAAACAGCCACAGACTCGTTTTGCTAACTGGCCAAAAAGGCTGAGGCTAGCTGGTTATCGCGGGTCCTGGGTTTGGGCTAGAAGCGTGCTGCCCTCTGTTCAAACGCCCACACAGCCCTTAGCTTTCTTGAGGGAAGAACCTAAGAATAGATACACTTTGAAAAACACAGCAGAGATCTTTCTCCCTTTTAGAAGAGAGCTGCTGTGGGACAGTGCTCCTTTTCATTATTATTTATTATTCAGCTCAGTGGTTAGTACACTCATTCAGGATGTGGGTGACCCAAGTTCAGTTCCTTCCTCTGCCTGAGGGGCTGTAAACTCGCATCCCGTACTTCCTTGGAGAGTGCCGTAACCACCAGCCTATGGACTATTCTTAGGGTGGGGGACACTCAGTCCATCCTCTTGAAGCGGTTCCTCTTCGCATGCTATCATTTTTCTCTGGCTTAAGGGACAGTTAAGTACACCATGTGAAATGGAACAGCTTCTGCAGGAATCATGGAATCGTTTAGGTTGGAAAAGACCTTTAAGATCATTGAGTCCAACCGTTATCCAGCACTGCCAATGTCTCACCACTGAACAATGTCCCTAAGCACCACATCTACACATCTTTTAAACACCTCCAGAAACCTTCCTTCCCATTCTTTCTTCTAATTTAGCCCACGACCTAGAGCCGAGATCAGTTTCCTGAAAAGTGGGAGGTTTGAGTTTGACTCCTCTGGGGCTGAGCAGTAAAATATATCTTCCATGTTGTGTGCAAGCACTCTGATGCATTAGCCATAAAGAATAAGACCCCTCTGGGGGATTAAGCTCTACATGACTTCCCAGTGCAGGGGAATTTGTGATCAGAACCCCAGTGACAAGACTGTCCAAGTGTATAGGTACAAATGTATTTCAAGAAGCAATGTATCATCTGTACAGGCACACATTTTTCTCTTGCCATCTAGGAAGCTAATACTTTAATACTAGCATTTTCTAGATTAAAAATTACCGTACTGTTTTAAACCAGAAACACACATTATATTTTGCCTATTGCCCTGCTATGTAGATTGTAGGTGGGAGGTGCTGCAGAATAACTTCTTTGAAAATCTTCCCCTATGTGGCACTGATCCTACAGTATTTAGGAAAGAGCGTTCGTAAGCATCTTGTCTAAGGCAGAAGAGG
Organism: Falco biarmicus; assembly: GCF_023638135.1. Lineage (NCBI taxonomy): Eukaryota > Metazoa > Chordata > Aves > Falconiformes > Falconidae > Falco > Falco biarmicus. The sequence continues at coordinate 21,398,229 of NC_079290.1, forward strand.
GCCAGACCCTGATCTCAGGTACCATTCAGGTAGCCTAGATTAGAGAATTTCAGTGTGGTTATCCTGGGTTGGTCAAGGTACATATGACAGCACGACAGAATGAACATCTACTCCAAGAAACAAAAATCAGAAGGATTTTTTTAAAAGAAGTACTTGCTGGCTGGGATGAGTCCAGGATCCACACTGGAGCTGACTCAGCTTCAGCACTGATCTGAGGAAGAGGCAACTCAACCCTTCCCAGTGCTGTGGTCACACTGCTGCTCCTCAGGGGCCAGCCCAGCGTGGGCAAGGGGGGTGCCAGCCAAACTCCCCAGCCCCTCCTTGCTGCAATGTAGAGCCCAGGAGCACTGCACATGGGAGTCTGCGGCCCCAGGAAACCGCCTGCTGGAGTCCGAATGGCCACCTGCTGAAGCTCAGTCCAGCGCTTAGGGAATGGAGGACCCTAATCTGTACTTTATCTCTTGACTGCGCCCAGTGTGAACAAGTCCCCATTTCCAAGGAGCATTGGCCGCCAACTGCATGAAAGCTTCACTGTGTCTGGGAAGCCATGCATGGATCAGATCAGACACAGCCTACTTGAAAGCTAGATAACTTTTCTCGCAGCCCTGAGCAATTACATTAAATTGCTCTGTCTCAAGATACCTGCTACTCTCAAACTACCCAGCTACAAGGCTTAGAGGAGATAGATTTTTTTATCATGTAAGCAAATGGAGTAGACAGCACGATATGCCAGGAGACTGGGCTGCTTTGTTGTTTTTAAATACCTTTTTCTGTGATAGCTTGCACTGTTATCTGCAGACTGTCCCTAAAATACGGGACATCTAATAGATAGCTGATGCCCAGCGTAGTTAATACTGGTTGAACTGCGGTTCTAATGAACCACGGTGCAGCTGATAAGAAATTGGGCAACGTACCCAGCTTGTTAAACCAGTGATAAATAGCATATCATTTGTTGAAGCCAAATGAGGCTGACTTCTTAAGGTAGCTGAAGCAAAGCCAAATGCCATCTAATCCAAGCCCTGATCTATATCTTATTTGAAAGTTTGAAGATCTCTGATTATCATAGTTTGAAATTGCTTTTGATAAGGGTCCACATACTGTGAATTTATAGGCCTGTTGTTCTCACCACATTTAAAACCTCATCAAGGTAGGGTTACATTTTTTTTTCTGTTTCTCGCTTCATGAAGAAGTCTCAAGGGGATCATTTCCAAGCAATCAAATTTAGTTACTTCATACAATGGTAGGTGAAATTAGTGCAAAGTAACAGGAGCTAGATTAATGTGATTTCAGGAAATAATCCATAAAAATCTTATGAGGCCTTTAGCAGGTTGTAAATTGGATTTTAGGCACAAGGAAAGAGAACGAAAACGAAAAATCCTGAGGAAAATAATCAGTCAGTAATAAGAAGTACTAACATTTTAACACTTAATGCTGAAATAAAATACCAGAATAAAAACCATAAAATTGATAACACTGACATTTTTTAATGGCATGAATTATTAAAATTATGATTATAAATGTAAATAAATGCCTTCTGCTTTTCTCATCAAACATTTAATCCGTGTATCATCAAAGAGCTGCAAATAATAAAAGAAAGAGATAGAAAGAAAAGAAAAATGTCTCTCAAACAGTTGCCCATCCCGTCTCTGCAATGGGGAAATTTTCATGATCTAAGCATGTATAGTCACCATGTATTGATAAAGATTTGTAAGTGGAGAGCAACAGGTTTGGTGCTTTCAGTTTGAAGGGTGACTTGTGCTCATTGAAAAGGACTTATTTTCAAGTATTTTCTACGTTTTCTGGAATCCCTTTAGTCCTTCTCTCTCTGAGAATGAGAAATAATTTTTTTAAAAATTGTGTGCAGTCCTTTGTTACAGCTGCTTTATGGCTAGGTCAGGACAGAATAAGAAATGCCTGAATCAGCCTGGGATTTTCTTCAAAGCACATAATTTCTGATATACTCCGGATGGCTTCCTTATCTAGAAAAAGTCCTTGATATCTTACTGAAAGTGTCTCATTAGAGAAGTAAGAGGATGGCTGGCTGAATTTCATCCCCTGGGCACCAGCATTTAGAAAAAGAAAAGTCCTACCTTAAAATGTGGATTGCCGCTCCAAGAGGGACAGGGCAGATCCCCATCCCAGAGAAACAGTCTGTATGGGAAACACAAAGAAAGAAGGAGCTCTTTGGCTATGCCTTTATTAGCAAATTAAACAGACTGTGGGCAGCTGGCCAATTTTCATGACATGCATGCATTCATATGGCTAAATTACCTTTCTTCTTCTCCCTAAAAAACCTGGCCTTTTTCCTACTAGTTTTTGGGGTTGATCCCTGACCCGTGCTACCTCTTAACAGTGTGCTGGCATCAAGTGATGCAATGATACAGGTCATTCATACAGGTCAGAACTGTGCCAGGGTACACCAACACGTGAACAGTGATGATGATGACGATGCTCTTGAACCAGAGCTCTGGGGTCTCTTGTTGATGGCTGATTTAACTACTCTGTCCTGATTGTAGAGGTCCAGAAATTAGCTGTCTAAGGCTTGCTACCTCATTGTAGAGTCCTTTTGTCCAGAAACTTTTATTTGCAGGCAGTGATAAATCTCTTCCATAGATGGGCAACTAAAGAAGATGAGAGGAACCACCCCCTTTGTCCTTTGACTATACAGAAAGACAGTACACCTAACAGTTTTAGACATCTAACCCTATTTGCCTTGCATTACAAGAGATGAACCCCACTATATCTCTCCTGAAATGCAGTTTCTTGAAATTTCATGGACCATGAAAATAAACTAAGAGCCAAGTTTTTGTGATTTGCATATATCTGTGCTTTGCCATCGTTCTTTAACTAAGAGGAATGGTCATCAGAAGAGCAATCCTTTCATAGAGGCCCTGAGCTTTCTTTGTAGCCCTGTAGGGGTTAGAGCAGAAGTTCAGGGTAAGAGCTGTAGAAGCCATGCTGAGCCAAAGCAGGGAAGAGGAGCTGGAGGCACACATCTCTGGGGTCAGGATGGCCTGCTGAACTCCTTCCCGGAGGAGGCTTGCAGCAGGGCCGTGAGGACCAGTGTACACATAAATCTGACCTGAGATTCCACCTGCAGCAAACAGTAAAGTTTGGACCAGGTGGTGATACAGGCTTTCAGGTATGCTTATTTATTTCTCATTCAGCTTCATCTGCCCACCAGGGCTTTGCTGGTGCATGGTTCATCTGGGAAGGATAATTTTGTTATATAGGCAGTCATACAGTAAACACCTTGGGGAGGATTTGATTGTAAGGGTAAAAAATTGATTTCCTTTCCCACGCAGGAATAACTTTATAGCTACAAAGATATTAGATATACACCTTTTGCCAGGGTAAGTGTAACTGTACCAGACGAGAGAAGGAGGCGTTATGCAGTTCATTTGCTGGGTTAGTATATCCTGAACAACATTTGCCTTTGTCTCTAGGTGTTTATGGAATTACCATTCACAAAAAAATATGTTAATATCTGAATGCTTGTTGGAGATGAAGAAGTGTCAGCAGAGCAGGTGTAAAAGAGAATAGTTGAGCCCTTGTGAGATCTGTATGTTGCAGAGGTCTTCACACAGTGAGGGATGCCAATCTGCTAATGAGGGAAAGGTGTTGAGCACATCATTGAAAGTTTTTAGTAACTGAATGCATCACAGGACGGGAAGCTAAATAAGCTAGCTGAGAATTGTAGTAATGCATCTGAATGTTGACTGGCTGTTTAATGGAGTTTTATGAAACTACTAGAGAAATCCTTTCCTTTCTTTCCTGTGTTGGAAGAGATTTGATTCTAGGTAGAAGCTGGGAAACCAATTTTCAAAGTCCCTCTGCTGCCCTCCAATCTTCTGAATGAGGAATGGGTTTCCTAGGGAACAGAAAACACCACTGGGCCAGAGCTGAGCCACCAAATCAGTGTCTTCTTGATGAAATCCATACTGCTGCAAGCCAGGTGGAGCATTGCACTAGGGACCATCTGCTGGAAAGTCACCGCTGGTTGCAGGGGCCCTCTTGAAGACCAGAAAGGGGATTTGGATGCATATGAGAAAGGAAGGAGAGATGAACAGAATGTAATCTGATTAATCTGAGCCTAGGAAGGAGGCACGAGTGAAGGATGTCAAAGAAGCTGACTGCTGTGAGGAGGTAACACATTATCCCAACAGATTAAGGCTATGGCAAGCTTCATTGACAAGATGGGCAGCTGTGTTTCCATGATTTTCTGAGTCATGAGGATCTGGGACACAAAACTAAAAGCCTTAAGGCCAGTACCATACCCTCAGGCTGCTCTCCCATTTCTCATTTTATTTCAGAACTGCTAGCCTTTCAAGTAACTTGTTGTCTCATGAGGTAGGAGTTTAGCCTTCAGAAAAGCTATTCTAACTGTAAAATATAAGAGGATAGATAATTGAATTTTCTAGTTTAGATTTGATCTAATTGTATGAGTTGATTATAACGTGAAATGGCAGAAATATCCAGAAGACAAAAAGAAGCTTTCATGCTAATTTAAAATTGAAAAAGCAAATTCTCAAGACTTTTGGGGGCATTGTTATCTTGACGAAAGAATAAGAAAGAATCTGCAGGAAATGTTTTTAGAATAAACCAGGTAGAGAATGTAATTTGCAAATAAAAGAAACTATGCAAGAACACTGGAACCATGTCCATGAGTTATGATACCTGGCGTATTTTGTGATGTCCTCGATTTCCAAGGAGAGAAAGAGTAACACAGCTCTTCCTTTCATTTGTGCCGCTCCAGTGAGGAACCTTAAAACGTGGATTTTTTCAGAATAACACGTGTTTCCATGGGGCAGGCAGATTGCATGGGCAGAGCACTTCTGTCCATGGAGTTTATATGAGACTGGAATTTATTAGCACAGTGTTTTTAAAGTGCAATAAAGTGCAGCACTTAGATCTCTCTGGGGATCTGTATTATGTAGAGTATTGCGACTTAAAAAGAAGTGCTGTCATATTGTACTGTACCACCCAACTTGCAATAGCAAGCGTGTTTAGGTAGTTAAAGGAAATACTTTGGTATCTGGAGGAGAGTCCCTGTTCCCCAGCAAACCAAACGTGCAGCACAGTTGACAGAGGGCTCTTCCTAACCAGGGGAGGGATCCACCTTGAAAGCTGGACATTCCCCAGTCAAGTGGTGAATGTCCTCTTCTCAAAAAGTGCAAGGGAGGAAGAAATAGCACAGGCAACTCTTTTCTGCTGGCAGCACTTCATCTATCCAAAGGCAGATACATGTAATGCCTGTTTGAATGAGGACTGTCCTAAACTTTCCTTAGAACCTCAAGGGGTTATCATTTTGGTGGCTTGCCCCTGTCAGTGAGGTGTGCTACTAGAGGCCAGACCACCCAGCTGGCTTCTCAGTCAGTCCCTGGGGCTCTGTGACGAACTGGTGGCACATTCTTCTTTTCCCCTGCATCAGATGAAAAATCTCCTTGGATAAACTGCCTGTGTGCAAAAATGGAGTTGAAATAGAGAGCCACTCTGGGTTGCAGTGGTATTGAGTCCACCTGGATGACATGCATGCAGTGGAGAGTTGTTCTGGACGTGTACAACTTATCTGCCTTGGATGAATCAGTACTGTACTTGAGACTCGGCTTCCAAAGTCCTATGGTGGCTTTGCCTTCAGTTCTACCTTTCTGCTTTTAGCTTCCTGAATAGAAGTAAACTATGATTAAGAAAGGGAAAGTTGTGTTTGGAGAATTCCAGTCTAAAGAATTTCAATGAGTATCAAAAAATAGGGATGCTATTTGGAGAAAATCTATTTGTGAGCTAGTTCCTGCACTGTAATTGCCCTGAAATAAGTAGAACTTACCAGTGTTGCAGATTCTGTTTGAAGATCAAAAATTATTTTTGGTCAAAAGCAAAACATTTTTTTTCCTTTTTCCTTTAGAGGTATTGAGGTGCTCAGTTGAAGTGTTTCTCTTTGTGAAGATGGAATTGTTTCATTTTTTTTACAGTTCTGCTACTAACTGATATTCTAAAAGAAGTACACATATATTTTGTATATGTATGTATATATTTGTATTAGTGGCTGACCCTGATGAAATGAAGCTGCAGCCAAGACGTTATTTAGGTTAGCTTTGCTTCAGCTGTGTCTGCCTTGGTAGGTTTGGCTTCACTTTTTAATGAAAATGCTAAAGAAATAAGATAATGGAGGCTTATTTCCTTATTAAAGTTGTAGTGGAAGAAATGAACTTTCTTCTCATTTACCTCCTCCCTGAGAAAGTGAATATTCTTATATAAAGTTCTCAGCAGGAAAGCATTTAGAAAACCTCTGTCCTGGACCCTAGTTTTTATTTGCTAAAGAACCCTGGAGATTTTGCTTAACTTTATCTGTATATTGCTTTCTACCCTTCCTCTCCCTCACCTATTTTACTGAGTTTCCCAACTAGAGAGTATCTGCCAGCATGCAGCATATACCCAGCATATATTGTAGTCCTAATTAGTGTATTCTTGCATTTTCCTTTGGCAAATATCTGTCAGAAAGTAAGCACAAGTTTGCTTTCATTGGTGACTGTGAGTGGTTTCATGTCACTATGGGCTGTGATTGATGAACCTTGTCAAATTTAGCTGCGGCAGCTGAAGAGGAGGAGTGCATATGTGCCTGCATAAGGTTGTCCTCTCAGCCTTTTGAGCCATAATACCTGAAGTCACTGGAGATCAAGGAATCCAACCCTTTTAGTGATGGCTTAAGTTAGTGTGGATCCACTATAGGGGAATTTCAGAAATCCCCCTTTTGCAAGGATTTGTATTAGGATTCTAATTTGTTGCAAGCGATGGTGAGGGACCCAGTATTTTTTCTGTTTACATCCCTGTGTGTCTCAGAGACCGCAGAACATTAGAGCAAACAAAGTGAAGTGTTTTATATTAATCCCTTCTCCTGGCTCTGTCAGCTTGGTCATCTTAGAAGATAAGGATCATAGAAGGTATGAGGACATTTTCCCCACTGCACTGCAAGCCCAGCCACCCAGTTACGCTGTGGTCACTTTTCACCCTCCTCTGGAGTATGAAGTACTGGCCCTCGTTAGATGCTGGCTATGACAGGGCAATTGCTGTATGAGTTTTATCTTCTTAAATTCCTCTTAGTTATCCCTACTGGGATACCGTGGCCAAGTAAAATGAATAACATACAGTGATGGCATACCAGCCTTTATTGGACTGGACCAAACCATTAGATTTTTTAATTGTCATCACTGTGTGAAAATGGTATGTAATAACACCTGTTCAAGGAAGTATGAGTAGATCTCAATAATTTCAACATTATATGAATACATTTTGGAATTAATTATATCTTCAGAACACAAACACCCCTCCACCAAAGATTGTACAATTAAGATGTAAGCACATCAGGAAACAAAAATAAAGATAAGAATTCAGTTGCAGTGCAAACTTGTCCATAAGGAAGCAAAATCTTAATATGTGAAGCATCAGGCAACCTTAATAGTATGTGGCTTTACCAGCTGTTCCTTTAATTACAACGTGGAATTTAGCACACATTAATGGTAAGGTTTTAATCATCTAACCAGAGAAATAGAAAACACTATGGACATGACTATATTTATACAGAATCAAAAATGAAATTGTCTCAAACTTATTTAACCTTCCCTTCTCTGCCAACAGCAACAATAACAGAAAATCATCTGTGTCCTGAGGTTAAATACTCAGTCTTTCAGCCTGAAATGTGAATGTTTTGGCAGTACTGTAAGTCTATTAAAGGAGAAGTTTTGTTTGAGATTGTTTTGGAACCTAAGCTATTTGGAGCTCTATTAGGCCCCATTATAACGGAGGAGTGTGTGGGCAGATGTTCAAAAGCAACAAGGTTGCCACATCTTACCAGGGTATTGCTCATCAGCTGAGTGATGGTAACTGGCTAGTTGCACAAACTTACCCTCCTTGGTTGTAAAGTAAAACCTATTAGCTTAAATAATGAGTCATTAAACCAAAGTAACTCATTGCTTTTGCTTGTATGCCCATAATCACAGACTGCGCTGCGCTTAAGTTTTAACTGCTAGGAATTATGGGTGAGTTTTGAAAACATTTCACAGTGATTTAGTGTCCAAAGTCACATTTTCAAAGGTGGCATGGGGGTTTCGCTGGCTTAGAGATTCAGCTTTCCTGTGTCTGAGTGGCCACACCAGGATTGAAGAGGGGACGTCATCTTTCTCAAGAGGGAGCTCAAGTCACTCAGGCCGGGAGGAAAGTGATGAGAAAGAGCCCTGAGGTTGCTTGTGGGGAAGGGAAGAAGTGGAGGAAATGACGCAGAGGATCCAGACCAACTTGTGTGGCTGGTGAACTTTGTGAAAAGATCTGGGGAGTCTCCAGTTTCTCATTCAAGGGAGAAATTCACCCAACATTTCCCCTGCTTTGTTATACCACAGCTTTGGTTTCTAAATCATTCAGACGCTTTGGAAAATGCTGTCCTAAATGTCCACTCCTACTCATTAAAATCAGTGGGTATCAAAGATTTTTGGTGGGAATGGCAGAGAGGGCCCTTACGAAGTTGCACTCCTCTTGCTTGTGACACGAACAGAGCCTGTTGTGCGAATGTGGTGTTGTGTTCATTCCAGGGCCATCTATTATTCTCTGGGTAACAGAAAATACCATTTATTTCCATTTATGCAGACCATAAATCAACATGATATTAGCAGCATGTGATCTAATGCTGCACAGTGTGCATCAACATGAGAAGAACAAATCTGTTCAAAGTTTTGGAACACTTAAATGTCCCTTTTTCACTCCCTTTTTCTCCTTCCCATTGTTTTAAAACCATTTAAATAAGACCTTCTACAATCATTACAGGGTGGGCTTTTTCTCTCTGGGGAAGAAGCAGCATTGCTGGAAACTGCTCTCTTCTAGTTTGCAGGGGAGGAAACTTTTTAACATCTCTCTGGTTTTCTATTATCAGGAGGACAAGTATGTTGCAAATCAACCTCCCAGATGTGGCAAAAAATGATGACATTTAATAACAAACCACTGTATCCAAATTGGGAGGTTTTCAGTTATATCCTGGTTTTAATACTGTGAATCCATCTACTACAAAATAGCAGAGAATAATGTCTGGTCATTGGTGTAATCCATTGATCACTAGCTGCTGTTGCTTAAAAAGGAATGTATTTCGATACATATGAGATTAAGGAGCCAAAGTTAACACCCTGGTACTTGTGAGACAACACAGTACCAGCTCCAGGGTGTCTATACCTGATGGCTCCAGTGACTTCCAGTGAGATTGTTACTCCTATCCCAAAACGAGCAGCAAGCTCTGTGAGGGTGCAGGATGACTTGAAGGATCACTATGTAGCTCCAAGCCAATGTGAGCTCAGTTAGCATGTGCTAGTAGGGCTAAGGCCGGGTCCGTGCTCAGGACTGAGCTTCTGCTTCCCATACTGTCCCAGGAACAACATACCTGCACGGCTTGACTGCTTTCTAACTGGATATAGAGGGAAGGGTTCCCTCTCCAATCGCTCTGTCTCTTGATATCTCTGAAAGGAGACAAAAGTCTGGTCTTGACTCAAGACTGGAAATAGTGCAAAGAGTTTTGAGGGAAATCTACTTGAAATGTTGATTGAAGAATAAGAAGGTGCTTAGTGCATGGAGAGCTGTATAGCAGAGGGGGGGAAAGGACAGCAGCATCTTGTAGGTATCTGCATTGATCGAGTATCGTTATGTAATTCCCTTCCCATGGCATGGAGAGGTAACCGCGCTACCAACAATTTGCAAATTGCCCTACACAGTGGAGGTTATGTGTTACGCTTAAGGGCTCACAAAGACTCAGGCAGAAGAAGGGCTGAACCAGAAGCTCCTCATGTCTCTCAGGGCAGCTTAATCACTTGGTCATTCTTCATTCCTGGAGGATGTGGCTAATGTTACACAATTTTCTTGGAGCATCCATGTACCTTAAGATATGTACTATTTCGTCAAGTGAGCTTAAAAAAAATATTTATTTTGACTGCTTTCAGGTGGATGATGATATCAAAGAGATAGTTAAGTATTTCATAGCAGCTAAGAGGGATTTTTATAATTGATCTTCATGTGAGCTTCGAAGTGCCAGTCCTGATGTGCCAGGAGCTGTACACATAATGAGGTGACTTAACAAATATACAAGTGTATACATTTATAGCGCTCCCTAAATAGGTTTCCTTACTTTCACTGAAATGCAGTTAATCAAGACAACCCAAAAAGACTTCTGTCGTCCTTTAATTCTGTCTAATAAAATCCACTTTATTTCTCTGGTAGTGCTGTCTATTTCATTCCACGGCATTCTTTAATATTCACAGCAGGGTGAAAGTTTCGTATCGTTGTTTCAGCTAATTGGTACTGCAATAAAAGAATATGAGACAGAAAAGGATCCTAGAGGAGAATGTTGTAAAACGAGCATCAGGGCAAAGTCTCTAAATGGGCATGCCTGGTACAAAACACCTGTAGCCTTTAATTTAGAGCCTCTCCAGCTCCTCTGGGGTGCTCCGAGGGGAGATTTAAAACATCCTTCTCACACCTGGCTGTGGGCAAACTCTCCTCCCTGTACTTGGTGCACACCAAATGCAGTGAAATAGATGTTCTGTGATTTTATGGGGCACACAGGGAAGGATGAGGTCCTGAGTTTGCACCTCTCCTTTCCTGTGAGATTTTCTGAACTGATCTCACAGGAAAAAAAAAAACAACACAAAAAACCCAAACAACATTGAAAATCTTGGTGCTAACTTAATTTTGAGTCTGGTTGCTGTATGTTTCTGACAGAAGAGGCTCCAATAACAAGAAGGCTAACAAAACAAGTCAATTTTTCATGATTCTTCTATCCTTACTGGTGGCCCTGTTGGGCTTCCAAACAGCCACAAGCCTTTTCCTGATATTCCCAGGAACAGAAATCTTGTCTAGCAGGAGTCTGAGAATTCTGGAAATTTATCTGTCATTTTCTTGGGTACCTTTTGCCCATGCAAGTGATGCACAGAGGGTCTGACATGCACTGATCTCATGGCACATGGTCACATACTTCTATCTAGAAATCTTGTATGTAAATAGGCTGGGGAGACACAAGAGCAATAAAGCATGGATTTTCTGTCTTTCCTCTAGTACTCTTCCCACACTGCCCTAAAATACACTGGAGGCTAAGATAGTTGGAAAGATTCAACCCTTTTGTGTGCTGGGAGACAGAATTTTTCCTTGGGAAGATCTCCATCTTTCAGCTGAGGTAGTTAGACTACATGGTGGGACTTTGAGCCTCAGAGGCTGCGTGGCCTAGCTGAGGTCCTGAAGTAAAACAGAACCTTTAGCCCAGACAGTCATTACCTGTCAGGAAACACCTAATCTGGATGTCATTATTGCTATTATATACTGTGAGTATATTAGAAATGTAAAGAGAAGAGGGATATCACCTTCCTCTGTGTTGAAACATTAAAGTCTTGCCTTTCAATTCTATGCTGGCTTTTTTTTTTTTTTAATAATTGTTCTTGCAGTTCAAAGAATCAGTTTTTTTCTGATAGCGCATCCTACTTGTAGCTTTTGAGAATTTATAAATGCAAGTGTTACCCAGGCAAACTTAGCTACAGGTGGTGCAACTGTCTTTGCCTACTCATTTGCATAGGTTTTTTTAAACTTTTTTGCTAAAAGCACATATGTTTTGCCTCGATTGACAGGGAGAGTAGTAAAAAAAATTAGTTCAGTGGCCTAAGGAGCCTGGATTGCTGAAATCTGCTTGCAGCTAACACTTTGAGGAATACCCAAGCTGAAACAGGCACCCGGTTGCTGGTTTATTCTGTTATGGTTGAAGTGTGACCCTTTATGTCTCATTTTCCTATCAGAAGACTGTGGATTATAATATCTGGAGCATAGATTACATTGCTTCAAGATATTTTGGTCCGCATTTGTGGTAAGGGAAATGCAAAGAGCTAACAGGAGCTGAGCAGTCACCTCAGGCTCTCGGTGTGCCTTGCGTTGCTGCCGCTGTGCAGCTCTTTCCCAAAGGGCAGAAATGAATCAGCTCAGGGAGGACGCGTTCCATCCTCTCTGTGGCAAAGCTTGTATTCCCCATTATGTTACCACACTGATACAAAATGATGTCTCAAAAGCTGTCTCAGGATGTGTTATCGCTCCAAAAGCTGTCTCAGGATGTGTTATCGCTCCTGACAGATGCAAGCATGGCGATAGGGCCTTATTAGGAAATGTTGGGAGAAACAAGGCAGTTGCTTGAATTGGTGTAAACTGATTTGGGACAAGTAGCAATATGTCTTATGTGTGGAGCTGGATTGTGCAACTCACTTTCCTGGGATATTTTTTAGGCCAAAGGTTTAGCAAACTCAGGAAAGATGGGACATTTATGTGGACGAGAAGGTCACCCTGAGCTGCAATAGAACCACCATGAAAAGAACCCAGGCTGGAGACAATTCACAGGGTAAAGCAATTTACAATGGTGTTAAGGTTGTAAATTTTGTGGGAATGGAGTATTCTGTGTATGCTAGGGATTTTTTGCATCTTCTTGAAAAACAGAGTATTGCCTCCTGTTTTGCATCATCGCATTCGATGATATAAACCCTAATCTGACAGTTGCTTCTATGCTTTCATACCTTTAAGCTTTGGGTGTTGAAGAAAGAAGTGTTACAGGCATCCAAAAGAGCTCAGATACTAAAAAGCTCTTATGTAGACATGGCAAATATGTGACTTAAATTGTGTTCTTGAAATTTACAGTAGGAGTCAGATAACTGTTGCAATCTGGCACAGGGCTGGGGGAAAAGTGGGCAGAAAGAGGTGTGGAACAACAGTTGTGCAATAAAAATCTTATTCCTGAGAGCAGTTTAACAGCTTTTCTGCTAAAGAATATGGCTGATGTAAAAATCAAATGGTAAATCTGGTAAAATGGTAAAAACTTTGTCAGTTTGTTGTCCATGAAAAGATACATACATTGCTCTTATTAGAGACTTACCCTTTGTGTTCATGAAATCACAAACAAGCAGTGCATAACAATATAGAGACTCCCATAATTTCTGATATAAGTAGCATGAAAATGGCTACATCTTTTCTGGAAATAAGCAGGACATAGGAATAAACATAGCAGTTGGGACAAAATTGTAAGACTAATTTTGTTACAGAACAGTGAAAATAAAACCCCACTGCCTGAATGATGCAATTGTTTACATACTGTAAAAAGATATCACTCAACTTTTAGGCATTCATTTGCTTAGTATTTTACCAAACATTATTGCTCAACAGACTTTAAACAAAGAAACAGATAGAGTATGTAACCTTAGAATAATATGATGAGTGGGGTGAAAGTCTAGGAGTTAATGGGAGTGGAATCAGGGTGTTAGAGCTCCTTGGCTTCAGCAGAGGGAGGAAGGTGAAGGTGAGGATAGATATCGCAGTGCAGGCTGTGGCCATGCTGTTGCTTATATTGCAGTGACAGCCCTTAGGCTAGAAGTGTGACCCCAATGTGTGTTTGTGACTAGAGACAGAGCATGAAGACAGGCTCAGCCCTCAAGAGCTGAAGGCTTAGACTTCAAGAAAATAGTCTTCCTAAAGGAAGATTTAAAAAACAACCGGCAGTACTAATGCCCAGGGCATGGAGTTAGATAGTACTGGGAAGTCTCTCAGCATGTAGAAGAGAAGGACACCTATAGCTTAACATCTCTTTGGGGTCTCCAAATACCAAATGTGATGGCCAGTGGCACATGCTTCATTTTCCTTGGTATAGTAGCTCCAGATTCTTTGAATCTGGACATGTAAGCTTAAACTTCACACAGTCTGCAAAACCTCAGCTTTCTGTGCCTATCACACAAATTGGGCTGTGAGTATCTTGGCCTCTGTGGCTTGCCTTGCTGCATTGGGACCAGGGTGAAGCAGCCATACATCACTCCTGCCCACAATGTGTTTGCCAGTCATAGACCTCCTTTGGAAGGGGGAAAGCCTGCTTGGGATGGGTTAGCGACTGCTGTAAAAGTATCTGTAAACTGCACTGGGGCTGGTAAAGACCCTTTGTCCAGAACTCCTGAAGATTTTTCCAGAGCTGAAGAAGTACAAGTGTATGTTAAAGCCTCCTTTGTACTCTGTGATAAAAGCTTTTCTAGATGTAAGTAAGAATCCATTTCTTAGTGTATAACCTAACAAAAGGTGCTTTAAACAGGCAAGGAAATACAATAATGCAGAAAACACCACAAGCTGTGATATAATCTAGTTTCATTTTGCCTTCACTCAAAACTGTTTTTCCTCCAGCTTCAAACTCTGGCATTTCCTAGATGTGGACTTTAGAGCCAAACTTTGCTAGTGTGAACCTATCTCTAGTTTGAGATATTTATGGTGATGTTGAAATCTTACTGTACTAGTGAATGAACGGTAGCGTATTCTGTAGGAATAATGAAATCTGAGCAACATGAGACCTCAATAAAGCACATTGTTGTTAAATCTTTGCTGACTGCTGTTTTTACGTGTGAATTATAAGGTGTGCAGATAGGCGAAGTGCGAATTAATGAGGTTTTGCTCTGCTGAAATGAAACTGTGGTGGACATGAGCAAAGAAATATGGTGTTACTTACTATTTTGTATTCAAGAAATTATGTTTTTTGAGCAGCTGCCAGTCAGAGCATGGGTGGCTACACTGAGGGCACCTTTGAAACCATATTTTTCTATGCATATTCCTGGGGGAGATTTTTATCCGTCAGTTTTATTCTCATTAACCAAAGAGAAGGCTGAATAAACTAAATCTGTATTAAAGCCTAAAGGAAAAAGACCCACGAGCAGGAAGCTTTCAAGAAGCCCTTATCTACTTGGCATGCTCAACGGAAGAGACCATAGGGAAGACCTACTTCCTTCTCTGCTTTCCTTCTGTGGATTTGCCATGGAGTTTCACCCATATTCCTCTCATTTATGAACCAGCTACTGGCCAGTGGTGCTGTGGGGCAGGCACAAATGCCTTGTGTGAGGCAATCTGATTTGCAGTGCTCAGCACCTCCTTAGCTGTCCCTGGGATACATTGCATTAGTTGGGCTCATAGGTGGTGGGAGAGCTCATGGCCATGATGTACTGAGCTTCTGTCTGTGTGAAAGGTTCTGTGCGGAGCTTAACCTCTTGATGGAAAAACTCCTTCTAGGTGAACATAAAAGTAACAGATGTTGCTGCACCTTTGCACAGGTTGGAGGTGGATTTCCAGGATAAGTATCTCACTGTCTTCTCCTCCAGGCTTTATTGCTGATGCTGACCAGGGTGTCCACTAGATGCTGCAGTCACAGCCATTATTGCAACATCTTGTTCTTGTGGGGAAAGAATTCAGATGAAACTCAGGGCCAGATCATGAACAGCTTTCGTACCCTTCATCTAACCACCCTCTGTTCACTGCTTTGCCTCTCCCAGTGTCTCTTTACCTGTAGCAAAGCTAGCCATTATGCTGCTCTGCCAATCCTCCATTGCTATCCTTACCACTTCACCACCTGGAGACGTCTGAGCCGATGTTGAAGCTTGTAGATCTATTTGGCACAAAAAGCTCTGCATCCCATGAGCAATCTCCAGCTCCTTTCTTCCAGACTGTACATGTGGAGGGAAACAAAGCCAGGAGCAGAGCAGCTGAAGTGCATTGGCACTTGCTGGCTTAGCTTCTACTTACTTGTTTCTTTACTGTGGGACAACCCATCACCCCACCACAGCTGGATTTTTTAGGTCAAGTGGGATGTGAACTGCGTTATAGGAGATGACATGAATGCTTCTGTAGAAGAACATGGGCTGAAGGAACATTTTTCTCCCCAGCAGATCCTGAAGAGGAACTGTTTACAAGTTAAAAGTTTTCCCTCAATACATTTTGCATCATTGCTCACAATATAGTCTTTATGAAGAACTATGATCTTTTTTACTAACTTGGTATTTTCTCTTTGCACCTATAAGCAATTTTACAGAATATAAATATACAGATAAAGCTTTAAAGGAGTCACGTGACATTTTACATATTTTTTTGTTTGGTTTGGGACATGAGCTGAAGGACAGCATGGTGAAGGGCCAAGGAAGAGCTGACAGCTCACCCATCCTGTGCAAGCACCTCTAAGAAGATGAGTGATCGCCAGCCGTGAAATCACCCTCTCGTGCTCTCCTTCCCTTCCCATAAAGTACACATGCAGGCACATGCACAGACATGCTTTTCCACAATAAATCCTCCAAACTTGATTTGGAAAGTAATTTCTCTATGTATTTCTGTCTGGCGGTTGTTGCTTTCTGTAGAAGCAAAAGGCCAACGGAAGGCTTGGCTCTGGAGAGGGAGTGGGACAGTGTGTGAGTACCTTGGGGTTTGTGTTGGTGTTAGTGGGTAGCTGAACAGCTCACCTGGCATATGTCTATGATTGCTGGAGTAAGCTTGCAAGCAGATTACTTTATGCATGAATTTTCACTGGAATAAACAGTTGGGGTTTTTTTTCTTGGCTTATTGGTATGATCTTCTGTTTTACTTCCATCAGCTGACTGTGGAGAACCAGTTCTGGGTTTCCTACCTGGCTTTCTGTTTTCCTGTGTAGGCATGGTACTACCTTCAGGGCCTTCAGGGCCAGGCTGTCTCTCTTGATAGACTTAAAAGACCAGATGTTTTTAAGAGTTAATTATGTTAGACATAACATAGTTTGTTAATTGTGTTTGTCCCAGATTTTTAATTTCAGCTAATTCTGGGCAACATCTGAAACAAGTCTTTACTTCAAAACTGAACTGTATCTATTTGAATTAAATGGTGTGTGGCCTTTTCCCACTGGTCTGCTCTGCTGCTGCATTGGTGAGCCCCGCTTTCTCTGGATTTGGATTTTGGATGAAGCAGCAGTGTTTGAAAGCAGTTTCACAGTGCGTGTGACTGGGTCAGAGCGAGGGCTCTGCTGAAAAGCAGTTTTCCTCCCCTTCTCCCAAACCACAATCTGATCCTATTTCATCCCATCCCATTCTGTCCTATCCCATCTTTTGCATGACATGAGCACTCATGTGGCAGAATAAGGTCATGGAGTAGATTCCAGTGGGTTTTTTTGAAGCTTTTCCTGTGCACTGGACAGCTGACAGAGCACCTCACACAGGCTTCAGCTGCCGTCAGACTGCACCCTCAGAAAACTGGCCAGAAGCTGTAGCAGGCTGAGCACAAGACCTTTCCTATGCACTTCCCATCTAAAAGTCAGGCAATGCTTGAAATACCAGAAACTTTGCAGGAAAGCTTATTACTCCTTTCCTGCTAAAATTTCATTCCCTAATCTATGAATAGTACACAGCCCATCACCCTTTTTGCCATCCCTTGTCAGGTCTTTTTCCTCATGGCACAGTGCACTTGTCATAGAGTCCTCTCATCTGTGGTACACCTCCTGTAACAGGTAGCACCTACGTGGGTAAAGATATGTTCAGCAGAGGTTGCAGGATGAAACACGTGTGGTCTTGTGACATCCCAAAGCAATGCAACCACTGCAAAGGTTACCAGCCTGCCAGCAATAAATTACTTCTAATTAATTTTACAGAATTTCAGCGATAACAGTGGACTCACACACTTCTCAAAGACCTCAGCTGACATGCCACAGATAATGCTAATGAGGCATTAAAAGGCACAAGCCAAAGCCATAGAGCTTTACCAGGACCAGGCTTTCAAACAAGCATGACTCACTTGTCAAGCACGGCTCTCAGCCTGTGGAAAATCCTTCTGAGGGAAGTAGTAGAAACACCGCTTTGGAGACATTTAAAAAGGTCCCTGGAGACATTTAAAACTAGACTGGACAAAGCCATAGAAAGTGTACTGCAGGGAACAACCCTGCATTGGCATGGGATTTTGGTCTAAATGACCTAATAGGTCTTTTCTGCCTCTAATTTCTATGATTTTATGACTGGAAATAACTTCTAACTTAAGAGGATTTAGATGGCAGGCAGGGGCATGCATTATTTACAGCCAAACCTAAAGTAACTGCTATATTATGGAGTGTGTGAGCGGTGGTGGTAGGTGAGGGATTGTGCAGGTAAATGTAGAGAGGAAAGCATAGGATTAGGCAGCAGTGTAGAGTTGGGATAATGAGAACAGTTTTGTTTGCAAAAGTGGTACTTCTAATCAGAAGAGATGTGTAAGAGTCCTAACTACTGTAGGTACCTTTTGATATATTTTACAGTTATTTTCCTAGCTTCTTGTTGACTTTTTTAACCTTTTCAGACACCGGCAGTGGTTGTTTTGAAGGCGCATACATGAGAATGCTTAATTTTACTTTCTTTGAATGGGTGCTGCAGGGCTTCCTCTGATAGAGCCTGAGCTCCCACAGCTCTTAAGCTCATTTTGCCTATTTGGGAGAAACTTCTGTGCCAAATTGTGACCTACTGATCATACTCTGGACAAACCAGCTTGTAAATGCACACAGAGAATGGTTTTCTCCTCTGCGCTTGCCTGCTCTTTTCTTATCAGCCATTCTTGACATTTACAAGTAATTTTCTCCCTGTCACACTCGTGGAGCAGGGTTATATATGGACACCTCTTTCCTTTGTGTACAGGAGTTGAGGAAAGGGGGGACTAGCACTATAAGGAAAATCTGCATTTGGCACGTATGCTTGTGTGGTCTCAGCTAAGGGATGTGCCCTGACTTTGTGATTATGTGCCATAACAATTACATAGCTTATTTAATCAAGTAGCATCCACTCTGGTGTCTTCATTTTCTTTATTAAAAAAAAGAAAAAAGACATCACTAATTATCAGCTAGACATGTGGAGCTAATTACTGTGACTTTGAGGTTCTGTTTTTTGCTTCTGGACTTTTATGTTATCCCTTTAAATGCTTCTGCTCAAAATGCACTTTTTATGTATGTGTGGAACTGGGAAACTTTGTAATAACTAAGCTGAAAAGGGAAATATTTTGATTTCCTCACTGTTTGTGTGCACATCAACTGAGACACTCCAACATAAGGATCCTGAAAATGTAGCAGGATTAATTTACAGCAATTTTACTCATTTTCCCCCTTTTTCTTTGCAGAGGGAGTATGGGATCAGGATTTCATGGATGGGACTGGAGTTCCAGAGATGTAGAGTCTAGCTCTGACTCTACTGTGATCTTGGGTAAGTTATTTAACCTCTATCTGCCTCGATTTCTCTTTCTGGGAAAAAAATAAATAATTGCAATCTCTTCTTCAGGAAACTGATGTGACGTTTAATTTGTGTTTGTCAAGTGCTTATAAATCCTTAAATTAGGAATGTAACAGTAGAGTAAGTAACTATTAATACCTGTCTCACCAGAATGGGTGTGTTAGCTTACTCCCAGAATTCACTGAAATGTTGGATTTTCCATATGTTGCAGTTTGATTGAATGACCAATCCTCCTCTCCTTCCCTTTAGCTTCATTAACCTGTTCTGAAAGAGGAGAACAAAGAATCAATTGAAATATGTAAGACTGGAAAGTTTAACATACTACAGCACTTAACTACAGTCTGCAGAATATTTAAAGTGTGGTTCCACTCTGAAATTGGCAAGCTGAGGCAATACCTATCTGGAGCATTAAAGCTGTTGGATGCTGCATTTTATTCTGTAGAAACAGAATTTGCAACGTTTGATGTTTATTGCCTCTCCATGATTTCTGTACGAGATTTGCTCAGATGAGAAAAAAAAGGGGGTAGCTGCCCAAGTGTCAGCTATACCAGCTTGTCCTGAGACCCCACATTCCAGCTGAGTCTATTCTGTGAGTCAACAGCAGCGGTAAATGTTCTGATACTCGTATTAATTCCTTTCACAGAACTTTTCTACTTATCCGTCTTCAAACGCAGCTCTTCTCCTGACTGCCTTCATTGGATCTGTGCAAAGGTAAATGAACATAACGTAGCGAGCAGTTGTGTGGATGAGGCATAAATGGAAGTTGTGTTAAAAATGCCTGTTTCTGGTCAGACCAAATGGACACCATAGGATACTGCCTCTCCTTTTACAACAGAAATATGTCATTTTTATTGTTATGTGCTTCATCCTCCAAGTTTAATGAAAATGTCATGCTTCTGCTTTTTTCTACTCAGTTCAGTTTTATCAGAATTTTGTCCCATTCATTGCAGGGCTGCTGCTTTTGTGTTTTCACTGCTTGTAATTCATGATTCCTCCTAGAGATTTTGCCTGCAAAAAAAGGACTGGCCGCACCTGCATCAGTTTCAGTCAGTCTTCCAATGAATACTGAGTTTCAGTCAGTCTTCCAATGTGTTTTCATTCTTCAGCTACTGTTAGCTGTAGGCAACAACAGTGGAAGGGGCACATTCATAAAAGCTACTAGAATAATTCTCTTATTGCTTTTTCTTACTTTTCTTCTTAGTTTGTACAGTTTGGAAATCATTATAAGCTACTCTACATGTTTATATACCTACACATTCACGTTTTTTATTGGATACATAAAACCTTTTTCCCCTGCGTGCATGAATCCATAAAAGCAGCATAAGGAATGGAAAACACAACAGGTCTGGGGAATCTATGCATGTAAGAAGCCTGGGAGAGGGAGTGAATATACAAATGCTTATTTCTCAATACATTCCACCTCTTCAGTGATCTGGAGTGTAACACATGCTAGAATTGGGTGACAGCTGCTTGTCTGCCATTATTTTTCAAATATGCAACCCTGTCCTCTGCACATGGCACATTTGTCTTGGCCACCTACCCATCTCTTCAATATTATTAGCTTTGTGATGATTTATTCTGTAAACTGCAAAACATTTCAGTCAAAGGAAGGACCCAGTGCTATTGGAACACATTTTGACATCCATAGGCCAGAGCAGCCCAAAACATGTATTTTCCTTTTTCCTTGAAAACAATCTGGAGATGGTTTTTTTTTTTTTCTTCTTTCCACCCCCTTTTTTTTTTCTTTTTTTCTTTTTCCTTTTTGATTTGCATTAACTTACAAGACACAGTTGCCAATTGTTCACTAATGACACATTTCACTGAAATCCTGACATGACCAAGTGCCAAACCTGGGATCTTCTGCAGTTCAAAAACATTTTAAAAACAAATCTTCATTGCTCCAGTGGTAAAAAAACAAACCAAAACAAACCAACAACAAAAATAAAGAACTTCTGTGTTAACTCATCATTGTTTGAACCTCAGTGCAGGCAGCTATGTTGTATAGGTCATAGCAGTTGAGATAAGGACTGTTTAGTATTGAACCAATTCAACATTACATATTATAAAAGGCACCAATACCAGTTAGGAATTTGGTTACTGTGGTTGAAGAAATTGTGTTTATAAGCTCAGAAGAAGAAGGAGGTGAGTCAGGAAGTTAGGTGTTCACCAGTTCAGCTTCCAGCTCTGGCTGCTGAGGAGCTCTCTAGTAAGGGATACTGGAATAATCACTCTGCCTGTCTGCTGGGCTGGCTCATGACTTTCCAACTGTGTAGAGAAATGGTACTTTTCCATGTTAAAGAAGAGGCAAAAAAATAATTTTCATGGCATTACAATGGCCTAAACCCAGTTTTGGATATTTTATAGTTTCCCCTTGTGGTCTTATTCACTGTCCTCCAGTTTGTACTCTTATAAAATTAGCCCATCAGCCTTACTTCTCTGAAAATTTGTTTCCCATTGTCAAAGCAAGGACAACTATTGCCTGTATATCTTTGAAATGTTTCTGCAGTCCTCTCAAGGAGATATTAATGTTCAACATTTCATTACTGCTGCTGTAAATACTGTGTCAGTATGTCTCAGTGTTCAAAACTAAACATCTTTGATAGATTTAGGTTTGGTTATCGTAATTGACAAACTGAAACTACATCCACATAGATAAGAAAATGCTGTGATTATGCTACAGTGTTCCGTGGAGCCAATCCCTTCCTTAAAATGCTAATTGTTCATTCTGGTATGAGACTATACAAAGAACAATAACATATCTTCTGATGGAAAGAACAGCTTTTATATCAAATGACCTCCCGGAATCTGGATACAGAACCCAGAACAAGCCCTTTGGCGAGAGCTCAGATGTTCTTGCATTCTTCCTTAAGGAAATCAGGTCTTCTGGTTTCAATACTTACTCTTTCCAAATTTCCAGACTCAATACATTTATGGTTCTGAATATTCCAGATCATCTGGAATGGGTTTAAAGAACAGATTGGGGAATGGAGCAGATTAAGACAAGCAATCTCTTATCCCACAGAGCAACTTCACAGCATTCTCTGTTTCTAAAACCATTCAACACACAAAGAATTGCGTAAGTTTAACTATTTTCAAACTAGCACAACTATATTGGTGTGAAGCCTTTAGTAGGCAGATACTAAGAGTTCTAAGAATGGTTTATATCAGTATAAAATTTTGTTGCTTTTGCTTACCTGGTGAAGAAAAAAGAAATTAAACACACTGTGTGTGTCTACTTTGAAATTTTCATTGCTTTTTGCTAAATTGTCCAAAATAAAATAACGTAGTGGGTTTAGCATTTGCATAAATCAGCTCAAATTTTTAGATAGACAAGTTTTAAAATAGGTCAGGTGCAAACTGTTAGGAGAGCACCCAAACCATTTAAAAAATATCCAGGATCCTTTATTTTCCACCATGCTGCTTTTCTATGTCACTGCTTTTTACAGTATCTTAAGTGTGGAAGGTGCATTTTTTACAGCAAACTTTGCTGATTAAAGACATTATATCCTTGGAAGATTTTAATTTAAAGACTGGTTAATCGTAAGTTTTTCAAATGATTCATTCAAGCTTTGGTCTATTGTCAGATGTGGTTTGGAAAATTCCCACCTTTGCTTATGATGTATTTCTGAACCAGAGGCAACCAACCAAACAGCATAGGAAATTCAAATTAACTAACAATATTAATTTCATGCTTCTGAGAGACTGCTGGAGATTGGAAAGAAAAAAACCTTTCCTTTTAGTGCTGCATCTGTCATTGTCCTTTCAAGTATTTTGATTCCAAAGAGGAATGGAAGGAGGAGCACATTTCTTTGCACTTGAGCTCTGTAGTTTTTGCTCTCCTTCCATTACATATCAGTGAAGCTGGAAATAAAGGCAGAAGTATAAACTTTGCACTGCATGTATCTGATACAGATTTACTGAAAGAACTGTTGAGTTGTCACTCCTTTGCTGGCATTGACTGAGGTAGTACTGACTGCAGAAGTTTGTAATATGGTTTTAGCCATAGAACCCCCTCTCTCTCTTCCTAACCCATTTCTGAGCTTCTTATTTAGTCTGGGATGCATCTGCCTCAGCACATCACTCACTGTGGGAGGAGCTGCCTTGCATCCCAGTCCCCTACTCTGTGCTGGGATTTTCATTGTGGGAGAGAACAGAGGAAAAAATACATGTGTATGTTCAGCCCATGTTGATTGATTGTCCCTTAGCTATGAAACAACTTTCTGTACCAATTATGTCTTTGCAGATGACAGAAGCCATTTAGTCTAATGACCATAATAATTAATTTTCATTATAAATCAGATTAGTTAATGATGCTGAAGTCTACATTCTTCACAGAACTAAAGCACAGTATTTTATGTGTGCTCTCAGAATGTGTAATTTGCTATATAAGGTACCTCTTTAAGTATTTTTGCCTCAATAAGAATAGCGTTGACTGCCTTTGACCTCCAGGGTTCAGTGGGAAGTGCTGCTCTCCCAATGTCAGCTCTTTGCTAATAGCTTTCCGTTTGCAGCCATGGGGACAAAGAACCTAAGGCTGAAGATTCACTGACTTTATAGCATGTTAGTGGGCGACATGCCTTAAGCCATTATTTTTTCTCCTTCACTATAAAATGTAATGACAGAGCAGACAGTATTCTGGCAACAAGGTAGAGGTTTTTTGCTTTATTTTCAGCATAGTATTCTTGCTGAATTTTTTTAAACTTGTGGTCCTGTGATCACTTCAATCCACATAAAGGCAATCTATAAAACATCTACATGGGCAGTAAGCAAACAATCGAAGCTTAGTATTTTTTTGTGTGTGTGTGCCATTTTGTCTTTTGGAAAAGACAGCCTATGAGCTTTCTTCAGAAAGGTCACAGGCTTCTTGGATTATGAAAGGTGAGAGGCATTCTCAACAACAATTTTGCAGGAAAGCTAGATTTATTATTTCAGGCAAGAAAACTACGAAAACTAGTCAAATACCTCATTGATGTGTTTAATTTTCTCCGTTCTCAAACTCTGTGTGCTGAGCTGAATGAACTGCTTTTATTAATGCTAAGTATGCAACGAAGCCCGTGGATGATCAGTGTGCAGCTTGTGGCTTTTGATGATTTTAATTTAGGATATTAACTGTCCATTATTTTTTGTGTTAAATGGGCCAGCACATCACATGATGCTCTTGTCTAACTGAGTGCTTGTAGTCTGGCAAAGCATTGTCAAAGCATAGATCAACAAACTATGATTGGTGAGAAACATACAGCGAATCATCTGGTTTGCACAGAAGTAGAGAAGGAGCGTAGCCTTGTAAATAGCCTGAGCCACTGTGCCTACTGTGTTTCTGATGGGCTCAATGAACACACTTGGGGACTCTGTTCTGTTCATTTCCTTCACTGAAGGAACTGTATTGGGTCCGAAATATGTCTTTTTTAAAAAACAAATGCAAAAAAGTTAGAAAGGAGAGACAGGAAAGCAGAATGTAAAGATCTATAAGAAAGTTAATGGTACTTCATTGGTAGACTGACATTTTTTTTTCTTCATGTTCCCAGAGACATAAAGAGAGAGAGAGAGAGGGAGAGAGTAGATACCCAAACTGGAATCATAGACAAAGAAGGACAGGAGAGCAGAGGGGGAATAGCGTAGACAATATGAAGAGGAATTAAGAACCATTTTTCTGCAGGAGATGCAGCTATTCAGGGTATAGAGATGACCTTGCAATTCTGTGCCTGACCAAGGAAAGTTGGGAAGTATAATTTCATTAAAAAATGCCTAATTTCTATTCTTGTCATTAGCTCATAACTGGTTAAAATAATATTATATGAGCTGACAAAGCCTTGTCAGTTTCTCTTCGTACAAATACTCTTAAATGTGATACTTTTCTCCAGCAATAACCTAGTCACATTCAGCTCCTAGGTTAATTTATAGACTTAATTTTTAAATCCATGTATTCTATTAAAATTTGATTTGTTAAAAGAACATCACTGTCAGGACTGTGGTACATTTCCTATGTAGCAGCACTGCACTTAGGCTTTGAATATATGGGATGATTTTGGCATCTTAGTTTCTAAGATATCTTCAAAGAGGGAGGAAGAGTTAAAGCAATACCACAGTGCAGATCCATAATGGTCGGTGGTACTGTGTCTTGACAGAGCTGGAGGGAATGCATGCATCTTCTTGCATGGGCGCAACGTGATGGCAGTGTGGCTGGCTCGGCTGCTGAAGGGCGTTCACCTCTCTTGGGGCACAAGCAGCAATGCTTGCCACGGGAAGGCTCTGCTCTACCAGGTGCAACCAGCCCCAGGGACCACGCTGGCAACCTGGAAAAACTCTTCTTACATTTTAACGAAATGTATTTTTTATATATATAAAAAAGAATTGGTTTCAAGTTGTTAATTTTAGCCCCCAAATATTTTGCTTGCCTGCAGTTGGGAAGTGGTTTCTTAATTAAAATTAAAAAAAAAATAAAGTGAGGAATGTCAGCACATAAAGTGAACATGGTTGATTTTAGCAATACTTAGTTTCTAATACAGAAAAGGCCCTGCTGTAACTGCAAAAGTAGATACAGCTTTTGAGATATCTATTTTTAATTTTGTCTCTGAAGGTACTTTAGACTTATTCTGTAATATGTGTCTGTGCTCTATAAATGAGGGGCTTCTGGTAAGGGGAAAGAACTGAATGCACAGTGCACTCCTTCATTGTAGGGGAAAAGCAAAAGCAGCAGAGCCCACTTTTATTCCTTCCACTTCAAAACCTCTGAGTCTTGTCTCTGCGTCTATTTGTCTCAAATAGAAATAACGAGTTTTCATTATTTCCTTTTCCTTTCTCTGTTGTCAAAAATGTTACTAGAGAAAGGCAAAACCAGAGGGAAAGTAGGCAGTAAGAAGTCAAATATTTCTCTCCCTCCCCACCCTCCACCCCCCAAAAATGCAGTTGTTAGTAAAAAAAAATCTTATGCATCTGTTTGTCAATAGGAAGAAGGGCCTCAATTCTGATCACCGTAAAATCAAAGGGGGGCTGAGTCTGATGTCAGTGCATTCAGTATTTCGGGTTTATTGCAGCTCTGTTCACCAAGGGGGTGAAATATTCCCTCTCCTCCCAGACTTTTCCCCTCTCTGTAGCTCTCATTCAGAAATGCCGTAGCCACTCAAGCATCCTCTGCTCTGCTTTGGAAATGAGGCATACAGAAAAAGGATGTTTTAACTGAGAAGGTAAGTTCAAATCCTACAGGAACAAGTGACAACTTGATCTGTCTGTAACTTAGTTACCTCATCTGTAAAGTACTCTTTTATATTAACTTTTATACCACAGCCATTGCTACTGGAGCTGAATGTCTGCCAACCATACATTAAGCTATATGACTATGCATCATTCAAATGATGCTGGTTCTTTCATCCTTTTCTTATAGGAGAACATGTGCACACAGTTTGGGGGTTTGGGGTTGCCATTTGCCTGAGTTTCCAGTTGGCCTGGCCGATTTTGGTCTTGCTTTTGCTATCAGCACTGCCAAGCCTGCTCAGATGGATCTGCAACATGAAGCAGCTGTTGCTTTGGGCACCTGGTATATGTTTGGAGACGGCACCATCACGTGGGTTTAGTCAGGTTTGTAAGATGTGTTTTAATTCAGACAGACATCTCTCTATATTTATGTTAGAGAGAGCAGGGCAAAGAACTGAGGCTTGTGTTTGAAACAGGAGGCGGTTACATGTGTCACGGTCTTTATTTTATTGGCGGAATAAATTCATAATTTCTGTCCCCACAAAATCTTCCCTTGCAGAAAGCGACGTGTTGTCTTTCCAGCAGAGAACTGCCTTGCTCCAGGGGAGTAAAGGTCTTGACCATGTTTTACATCTTTGAGGTTTGGACCATTATTGAGATCTGCTGGGCGCAGCCCATTGTGTGCCCAGGCCCACCTCCAGGTGATGTTGTGTTGGTAACATCCCTTAATGATGTAGGAGGTTCAGATACCACAAAAGAATATCTGAGATGGACATACATATTTTTTGCTTGAAGGGAGCCTTCCAAATACAAACGAACTGTGATCTAACTGTGCAGCACAAGTCTGGTGAAGTACCAAGAGAGAGAGAGCTGAATTAGGAGTGAGGTGACAGCCAGAATAGCTTTGCTTTTACTCACATGTTAACGTTATTTTAACACACACACACACATGCGCACACACATTTACACACATATTCTCTAACTTACTCTTTCTGAATAAAAAAATCTAGGCATTGCTCCAAACCGTTACACCACAGTCTTAACTCGGACAAAATTGCCAATTTCTCAAAGGGTGCTTTTATGAAACTTGAATTTTAGGACTGAACTGCTACACAGGATCTCTTTTTTTGGTTTCTCTTCTGTTAGGGAACATCCTTATTTGCCTATCTGGCATAGCTATTGTGAGTTATATTTACTGACTGGAAACTTGGAAAGTCCAATATTTGTTCTTGGTAACAAGATACTACCCACAGTTTTTACTTACTGGGCTCTGCAGCAACCAGGTGGAACATACATCATTAGTTTACTGAATAATGAATATACTTTAAATCATGATTCAAAAATGCTCAGTTACAGTATATTAAATTAAAAAAAAAAGTTTAATGTAAAACCAGCTTTCCATAGTAGAATTAACAGAATCAAAATAGGCTTTTTATCAACTTTATTGAAACTAATTCAACTTTCCAAGAACTAAAAATTGGTTTCCTGTCTTGACTGTTTTGGAATTACTTACTGTCATCTGTTTCAGACGTTAAAGGATATGATTTAATATCAGCAATAAGGCCTCTGTTCCTACTTTGGCAGGTGTTAATTATTTAAACACTACTCATTTAAATTTGTTTCCAATCACTCTTTTGAGTGATTTGTTTTACATGTTTCTTCACATGTATTTTCTATACGCACAAATAAAATCGGTGAAAGTTCCTCAGTCAGTAGTTCTGTTCCTCCACTGTTCCATCTATCTTTAGATAGGCAGATAGAGGCAGAGGAATATTTCATGTGTTATGGTCTTCAGTGATGGAATATAATATATAATATATCATTTTTATGTCCTTTGTAATAATAAAAAGTTGTTCTCATAGGCAGAGTGCTGTGGTTTCTGCATGCTAATGGCTGCACTCTGTGCAAATGAATTGTGAAATAGGTCACAGTTCCTGAAGCATTCATTGGGGTTGGAACAACATAGGCAGACTTTGGGAAAAAATGGGGGAAATATCTCTAAAATAGCTACAGTGGTTCCTCCACACGTACGATCCCAGCAGTTGGTTTACTTACGCTGACAAAAACACAGCTGTATGAATATTGTCTGGTTCTGTCCAGCTACCTATTCATAATGATGAAAAATGTCTCCCTTGCTGTATATGCCTGAATTTTCATCTACCATCATGTTAGAGTCATCCTGACTTTTTTTATTTAACCTTTGCCTTGCTTTACAACACTGCAGCAGAGAAACAGGAACTCTTAGGGCTGTACAACAGACCTCTGTCTAGCATGAAATGAAATTCTCATTCTGCAACAGATAACTTGTAATTTAATACATAATTCTTGTCAGTAAAATAACATACGAGAAAGCTAGACCAAGAGGGAAAGCCAAGCATAAGAGAGGGAATTTTATGCACCACTGGGAAATGAGAAGCTGACAACTATAGGTATTTCAGTTCTACAAGGCAAGTCATTTCATCCTGGTAATAAATGGAAAAGGTGGGTGTTTGTTTAGATTTAGGCCACTTGGTAATGATTTTAACACTCAGCCAAGCCTCCTGCCAAGACAAGCACTCTCAGGCCAAAATCTGTAATGAACTCTCATCTTCTCAATTATAGATTCAGTCCTGACCAAAGCGATATCCAATATTCCCCTCTCCACTCCACGAGTGCCGAGGCTTGCTGATGGACGTGCGAGCAGCATGGCTCTGCATGGCTCCTGCGGCTGCTGGAGACCTCACAGCCCACCCAGATGCTGCATGAGGGCACCAGCACCCGCCACCTCCCCTTCTCTTTTCTCCTTGCCCTCCCCCCCATTCCCCTTTCATGGAAAGAGTGAGTGCAGAGAGAGAGAAATAGTGCCAGCAGTGCCGGGGAGGAGGAGGGAGGGAAGGAGAGGATGGAGGGACCATCCCGCCTCTGCCTCTGGGATCCTCCCAGCCCCTTCCAGTGGGTGGGAGACTGAACCGGTGGAGCCAACTCTGACCTTGCAGCTCTTCACAGTGATTTTGTTGGCAGGTCTCTGCAGGCTGGTTGAGCCTGGCCATGGCATCCAAAGCACTGTGACAGTGCGCAGCGGATACACAGCTCTGCAGCATGCTGCCCTTCATCCATGCCCATCTGCTTCTTGCTGTTACTCCAGGTGATCTTTAGTATCTCCTCCTCACTTGCACTTGTCAGCAAGCTCCCTCTTTCTCATGCTTGTCCAGCAAAAAATATAGAAAGTGACTTTATTTCCAAGACTTATATTTCATAATTCATCCTCCTGGCCTTAGTAGCTAGCCTGTTTTCTGCCTCTTTTTCCTATTGCTTTTGCTTGTTTGTTCCCTGAGTGGTTTCATACTTCATTGTAATAATAGATTTTTTTGATCCATATTAAAATGAAGGCATCTTGACCCCACCTGCCTGCTTCCTGGTCCAGGTCCATCTTTGCCTTCTCTCTTACAACTCCATAAATATTCATCTGTCTCATCCCAGCTCCCACTGACCAAAGACCTCATAAAACCATGGCAGATGTTTAGAAGCTGGAGATTATAATATTCAAAAGGAATAAATCCTTTTGAATTGAATATCCTACAGCGGGGATAAAAGTGTGTCCATACTTGTGGGGTCTAAGGAGTAGAAGAAACTCTGATGCAGCTTTTGCACAGTGTTCAGGGTTTGCGCAAAGAGGCATGGCCAGGGCCTCTATGCTGCAGCTGTGGATGCTTGCTTTTTGTAGTTACTTGTTGTGATCTGCTGCTGACCTCAGCGAATCACTAGCTCTCTTTCAGTAGACTTTTCAGCTCATTGTCCACGTTCTTGACAGATAAGATGTGAAGAGGAGAAAAAACATGGTAAGATGTGGAAGAAAGAGGAAATTATTTGCCATGCAGAGGAGCAGAAGAGTTTCTTTCTACCACAAAGGCAGAGATGGTGGTAAATTCAGAAAATAATACACACACACACACCCCCCACCAAAAAAAAAAAAAAAAAAGGGAAAAAAAAAAAGAAAGAGGAGATCAAAGCCCCCAAAAAGCAACCCCAAACTAGGTCTGTGTTACTCAGAAGTTCTGATTTTTGCTCAGAACTATGAGTCTGTTGCAGCAAGAAAGCCTTCCTTAGTTCTTTGTGCTTCCTTAAATAGTAAAATCTCCTTTTATATGGCTTCGTGTTCTTCATTCATATTGTGTGTTACAATTTTTGTGTGCTGTTCAACAGCTGGAAGTGGGTGACAGAATTCTAGAGGGTAAGTGCTATATCCAGTACCTAATCCAGTCAGTCCGGTCTTCCAATTGTTAGTTGTGGGTAGTTAGGCTTTATAGCTCTACTCATGAGTTTGGTGTGACTCCTGTTCATTTTATTAATTAGAATTAGAATCAGAAGTTTTGGTCTCCTGTTCATTAAAAAAAATGTAAAATGTGTTTGGCAAAACTCTAGATGACAATTAAAAGAAAGATTATTATAAGTGCTATTCGTGTTCTCAGATTAAATCTGGTTTTAGCTCCTTTTTCTTCTAGTTACTTGCTTGTGTACAGCAATCTTGGCAGAAGGAATTAAATCCTATGTAGGTTAATTACTTAATGTTTCTGAACTGCTTTGAACATGAAGTGAGTACCAGGTACTACTAATATTATGTGAGACAACTTTATAATAAGCTGGGGGTTTCATCTTCAGTTTCTTTTATCGTGCATTAATACAGAAGCTTTGTTTGGTGCTATATATAGGTTGTACATATAATTATTTGAATTCACAACAGCTTGAACTCCTTTCCATCCCTCACTGTAAAAGGAGAGAGTCATAAAATATAAAGAAACAAACATTCAGAGAGGAAAGCATTCTTATCACAACCCATGACTGAAGGGTATACAGAAGGATCCCCAAGCCCAGGGAAGAACAGTGCGGTCATCTAACCTGAAAATAAATTAGTTTGTTTTAGAAAAATGTGTATAATTAGGTTTTTAAAATATTAAGTTCTAATTCTAACAAACTGATCAACAATTTGATTATCGTTATTGCTGGGAAGTTGCACCTTTGTTCTGTGTAAGTTCAAGTTCTGAACATCGCATTTTCAGCAGTGAAGTTAAACTTAGCTTGTTACTTCCCTGGTCTAAATACTCCTGAGTATTAATTACTTAATTCTTTGAAGGCTTTTAGATGTGAATCACTAAGGTCTGCATTTTGGAAAAATCTTAAGTTTTTCTGGGCAGCCCAGTATCCTCAGCATTGCAGACAGTAATCTTCTGTTCCAAAATACTACTGACATTAATATGCCTTAAAGCTTAATTACAGATGGAAACTCTGTTGAAAGTATCAGCCTTTTTCATATCATTTACAGTTTTACCAACAACAGCTAGCAGTAGACCTGTACCTGTCTATGGGTTTTTAATTGTTAATGCCTTGGGTAAATTTAAGAATGACTACGGTTCTGTAGAGATGTGTAAATTGCTTTTATTGTGATGGTGGTTGGACTGTTATAATGATATACCCATTTATTTAGCAGTAGGAAATCAAAGTGGTCATTCTCGTTCCTTTGAAGATTCTTTGCGGCTTGGATTGGTTCCATCGCAGTAGTGGACATTTTATAATCTACATAAATATTATTTCTCTTTTTACTACCGGGCCTTACACCTTTCATGTGACAAACCTATATATGTACCTGGAAGGCTGGTATTCAGTATATACATATGCTTGTTCAAAGGTATGATTTGGACATTTTGATGATTTGCTTCATGAAATAAAATAAGTTTGGTTTTTTTCCAAGGAAACCATGTTTTTAATCAGTCATGTTCCCTTTCTATGAAAACATTGACTTTTTGTCAGAAGTAAGGAAAAATAACCCTATGAAAAACTTTTTGAAAAACTATTATTTTTTTTCCAAAATATTTTCATGGGCAGAGTCCTCCTCTTTTGATCAATATTAATATTAAGTTTGATGTCTAGTTTTAGTAGACCAAAAGCTAGAGCATGTGTCTAGCAGACTAATAGTGCCTGTGCAAGTACAATTGTTCCCCTATCCAGGCTCTGAAAATGAAGGCCTGTGTGGCTTTTGCCTCTCACACAAGGAGTAACTTAAGGGTTTGAAATTAAATCAAACTGTATAATACACTGTCCAAGCATATTGAAACAAAAATATAAATGTGAAAACCCAACACATCATAAATAAAATGAAATATATCCAAAAATAATTACAATACAAATCATGAATGAAAAAAAAACAACTAAACATTTATCTTGTTAACTTGAAACCTAACTTGGGCAAAACAGTTTCTTTTTCTTTGGTTTCCATGAACACAAGATTTTATGAATACTCAAATTACTACGTATTATCTAAAAGTGTAACATAAGATCTGCCTGGGCAGTCAGTGAGATGTCATTCATTATTGTTTCACCTTGGGGACTGGATATTCAATCTGAAAAAATAAACACGCGATGTACGCTCCATCCATTTGACAGGACCTTCTGTTATAGCTTCCTTTCTGATATACAGCTCCTACCTAATTCCAGCTAAAGGAAACCCTATCAGATTCACCTAGGCTGTAAGTTACCCCTAAAATACCCAAAATATTTTACTCCCTGGAGCTGCTCATAAAAAAAGTTTAAAAGTATATTTTCCCATTAAGTATTGATATGTTCAGTTCTGCTTCTATTTTGAAAGCTTGGTAAATGTTTAAGGTCAGTTTTGTCTGATCTTGTGTGTTTATAAACTGTGTTCTGTTGATTCATTTCCTCTGGCAGCATTGTGAAGGTTTGCTAGCAAAGGGATGAAAAAGGTAGAATTTTAATTCCATGGCAATTTCCCTTCTTGCCTATCACTTTTGCAGGCTTTATACTATGTTATGAAACTGTTTTAACGGACTTCCTTCTCATGTGTGAAGACATTCAGGCACCGCTCAAAGCTTTACTGATCAGTTTGCGTTAGGAAGGTGTTTCCAGCACAGCAGCACCAGCCGAACAGGTAACACCACCTTCCTTCTTACCTCTGCTGTTGGAGAACTGGTATTCCAGACCAAAAGAAATCCTTTTCCCTGGCTTTTTGAGGGTGTGTATTGGCTCCCCTGCACCGCAGCCTGCTGGAGAAGAAAATATTTAGATAAGGAGAACGATGCCATGCACCTGGTCTTTACTTTCAGCTTAATGAAAGAGTGAGGTCTGGTCCATCGAAAAGTAACGGAGATACTGCCTGCATCCCTAACATCCACCACGCTGGCAATGACAAATCAGGCCAATCTCTTACCTGCAAGGAACACCTATCGTGAAACCAAACAACCTGTAATACAGCAGAGGTCTTATCCAGAAAATCCTGCCTTGCATATACAGTTGTCTAGCCTAAAAATGACCTTAATATTTATGGGAGCTACGTGCATTATATTTTAAACAAACTGTTTCTGCCTCATTTGAAGTTGGACTTGCATCTACAGAAGTATTTAGATGCCAAACTCCTTGGCAGGTGCTTTGCTTGTCTCGTCACGTCGATTCTCCCTCCCATACTGTCCTTCTTTGTTCAGGTACCACCCACATGGATGCACAACTGTGCCCAGGAAAGAGACTTGGTAAAGGAAAACACATGTCAGAAAAAGATTAAAACTCCTGGGCTGTTTGAGACAAATGAAAAAGAAGAATTTAAACTAATGAGATAGGCTAAGCATTAATGGAATTTAGATAGACTTTTCAGAGAAGTTAATTGAATTGAATAAAGTACAAGTGGCAGCAGCTTTAAAAAAGATTTAAACATGATTTTTTTTTTTCTGGTGAAAATATTAACAGGCCAAATTGTGAAGTGTAATAAAGCAAAGGATCAAAAAATAAAGGAAAAACGTTTATTATATCCACAATCAGATATTGCTTCACGCTATCCATGCAACTAAGGTTAGAAGTCCTAAAAGAGATTCTGTTACCAGTGTATTTGTGTGTGTGAAACATGGTATTAAAATAAACTGTACCATTTTGGGAGTTTTTGCTTTAAATCTAGTACAAAATGCAGAATTTTTCCATGAGATTTTTTTAAATGAAGCGGAGAAACTCCTCAAAAAACAGACCTGTGTTGTAGATTTTGTGTTACCAAACTGGATAAGAATCACCATATTAGTTCACAAACCTCAATGTGATTTGTAGTGCAAGTGAGAAACTCCACATGAAAATCCCCTGCATTAAAATCCCTATTAAATTAGTTATTAATTTAATGCAGCAAATTAAAAGGCAGTATAAGCAGGTAGAAAACCCCAATGGCACTGCATCTGTGCACACTTTACTACTGCCTAAAACACGGTCTGAAAATTTTAGAGTGACTGAGTTACTAGCAGCGATTTTTGAGACTTTGGAGCAGTTGCAGCCAGTTGCCTGACACCAGGAAAAGACAGACACTGGAGTGGAAGGACTTTTGGAATATAATGGCAGCAAGAGGCTAATAAAGTGATTGTAAATGGTCTGTTTAGTGAGGTGAGTGAAACCAGGATGGAATGAGAGTATGAAAAGCATGTTTTGCTCTTTGTTTTTTTCCCCACAATTGAGAAAGACTTAAACATACCTATCACAATAAGTGGAGACGGTTCATTAAGAAAAATTAACAGGAAGTTCAAAATACAGACTGGGATATTTTTCA
The DNA here is from genome assembly GCF_023638135.1 of Falco biarmicus. Taxonomy (NCBI): domain Eukaryota; kingdom Metazoa; phylum Chordata; class Aves; order Falconiformes; family Falconidae; genus Falco; species Falco biarmicus. The sequence continues at coordinate 21,433,032 of NC_079290.1, forward strand.
TTGAAATATGCCAGTGGTCAGATACATTATATTTAATCGTGGAATTATATCTCAGGTGAGGGCAGCATGAGTATGAATTTAAACTAACGTCTTCTCCTGACGTGCTCTGACAGCAGGCTTACCTCCCTTCCAAGGGAAAACCAGCCCTTTGAAGGACACCTTCCTGTAAATGGCGTAAAAAAGTGGTAAAGGAGCGTTACCTTCCAAAGGTAATTTATCTTATTTACATACAGACAGTAGTTCTGGGAGAGGGGAAGCTACGCTGTACAGGGGCAAATGCCTCTTCCAGGGCTACTTGCTAGCGTGAGCACAAGGCTTCTTAAGAGCCAAGTCTTTGCCAGATGATCCCCCGCTGCTTTCTTTGCCTTCCCTGCAAATAGCACCAAGGACTGAATTTTAAATAGCAAAGTGTAACAATAATACAGATTATTTGCTTGTATTCCTTAAAGAACATGCCACTTTGTGATACTAGTGGTAGATGTCTTTGTGCAGCACTTCAGTCTGCACTGTTTCTGTGATTTTCCAGGAAACGTTTTCACCAGTGTATTGAAGAAAAATGAACGAAAGAGGGACATAAGTGCCCTGTGCAGAGTTTTTGCTTTCTTTTTTCCAGTTTAGATTTCAGGTGCCTTATAGGGAAAAATAAGCAGCAAAGAATGTTTGGTTTTGGGGGTGAAAAGAAGTTGCAGTGTATTGGAAGGAAGGATGTGGTTAAAACAAATGCCTAGAAGGCAGCAGATAACAGTTCTGTTCCCAGATCTGGCACAAATGCTCCTTCTGACCTTGCACCAAAGTATTTCCTTGCTTTGGGAGCAGTTTCTCTGTAAAATGGGGGTGATAACAGTGCTTAACTACTCTTCCTGACAGAGGAACTGGGAAGTTTTTATTTATACTTGTTACAAGCTTTCAGAACCTGAAAGAGATTAAAACTGGATCAGTTTTGACCTGAAAATTTAAGTCTTTCCTTCAAATAAAACAGTTGATTTATAGTATTAGGTTTATTTTACACTAATTTAGTGCATTTTAAAAAATAATCAGCATTTGCACTGATTTTGCTGAGTCCTGCAAATAATTAGCTAACTCCATTACTTGAAAATTCTCTGTTCTTAGAGTCAACAAAAAAAAAAAGAAAAAGAAACAAAAAGAGCAATACTTCTTCTATATTGTATAAGATCAAGAGGTTTAATTTCTCATAGAAGATATTTAACATTAATAGTATGATCCTGGTGGGCTGCTAGAGAGAATTAGAGGAAAACAAAGATGTTTTTTGCACCTTCTAAAATAACTTGGAGGAATGCTTTGATTGTTTTTTAGAAATAAGCACACATAAAAAGTGGCATTTCCCTATTTCTCTTCCAATGAGTTCTGGAGCTGAGAAATCCCCCAGGCAAGACTTTCAACTTGCTTTCTTCCATGGTGGAGCATAGCAGTGCTGGCTGAGGCCTGCAGAGCCTTCCAGCTTGTTTGAAGAAGGAGGAGACTATTATCTGGTATGATTCAGCACCCATTGAACAAACTATCTCACCTCTTTCTGGCTTTTTAATATGTTTTTTTCTTTTAGCCCTTGTCCTTGAAACCATGTCCCAGCCAGGTCAGCCAGGCTTAGGAGCCTGGCCCAGCAATACTCACCCTCAACCAAAGTAATGTTTACATATAATATCCGTTTAAATTATGAAATGCCTGTTGTGAAAACAATAGACATATTCAATCACTGTAAACCAGAACAAATGAGAGAAATATTCCAGAGCTCCTATCAGAGCTTAATAGGTATAATTTTGCTAGTGATATGGTAATACACAGCAGCTTTCCCCGGACGGCTGTGTAAAACAAAGAAGTGGTTGTCAGCCTTTCAGAATCAGATGTTAATGATATTTCATGTCTTTGTTGAGTCTGTGGAAAGCAGCTACTGCACCTAAAAGGGAAATGACTTCCATACCAACCTCCCCCAGCCAAAGTCGTTCAGATTGGGAAAACTGGATGAGGTCCATATTTATACTTCGGAAAGAGGTGTAAAAGAAGATTTGAAGACAGTATTGACTGAGCTGCCTCCCAGTCTTTTTACCCGGAGTTGTATCTTATCATCATGATGAAAGTTTTTAGTTCAGTGTATTACAGTGTCCTTTTTTTTTTTTTTCCTCCTTTCCCTCTTCTTCTTCTTTTTTTTTTTTCTTCAAACATATACGAGGAAAGAATGTAATGTAAGCAAAACTCCAATGTGTTTCTGGCAAATGAGGAGTGTTTTCTACATCTCGTATATTTTTGGAAGCGTTTGAATCCAAAAGTAATACGTCTTCCAAATCGGGAAGAAGGCTTTTTATTAGACTGATGCCTGCACACAGCAGAGAGAGAGCTGTCTGCCCCAGCGCTGCAGCAAGCAGGGGCTGGTGCTCTGCCTCAGCTAGTCTGGAAGACTGGAGCCAGTCAAAAGAAGGGCTTTATTGCTGCAACTTCATTTTGCTGTACTACTGTATGTCTTCACTTCTGCAAACTTTCTTTCATTTGTTTTAAGAAGAGGTCTTAATTCCAACACAAAATCCGTCCAGAAAGGAGGGCCCCTCAGCACTGTATTCCAGCTGGTGGGGATTAGCTCAGTCCTTTTACCGGATACGTATCATTTTAATCTTAAGCCTTTAGACACTGTACAACATACTATTAAGTCTGTTACCAAATAAAACACTAAAAGGCTGATTCACTAAGGGTTACACACCCTTTGCAGGGAAAAAACTAACATTTACAAAGGGATAACTGCCAAAAATCACTTAAATTTCATGTCTTTCCTATTTATTAAATCCCACATCCACTATGTGTACAGTAACTTCCTTCAGATATGCCCCTGGGAGAAGTGCAAGTCAAAATAAAGGGGAAGCTGCGCCCCCCCTAAAATGTGTCCCAAGCTCTAAAAAGTGATTTATGTTGGTTCACATCAGAAAATCTGAAAAATGAAAGTTATGTTGTTCAGGAATAAAACGAAACCTTCCAGAAAGCGTGAATCATGTACTTCTATGATAACGAGTAATACATTTCCTATAGGAGTTAGTGGTTAGGGTATGAAATCGGGGCATTAGCAGACTAAGGGAGTAATTCACTAACGATCTTGCACAAGTGACTTTGACTGCAGTTTCTAATTTCAGTGCTTAAAATGAAGCAATATTGTAGCACTTGGTCATTTGGGGAAATGTGGGTGACAGAATCACCGGACCTTGAACCACTCGCTTGGGTTGTTAATAGCAAATGCAGATGGCTGACTTCACTCCCTGTGGAGCTTCTTAAATGATGTTTTATCTGTCTGTCTAGGGCAAGGCAAAAACCCTCTGATATTTACAACGTGCTTTGGATGAAGGGAGCATTCTAAATGCAAACTATGATAGCCAGTGTTTATTGGCTAGCCTGTTGCTCTGACACAGGCTCAGAAGTATCTCACCAAATTATTTTAGCCAGTCATTTGAAGTTAATCACTATAGCTGCTCATGCTAAATTAGTGCCCTATGTTTATGGGACCATCTTAGGGCACGAAGATCACCTCAGGAGGTCATTAGGTGTGGCTCTGGCAACAGCGCTGTGAATGAAACTGCACTGATAGTTTGTGTCCTACTGTTTGGGTAACACAAATGATTTAAGTTTTCTTCCAGGGGATTGGGTTGTTGTTGTTGTTTTCAGTAAGAAATAACTCATCTGTTTTGGAAAACATTGTTGAGTGTATAATTGAATATTCCACTAGCACTGACAGTCAGGAGCTGCGCCATGCCATCCAGCCAGCCCCTGGAGCTCGGCTGATGGGGGTGACTGCAATATGGGGTGCAGGCACCCTGCTGACACTGGGTTCGGTGCCCCCCTGTCCCAGCTGTATGAAAAGAAACTGTTCCTAGGCCTGTTGGTTAGGAAAATTAAAAACCTGGATGTATGCTATGACTGTGTCTTTTGTTAGAGGGTAAACCAGTATAAAATAATAGTGTATAGAATTTATAAAGTCTTTTTGCATTCAAGGTATTTGAGAAAGATAAATGGTAAAATCACCATATGCATTAAGACCTGGGATAAAGTACTATTAATCCTGTTGCGCAGATACAGAAGTTGAACCAGGGGCAAAGATTTTTGTCTGGGAACTGAGGTAAAGATTTTTGTCTGGGAACTGAGGTAAAGATTTTTGTCTTAGCTAGGATTATAATTCAGAGTTTTTATTTAATAGCCCTATGCTTAGACCATGCAATGCTCCCTAGCTAAGTTTTACTGCAAGGGTCCTGGTGTCTTCATTCAAGGGCTACTTTGAGGGGTCATATGATTTTTGTTAAAATGTCAGTATTTTATATTAAAGAAAAATGTTTTGAGGCCCTATATTGTAAGAAAAATCTGAAAATAAAAAGTATCACTCATATGTAGCCTGAAGACTCCAAGGACCATTAGACAATGTAAAAAAAAAAATCAAAACCAAAATGTGCTTGTTTATGAAAGTCATGATTTTAAAGAGAATTTTGTGATTTTAGGGGATCCAACTCATGATTTTTCAGTACTTGGCCTTGGCAATATTGCTAGCCTGCAGTGGAGAATTTGTGTCTGATGACCAAGTTCCCCTGTCATTTCACATACAGTTAGTTTATTTTGGAGGATCATCAGATACAAATTCTGTTACATGCTAACAGCATTGCCAAGCTCAAGGATTCTAAAACCATGAGCTAGTTTATTCTACATGGCAAAGCGATTAGTTAGAGAAAATGCAACAACAACAACAACCCAACAAACGCTCTTAATATTTGTTCCGTTGTCTCCTCTCTATGAGGCCTTCAACAATGCCATGGTTCAGTACTACCACCAGAACTAGCCTATTTATCTTCAGGGATGAGAGAGATCTGTGAAGTCTAATGACAAAAATATGGGCCTGGCTCTGAAGTATCCATAAGCTCTTTTTTTTTTGGGGGGGGGGGGCTGGGGGGGATGCAGTGTGAGGCATTTACAGACAGAGCTGGTCTGCGTAGTCGTAGTCTTTGTTACTGCAGCAATAAGAAGAGCAGCACCTGGGAACCTCCATCAATGTATGCCTGTATTTATAGAAACACCATTAGGGGGAGCTCTGTAATAGACTTAATGCCGGTGTTTTACAGCTTCCCCACCTTACAAACAACTACCTTCACTTTTCCTTACTAGTAGTAAACAAATGGCATTTAATAGATTAGTCTTTATGGTACTTGCACTACCTTCTTCATCACCACCACTGAGACTGGCAGACACTATGGTGGTGAAGCCACCATAAAGACCAATACAGAACAGAATGATCAGTGTCAGAATAAATGGGGTGAAGTCAGTGGATTCTTGGATAGAAGATTAGCAATGTGGTTTTGCTGTTTTCTTTGATAGCCCCATTCAATTGCAGTCTTGGTGTACATATTTGTGGTCCTTAAATGAGGTACCATCTTGAAGAAACCTTTCCTTTATAACTGAAATCTGTTGCTATAGACACCCTGCTGTGAATTTCTCAGGGAGCCATCCATTCAGCTGAAGCCCCCTCTCCTCTGAAATGTCTTCTATTCAATCCTATTATGTGAAAGAGAATGGGCTAAGGAATTACACCTAATATGTATGTGATTCATCATGTGATATAGGGTGCTACATGGTAGATCAGCCAAAAAGCCAGCATTCAGACACATCTTTTTTTCATATAAGAAACTCTTATTGTTATTTTAAGACAGATAGAGTGGGTTTTGGCTTTCTGTGAAGTGCAGAACTTAGAGATTGTAATTCAGAGAGCTCTGTATGACCTGCAAAGCTGCAATAAAGAATGAGGGCCCATAGCAACTTGGATTTACATTCTTAAATAAGATAAAATGATGGATAACAATAAGATAGAGGGATAGGTTGATCTCTGTTTCATCTGTCTGGAGGAATAAAACCCACGTAGCTAGGCAAGGTACTGAGATGAACCAGTAATTTAGCTTATCATGAGTAGTTCAGAATAATAGAAAATGTTCAGTTTTTCTAAAGGATAAACAGGGAATAATTAATTAAGCAAAAGAAAACTCTACCACAAAATCCAAATAACAGTTTGGCACAGTAAAACCAAATTCATTGCTAAGATCAACTCTGTTTAAGCTAAAAGTGCTTGCAGTTTTTAATTTGGGTTGTTCTTATAAATCAGAATATGGGAGAGCCTAGGAATTAACTCTTAATATTTTTTTTAATGCTGATTTGAGACACTTTCAAAATTTTTCAAAAGACTCCTTCTGTGGCTCAGAATATGATGTGAGTGAACTCTAATGAATTAATTCCCAAAGAAATAGATTCAAGTCATTGCTGTACTATTGCCAACTTCTACAGAACTGCCTGGCAAAAAGCGTGCAAGCAGTTCATGCAACATTGCTCTAGCCCTTTGTACAGCAATGCCCATGTTTGAAACAGTAAACTTTATTCTCCTTTGTACCAGGACAAAGTGGGGGGAATAGAGATACAATAGTGTGAATATTACCAGAATATGTTCTGAGAAGCACATTATCATGGTGGGGCTTCTAATGGTTTGGGTGGCCTTCACTCTATTCCACAGGGGATATCAAGGTCCTAACTAGGAAGTATGCTTCCGTGAAACCCTACAAGAAATTACTTACCAGAACTTTCAGTTTATGCCATTTCCGACATGTAAAAAGCAGCATAAACTATTCTACATGTTTTTTTGCTGGGATATGAGCTTGTTCCCAGTATATAACTGCTTCATTTTCTTGATGCTGCTTCTGCTTTCTCTCTGGGCCATTACCACCTTCAGTGTACTGTTTGCGAGGCTAGATCATGAGCTCCTTGGGGCAGGGAATCTACCTGTATTTTAGTGTCTGAGAGAGCCCATGAATGCCACATAGAAGCGGTGGTGAATATCACAGGGGCACTGGAGTACTTTTTGCATTGTGAAGGGAATGACTTTTGCCTGCTTCTAATAAATCCTGAACCATTTATGGCAGAGTTAAATATGTTGTATCCCATCTAAAGAACAATTGTTGAAGGAAGCATCTCCAGCCCAGCAGAAGTCCTAGTTATCTCTCTCTTGAACTTTCTTTTTGCCCCATGCAGACAATAGCCTACAATAAAACTGTTGCAAAACTATGAAATTTCAATAAACCCACCCAAACTGCCAGAGCAAACAGACCTTTATTGCAGTTAGGCCAGGACTGTCTGCAGCCTCCAGGCCGGGGCCAGCTGCATTGAATGGTGGAGGAATCAGATGCTGACTGCAGCTCTGAAGCATACAGTTGTGTTCTGACTTTAAACATTCTGAAAGCAGTCACTTGTTGGCACTTGGAACTGTTGTATGTCAAGGCTACACGAAAAACCAAAGACTTAAGTTCTTCTGGACTAGAGGAAATTACCAGATGGCCAAAATTAACTGATTCCCCCCTGCCCCCTGAATGCTAGATGTGATTGTTAACACAGAAATCCTCGGGACTAGGGTACCTGAAATATTTGTCAAGTTATTTGCAAGATTTCAGGGTATGAGGGGTGGCAGTCCAAGAACACCTTGTTTAAAAGTATAGCAGAAAGCAGTGCTTTAATGCTTCTTACCAATGTGGATGAGGGGGTCTGTTTGGCCAGAAAAGTTTCAGTATGCAACTATTTAGTTTTGTGCAACACAGGTAAACCTGGAGACTCAACATCCTTCCTGTTATGCATACTCTAGCATGCCCAAGACTTGCCTACTTTACTTTGAGGTTACAACAGGCATCAGGATAGACCAGAAGTTGTTCTTCTTGACATCAAGACTATATGAGACCTGAAACTGACCCAGTCTTGATTCTTCTTGAAAGGCATGAAATGGGGCTAAGGACCTCTAGGAAAACCATGGGAGATTAAGTTGAAGGCTCTTCTGGAAAGGTCTTGGAGTCCATTCCTCACCACAATTAAAATAGTGAGAAAGGAAAGAAAAATAGGTGAAGGCAATGAAGAGTTTTCTTCCCTACTGCTGGAACCATCAACCACTAGAGGAGAAAGAAAGGTGTTAGTTTTAATGTTGACCCAGAAGCTAGAAGACATGAGAGAGGAGGTGATGATGGAACGTTCAGGGGCTATGGTGAATAGGTGAAGGTGACTCAAACTGAATTAGACTGTGCAGTAAGATGGGGCTGGATACAGTAACCTCTTGAGATCTCCACCATCAATTGCTGTAAGGAATTTGTGGCCAGTAGAACTGGGGCAGAGGGGTGGCGGGGTGGGAGCATTCTGAAAGGTGCATGATGCTCCTGCCAGAGCTAGTTCTTCACAACCCTGACTTCAGGGAGTATCTGCCTTAATTCTTGCAAGGTAGACATGATGATCTGTGAAAAAGGTCTGCCACAAATATATTTGCAAAATTCAGTAGCTATTAATTACAACAAAAAAGCAAAATAACTTCCATGCCGTCTGCCTCTGTTCAAAATACACTTGAGGGTTTTGAATATCTTTTTCTATTCCAATTCCAGGTTCTTTTAGGAAGACCTCTGAACTGCTTGATTATAATTGATCGGTTCCTTATACACTTTGTGGTAAAAGGTTTCATGACTAAATGATCTCTAAAGTTAATAGAAATCCCTGTTCCTCCAAATTTTTCCTGTTGCTGTCTGTTGCCAGTTGAAAGTCTTGAATCCATGTTGATTTACCTCCCACTATGAAAGAGAAATTGAACATTTTAAAGTTAATTATTTTTTTTTAAATTAACTTATGCCATGAGGTATGGGAAGTGGAATCTCAGAGTATTTATATCTTGTGCACCTACATAACCTCTGCAAACAGGACTCCAGAAGAAGACAGAAGATAAATTCAGGCTAGAATTTAGTCCAGCTGCTGATACAGGGTAAATTGTAGCAGATGAAAGAAACAAAAAGAGAAGGTTTCATCATTAGAAAATTACTACGGCAAATGTCTTTTCTTCTTTGAGGAATGAGAGGAGCAAATACTGCACGTGTGATCAAGGTTGTCCAAAAAGTGAGGTACTCACTTTGAGGAAAAAAAATTACATCAGCAAATTTCCTATAGAATCTGTGAGTAGAAATTAAAATTGCTGTGATGTCAACACTATCCGCTTTCCCTTGGGAGATTTCCACTCCACAGAAGGGCTGGAAGGTCCTTTTTTATGTGTCCTTGTGCTATGTTCAACGAATATGGATTCTGTTGTATAGACTACAACAATTGTTCTAAAAATATAACAGCCTTTGAAGTAGTTATGGGAGCAATTCTGCAAAACTATTTTAGAGGAGGTATACTGACCCAGTCACAAGGATCCTTTCCCTAGGTTTTGAAAGTATGGTCAATGTTTCTGTGAACATAAGTAATTAATTTAATGAAAGCAGTGGCTAAACATCTTTATTTTTGTGGAATGTGGCATGAGATTTTTGTGGGATTCATAGTTGGTCTAAATCTCACGTTCCATACTGCATGCAAATGGGTTTCTTTTGCATATGATTTGCAAATGGCATAACTTGTTATGTGTAGACATGCTTAAAAATTCACCAGTACTAACATTCCTTCTAGACAGTAAAAATTCCAAACAATTCCAACACAGTTGTCTCATCAGAGTTAGTTTAAAATTCAGTACTTTGTACAGGCTGTAGAAAAACTGTTTCTAGGAATATTTTTGCAGAGATAAGTTTATAAACTTCTTTAATCACTCAAAGACTTTCTTGAATTTCAAATATTTTTGAAAAAATGTTCATCAAAAATGTGAAACAATATTGGTGAGAATTTGAAAGCTTTCAATCAGATCCATGAGTAAACATTTATTTTAATCTTTCCTATCAAATTTTAAAGAATTTTCAGAAAATACTCTCCAAGCTCTGAATGGTGTCTTGTAGTGATTAATCCAATGAGTAAAGTTACTTGTTTTATGTAACAGATTGGAAATGCAGAAATTTCTCATACTTCCATAGGACTGCTTCTAATTTCTAGAATCACACTGTTCACTGATACGCTTTTGAAGACAATCGTAGTTGTAATAAAGGTGATGAAAATTGCCAGAAACCTTCTGTTATGTCAGTGAGAATATATGTTCTTTGACCAAGCCGCCAGTCCCATTCATTTTTAACTCAGAATGTCAAATTAAGAGCATATTGCGGGTTGGGAAGAATATGTTTTCCATGTAAAGATTATTTTTATACCGCAGTGTTTACTGCTTGAATAAAAAAAAGATGCAAAAACATTTCACGAAATGGAATTTCAAAGTTTTGTCTTCTCTGTTCCTTGTGTGTGAAGCAAAAAGCCTGTAGGACTGCTTTTCCATTCCACTGCATCCTTAGTAAGGGTAAATAAATCTAGAAAGCTTTGAATGTCAGCAAAACTTTGGAGGAGATAGCTGTTGTATTCCTTTTTTTAGTAGATGCAGGCAGTGGGGTTCCGACATTAAGAATTGTTTGATGTGTGATCTTTATGTGGTTGTTCTCTGTCTTTTAAGGATTTCAAAGAGCATTCTGAGTAATTTGAGAGGGTAGAGAGATGTCAAATGTGGCTTTCTGCTTCCACATGATCAGAAAGGTTTGATATGTTATTGATTGGATTTATGCAGGAATTGCTGGGAAATGAGGCATCTACTGGGCTATTCAACCCACCAAAGACACAAGACCAGTTGGCTCTCAGGTCGTGTTAGGCACCGCTGGCTGAAAATAACTTTCATTCTTGGACTTTTGCAGGCATGTTTTTTACTTCTAGTAAGAAAAAGTCCAGGGCCATACAGTACCAAGGACCTCACTCACTCATGGTTACTTTCACTGAAAAATACTCTGTTGAGCAAGCAGTTTCATAAAAAACCCACTGGAATGAAATCTCTTTCTAAGAAAATAGTCTGGACATGAATGGGTAGAGGTATTGATAAAGGCAGACTGCTAGAAGCCAGTTCTGGAGTGATTTCAAAATTACTTTAATTTCCTGTCCTGAACAATCTCTCCCTTTTCTTTCTTTTCTTCTTTTGTCCCAAGTATCTCACGTACGTGGATTTTACATCAATGTAATTGGCTTTGGTGGCCTAAGTCCCCTGGTGTCTGTAGATATGTTCAAGATTTATGAGGTTGCATCCAGCATTATAAACTGGATTCGAGAATAGCATATATCATGCAAAGATATGAATGGATTTATTTCTCAAGAAAATTAGATGGGTGAATTGAAAAGGTTTTCTACTTCTGCTACAGTAATAGAGAAAGGGGGTTGGTATGCTCATTCAAAATTATGGCCTCTGCATCAAATCTTTAATATATTTTTCAATACATGATAATTTTATCTGTCATCACTATCAAATAGCTTTAATGTTATTCACTTAACATCATTCAAGAAACAACTTAACTAATGTCTCCGACAGAGAATTCATCTTCTGTTATTTCTCCAGCTGTATTTTCCTTCTTACAATCCCCAAAATGACTCTAGCACTGACTCCTCCTACTAAATTACAATATCCAAACAATTTAAATTAGTATGTCATGAGATTGGAGTCATTTTGTGTTTGACCTAATTATTAAAATTACTTTCTGAGAACTAATGGCATAATTACTCTTATAATTAGTAAAATAAAGAACCTGTAACTGCTCAGACTGGGAGCAGCTGATATGATCAAGCTTTAAATTGAAAAAATCCAAAATTTTCTTGCCCATCATCTGTAGCTCAGTACGTTTCAAAGGGAAGGCTGATACATGCCTGCAATGACTATGTTTAAACAATGAAATCTTGTCTCCACCTTAGCATTTGATTCATTACTCACTGATGAACCTTTGTCCCTACTTGCCTGTTACTGGGAAAACATACAGCAGTGTCTACTACAGATACCAAAACATTCTTGCCGCGGCAGTAGTGATACTGCCCTGTGATAAAACAGGTATGGTAGGCTAAGTGAAACTGAAAAAAGGGCTTGAGTTAAAGGCTGACCTTCATCAGACAGAGCTCCAAGCAGGCAGCCTGGGGCAGCAAAGCTCTGTGCCCAGCAGCACCCTCAATCATCTGCATCAGTATCTGCTTCCGTGCAGCCCAAATTGCCATCCCTGGTCTGCTACATGGGAGCAGAGTAGCTAAAACGGGGACTGGGGGGATTAAGAATCTTTGCTGGCTGCCCTTTTTCTCTCATCCTTTCTCTTCTCACTTCCTATACCATCAGAGGGAGAAGGCTGCCCATCTTCCTGACGCCCACTAGGACTGTCTTTCATGAGCAGACCCCAGGATACATGCTTTGGAATATGCTCTCCATAAAGCGCACATTATGCCCTTTTGTACAATTTCCCTCCCAAGAAAATATATCCCTGGTGTAATTGTTTGGCTGGTTTGTCTGTAGATGACATAGGCATGTTTGTCTCTCAGATTAGATAGAACTCCTGGGGAAAAGTACAATTCCATTTTACTTACTGCCTATTACACCCATTCTAGAAGACATTTCATGTTTATTTCTAATATAATGCAGTATATAGACTTTTTTGTTATTGGATAAGTGGTGGAACCCCCTTCTGGCTGGACTGCATTTCTAATTTATTTATTTTCATTAAGCAATCAGCCAGTGAGAGGTGAATACCTCTCATTTTGATGTTAAAGTTCCTGAGACCCTTAAGTGGATGGCATTGTGTTTTGCAGTAATTTTCTCTTGATTTGCAGCTCTGAAATGCCAGAAAATGTATTTTGAATATTCAGTTACATTTCAGCAGGAAAGAACACCAAGCCATTCCATCAGTGTTCAATTAGAATAAACAGAATATCTGCTCATAAACATTTTCTCTGTGTTAGTATTTTGGGCTCAATAGTCACTTATCATGAAAACTGTGTACATCTTTGCTTTGAACACATGTGACCAGAAAAATCCATAATGAATGACACAGAATTATGCTGTGCCCTACAGAAGTATCCTGCACATCTTGGTTTGTACATAAATTATTCAAGTGTCAACAACAGAGGTTGCAACACTGTGGAAAAAAGGATATAAAATCCCCAAACAAGAGACTGAAGAATCTGTAAATACACTGTCTTTTCTGTTAATAATACAGAAATTATTTCCCAAAAGGGTATATATAACTCAAAATGGGCTTGGATCCTCCTAAATGCACAGTAAAGCTTTTTCTCCTGTAGCTGATTTCAGTCAAACATAAAATGACTGACAAATACAGAAAGCAAAATGAAAGCCCTGTGCAGAATGAGATGTTTTACCCACATTATCATTTAAAGGAATAATAAATAACGAATGTACAAATAAGATGCTAATTTGCATTTCTTTTCATACTGCTGTCTTGAATAAGACATAAAAAGTAAGTGCTTCTCAAAATTCAAATTACAAAGGAATTGTTACTCTAATTAATAATTAAAATACTTTCTACATCCAAAATATGCAAGAGAAGATATTGAGGTCTGTACCATCATAAACCGAGGTGAAATTCTCTTCGGCACAAAAGCTAAGGTTTACTGTGAGGATGAGAGTCTCCAAATTTTTTAGTTATCAATGTTTCAATATACCAGCAGGGTAGGAGGCTCTCCACCATAGAGAGAGGCAGTGACTGGGTGAACAGCAAGGATCCAGGTTTCCTGCCTTCCCAGGGTCCCTGTTGCCATTGCAAGAGCAATCTGCCCTAAAAAACTATTTTGGTTAGTGCTAATGGGTCATCCTTCACTGCGAGGCCTTGGATCTTGACCACATGTGACTACTAAAATTTGCCTTTGGTGTTTTTTGTAAAGATGGCAAGCTATGAAAAAATGTGCACAAATAAAGCTCCCTGATGTGTCACATGGAATTTTGTTAATTTTAGTCTTTTAAAATGGTTCATTTCTGTGATGAGGACAGGCCATTCATACAGTGGCCTGAATCCAGCCATTGTAAGGTTGATATCTCTGCTGTATTTTCCTTAATTCACTGGGTATATGACATATAAATACTGGAAATGGAAAAAATGACTGAAAAAAATACTAAATATCTATACACTGTGAAATCTGTAGGTTTTAGCAAATTAAAATGGAGACATACCTCAAAAGAAGACCTTTATTGTATTTGCTGTTGTGCTTAACACCTTCAGCATGGGTTTTTTTTTTTTTCCTACATTGAAATCCTACATAAATCTGTAATCATACAATAAAGTTGTAAACTTAAAAAGTACCGGTATTATTCCATGTTGTCACATAATCTTAAAAATGATCATTGCTATTAGGTGTTGGATTGTAACACATTGCAGGGTCCAAGGAGAATACAGTTGGGACTTCAGTACAGCATTAGCATATCACACAGCTGTTTCCCCTGAGAAGGTAACCCTTCAAGCCAGGCATGGAAATAGAATTGAATAAGCAAAATAAAACAAAACCTACAGCATTCTCATTTTTTAAACAAAATCCAGGTAGCCTTTTCAAGAGGCCGTCAAAGCTATAGGTACGCCTTCTTAAACTATCATTGAACTTTAGACTTTTAATTAAAATCAATCTTACTGATTGCAGTAATAAAGAAAAAGGAAGACAAACAGCACTCAAATAATAGTGCTTCCGACTTCCAACTGGGGTAATAAATACATATAAACAGCATATTAAAACTGCAGATACTGGAGATGTGCTGATGTCAGATAATGCTTTAGACCTGCTCCTTGAAGAATGTGCCCGGGAGGTTAAGAAACCTGACACTGCCCACCCTGCCCTGTGCCACCTCCACTCCCTGCTCCAGGCTATACATGTTCAGGAATATGTTCCTGGACTGAATAAGGTGCATCAGTACTTTCCTCCAAAAGACTTGTGGGTTTAAGCTTTGAACAAGTTTTAAGCAATTGTTATACTAAAAGTATGTAGAAACCATGATTTTGAGGTTCACCAGTAATAAGAAGGATTAAGTGAGCTTTTGTAACTAGGATAATAATGTTTGTTTTACGTGGTCCTTTTACAGCATCTTTCCCTTGACAGCTGAATGCTTCCAGTGATTTAAAATGGATCTCATGTTTCCTTTCCTTTCTACCCTCTTTCATTTTCAACAAAGAAATCCCTTGTTGTTTCTGTTCCTGTTTCGCTCTGTGTGTGAGGGAGTGGAAATGCCGTGTGCCTCAAACCTGTCAGAAAAGTTCATGTCATCAAAAGGAGTTTGACATTTTGATCCCAAAGTGGCTGCATCTCCAGTCATGTCTTGCAGGAAGAAGGTCCATTGGCTGTGACCAGCTCCTGCACATCTCCAGCACTCAGGGTATTCCTTCTGTTCCTCTAAAACTGAATTTAGAACAGTTCCCCTGGGGAAATGTAGTCACAAAGAGGAGAGCTACCCTAGCTGCCCTGAGCCACTCCCAAAGAATGTTTTAGAATCTGCCTCAACAATGCTTCCAGCTTCCCATGCATGACTTCTTTAGGTAAAAGAGAGAAATGATGGCTTAAATGATGGCCAGATACAGTAGCACCACTTGCCTCTAAGGGAGCCAGAGCTCTGTGCAGAGCTGCTGATACAGAGCAAAATGTAGTAGGGACAGGTGGGCTGGAAACAAGAGCTGGAGAGAACTACTGACAGTTCTCCTCCCAGGTGTTACTAATGAGAAACTAAGGTACACCCTATTTCCATCCGCTGAGATCCATTGAGGAGCAGCTGACATTTTAAATTTGGTAGCTTGGATCCTCTTCAGGCCGCAGATTAGAATTTCAGAGGTTATAAAAAAAAAGTTTATTGGTTGTAAAAATATTCTGTTTCATAATTGCCAGGGAAGAAACCAACTGTTTCCAAATGGAAAAATAGTGTAATGGTAGGAGAGATTATTCAAAACATCAGATAAACAAAGGACAAGGGGTTAAAAATTGGAAGAGTTGTCCACAAGTGAAACAAAATGAAAAGCGAAGGATTTAGGCAGAGAGTGGGGCACCATTCTGCTGTCCCCATCCTGCAGGCATGAAGGACTGTAAGCAGCAAAAGTAATGCTGCTGTATGTCTCATTGTTCCCCCTTCTACCCAATGATTTCTTGGGTACTGTTTCTTCTTTCCTCCTCCAGGAGGGTTGTCTAAGCCACACAAGGCAGAGATTTCATGGTAGCTTAGTGGTTACTAGGATTTGGAGAAGTGAAAGCTTCCAGATATGGCAGAGCATGTAGGATGAGTTTACTATTGCTGTGAATGGTTTCTGAGCATTCTTATCAAACACACCCTGACAGGTCTCATAAGCTACAGCAGCCAGAGCAGTGAGATAGCTATCATATGTTTCTGAATGGGTGGAACTGAAACCAGAGCTTTTTGTCTCTAACTTTTCCCTTACGGATTTTACTTTAGTTTTGCATGCATAAAATGATGTTAAAACAGAGATTATAAGTAATTATAGATGTATTTAATGAACACATAATTGATCTTTTTGCATAGTCAGGACACTTCTACCTCAATCTTTAAAATACACTAAATATACAATTTGCTTCCAGTACTTCAAACCTGCTGACTACTGAGTGTTTACAATGTACCTTTCTCACTCATGCAGACATAGTTTTGCATTAGCTATCGTGTATTTAAAAATGTGCTTTCCCCCCAGTATCAGACAGGCTGCATCGATGGCTCTGACTATACACAAGTTTGCCAGGAACTGAAGGTTTGGGCGGTTGAACTTTCCTCCCAATCCACGTGGAGAGTAAATCCCATCTTCCCAATGGAAGGATCAGGCAGAAATTCCACAAGCACAAACTCACGAATACCCTGTGCAGAAATAATCCACAGAGAGGGCTGTTTGGCTCTTGCTGCATTCTTAGCTGGTCAATCACAATAGCGCCAAAGAGTTCTTGCCAACTCTCACACGCTTCTCTGACATAGCTTCTTTCACATTCTTGCTCATTTTCCTATCTGCTATCTAAAAAACTTTAAGGAAATTCACAGAGGGGGAAAAAACCCAAACAACCCCTTTATATTTGTTTAAATAACATTAAAGCAAGGGTGGAAAATGCCAAGTCTGGACTGCAGCATAAGCAAGGCAAGTGACTATTTCAGGCTGCCGGGGAAGCCTCAGCAATTCTTCGATTTAGTTCCCAGCTCTCTCATGGCGTCTGTCCCAAACTCACTGTGTTTTACCCTCTTTTTCTAGCTCCTCAGAAGTCCTCTGCCACAGTACCAGAGGATCAGAGAGACGTCTAATTAAATGTATATTTTAAACATGTCTTTATAGACTTGTTCATTCATTTTTAATTATTATTCCAAGTAGCAGCTGAATGATCCTTGACTGCTTTCCATCTTATGATCACCCCATGCTTTATAGACTCCGTTGCTGTGAGCCTGGCAGAAAAAGGCATCAGTTCAGAAGGTTTCTTCTATTGATTTGAGACTGGATTGCCTTTATTTGCTTTCATATTATGTCAGGAAAAAACCCTTTCAAACCTGATCTAATCTGGCATAAAAGCTCTTGGGAGCCACCTCTGACACTCAGAGCTCTTCCTCCTGCCCCTTGCAAGTGCCAGCGGTCTGCTCTCAGGTATTTGTCCACCTTGGTCAACCTGCTCCACAGACTGAGGCAGAAGAGAAGGCTCAGCCCAAGCGCGGTGTCTCACGTGGCTGTGGCGGGTCCACTGACGTGCATTCCAGGGCGGTGGAACACTCCCATACAATGATGATGAGGATAGAAAGGGTGGGCCCAGAAGATCAGAAGATGTGATCATCAGTCTATAAGCCATGCACACAAGGCTTTAAGTGCCCCAACCCATGCATCAACTCTCTCCTGGAACAAATGACCCCTTCAGGGAATGATGCTGTAGGGGAGGGATATGAAGTGTGCAGGGTTTGGGCTGGCCAGGACATAGGCTTGTAATATAGATGCTTTTGCAACATTAATATATGCCTGTTTTCTTGCCAGCTCTGCAGAGTGCCAGAATTTGGCCCTAAACATTTAATGAAACCATTGAGATTTATAATCAGAAAAAGCAGAAAAGAAAATAGGAAAGGGAGGAGGGAAGAGGAAGAGAGAAAACTGTACAAAAGGCATCTGATTAAACCAGTGATAATTACCGATATTGTTCCTCTCTGAGCCAGGATCATACTTCAAAATAAAAAGTGGAAGATAATTTTGTTAATAATTTTAATCAGCTTCCTTTTCACGAAGGATCGGAGAACGCTAATAGACGGTTTTCCGAAAGACAGATGATTTGTAACACCATCAACTCAATAACCGAAACAAGAGACCTATTCTCTCCCCCATTTGTCTGAAGTAACGGGTTCCTCCAGAGGAAGAACAATAGACAGAGATTGAAAAGCCTTGATTTGACCTAAATGAAAGATATTCTTTGCTAGCAGATGCTTTATCCTGTAGTTTATTTTTTTCTCTCTCTCCCCAATGGGCTTTACAACCATGTTGTCCTGTTTGTTTTTGGTCTTTGTTCCCTTTCCTGATACCAGGCTAAAGCCTGGCTGGCTTAAGCAGTTGAGGGTATTTTCTGAGAGGAATTTGTTCAGGTTTCCTTGGCAACGGGAGCCACAAGAAGCTCAGTAAGGCACATTTTTGAGTGAGATTTTTTGTTTTCCTTTTAGCCGCTCTCGTGCAGAGATCGAGGAGAGATGAGCTGGTTAGATTCAGATTGATCAGGTAAAGTGCAGTGAAAGGACGGGGGTAATATTTGGCTCATTTCTGAATCTGGCAAACAAAGTGAAGCTACTACTGCTGGTGGTGGCCCTGCTGTTTGCCTCCGAAATATCAATAATCTTTCTACCTAACAAGATTTGAGAAAAGAATAATTACAGAGTGATCTGCATGATTTGATTTAACTTTTATATAGGGACTAATGCCTCCTATTTTCAAAGGCTACATGCCTTAAATTAGTGGGCCTTTCTATGTAATTGCTTCCTGCCACTGTTTTCTTTTATTGAGAAAAGTCATGTAATGCCATTGCAGATGTGCTACCAGCTTGGATTAAACATGGTGCTCTAAATCATGCGTAGTACAATAAATCATACGCCTGCCATTATTTTAATGCTTTGCAAATCTTTGCATTTGTTTTTCTCTGGAGTTGGAGGAAACACAGTAGGAAGTAATGTTGTGAAATCCTGAAGAATTTCATTGTCAGTAGAGCTGCTTGAGAAATTATGCTCCTCCTCTTTCAGAATAGTTCAGTACAAAAGGAAACATTTTGTTTAAGTTTTGTTAAAAAAGAGTTTTCATTGAAAACATAAATGTTCAGTTTTCTTATTGAAAGTCCCAAAGCAAAAAACGTTTTTCTTTTCTTTCACCTCATTTTCCAATGCAGGCACCTTGGTGAAGAAAAACAAACCCAAACCCTAAATAATCAACCAATAGTAACTTTTATTTGTAAAAAGGGTTCCCCTTCTCTGTCCCTGCTGCTGCCATGCCAGTAATTCCTCCATTTTCCTATACAGTAAATTCTGAAAAAAACCTGTTACTCTAGTTACTGAATGCAGTGTGGAATACTAGCTGTTATTCTCCTCTTTCAGCCATATGCAAGTTTGTTCTTCAGGTTCCAATAGATAATCCTTCTTTTTTTGAGGGAAACTGAAAACTTTCTGAAACAAAATCCTTTTCTGTAAACTTTCCATCACTGGTGTCAGCCAGAGGCAGGTTATTTTGGTTTGTATTAAAACCATAAGCAAAATTTTGTCCATTTTTCTAGAGACTTTCACAGTTTACGGGCAGAACAGAAATAAAATAATAAACCACCCCAGCTTTTCCTTTAAATTCTCATCAGACCTATTTTATGTGACACGGAGGCAAAACTTTGGCTTCACAGAATGCAGTCTGTTCTTTTCCATCTTGGAGTGCAAAGACTGGGAGGGAAAATGCCTATTCCTTCCTGGCTCCTCAGTGAAACCTGATTGTTTTCACCTAGTTTGAATTCTTTGGTGTTTGAAGAGGTTTACTACTATTCTCTTGTCTCAGATTTGGAAAACCAGTGAATGGGTTAACTGGCTTGTGCCTTGCGGAGTGTCCCACCACCGAGTGTGCTTCCGAGAACATGCTGCTTCCTGGCGTCATCACTCCTGCTATGGATATAGACAGACGGGCTTCACGATTATTAGGAGAGACTGCACTATGAATGTTGTGTGAGACTAATAATAGCAGGCAATTGCTGTTATATAATTGCTATTTTTCTATCTATTTTGCTGTTACATAATTGTTATTTTTATGTCTATTTTTCTAGTGATCATTTATCCAAATGCAAAAAATTGGCATGTTTTGTTGTTGCTCGGGCATAACTTGATTATAACTCCTTCAGCAGTAGAGATCATTTAGATGATGCCCAGATGCATATACACATAGCAAATGGTTTTATTACATTTCAGATCCCTGTCCGGGTAGTTTTTGCTGGACTTAAAAACTGAACTGCCTCAGGTTCAGAGCCTGATATATCCTATTAAGGACACTTGACTAAAGAGAATACTTCTCGCTGACACAGGGGCTTAACAGATTAATGAATTAGTCTGTAATACCTTCTCCTTGTATGGGCTGGTTCAAGTTTTGCTGCTGTTACTTTGATTAGCACTATCTCCTCTGGTGCTGAGCCAGGCAATTCTGTATATTGACTGTGCTGGCACTTCTTACTGCTGTGAGAGAAGCAGAGAAAAAATCCTGCCCTATGAAGTTTGTATCGATCCAAAAGTAAAATTGTAAACATAGCCAAAAGAGCTGTATTCTGAAAGGAAAAATAGGGCTGTTAATGCTGTGGAACAACTGATGTTGTACCCAGCCCATATTTTTTCCTTTAAATATATAACATTGCTAGCGTAAGTTGTTGAATATACTTTATATCAGCAATAGTCCTCCAAAACTCAGTCTTTTCATGGCATTATTGATATTACAAACCACAGTGGTTTATGTTATTAACTGCCCTTTGTTTACCTCAGGTTGTTAATCAGAGCGCTGGCCATTAAGGGCTGGCAACACATGATTTCTCTAGGATTATTGCTAACATTTCTGCTGCAGTCAGGAGGGTTTTTCTGGCTTAGCTCAGCAATGAGGAAGTCTGTAGCTGATCAAATGTGCTCTCGCATGCAAGTGTCACTGCAACTGACAGGAATTAATATGAAAGGCAGAATCTAATACAGAAAACATTACTTTATACCCACCCTCCAATTCAATACTAAATTTTGGAAAGGAAAACAAGGATTCTAGAGCACACAGCTCTGTGACTGACCTACTCACAATTATAAATGGCAAGCTGGGAGATATAACATCCCATTCTGCCTCACTTGAATTGTCATCTTTAATTAAAGAAGTTCTATGTCACGGATGACATTTCTCAGAGAAATGTCTCTCAGAGTCTTGGGGAGGGGAGAGAGAGGAAGACTGGGAGCAGTGTTTTTGCTGTCTATTTGCTATTTTCCCCGTACAGATTTAAGTGGTCAGCATTGCAGCATTTAGAGATTGGCCCCAGAAATTCTCTTGGGCATTAGCTGATGCTAGCTCCAAGGCCAGGGTTTTGTGAATGCTCTAAGTAGACTTCCACTTAGGAGGCAGCCTGTGCCTTGTACTGTCACTCTGAAAGACATTCATTCTGGTCCTGAGAGTGCGGTGTTATTGAGAGTTTGTGTTTAGTTTCTGGTAGGTAAGGTACCGTTTTCCCCATTTACAGACAGATTTTGGGCCCTGAAAACCAGCACTCAATAATATATTTGCATGCCTGGAGTTCTGTTAAGCAACATTTCAGGAGCCTAAACACAGCAGTGTTTTTTAGGAAATCCTGTTTAATGTATGGAGACATCATTAACATCTTCGGTGTATAAATTTTCAGATAGAAATGCTATAATGAGTCTAAACCTGTGCTCCTGGTCATGTTGGATCAGGTCCTTACTTTTCCCACCGTGATTGCTTACCTCCTGCCAGAGTTTTTTTTGAAGTTAAGAAAAGAAATATCTTCGTGTTTTAGTCCTCTGTGGAGCTTGCAGCGCTGAGTATGCTCAGAATAAGCTTGTTTTACTCAAGTTGGGTAAAGCAGTGGTGGTACCTGCTGTCACATCGATCCATCAGTGATCACATGAGTCACTCTCAACGCTGGTTCCCTAGAGCCTGCTTGGCCTGAGGGGGCCTCCAGACATACCACCCATGACCAAACCTCCCCCTCACAAGGCTGCCCTCAGTGCAGGTGAGGTGGAGTCCACCCTTCCTGTTGAACACAAGGCACTACACAGGAATGCATTAGACATGAGCATTCATGAAACAAATGATGGAGATATAAGGAACCCTCCCCAGGTGCCCCCTTACCTCTGAGTTGTTCTTTTTCTTTGCTATTAATTAAAACAGAGAAGAAAATATCAAAACTAAAGAACCTGGTTGTATCTGCATTGAACATGGAGGAATCCCATTTAATCAGCCAGTCCATGTCACTAAATTTTTCTTTTAGAAATTAGTCAAATTGCCATCTGAAACAAGACGATGGAAGACAGCAGATTATAATTGTGGTCTCTGAAGTAAAACACTCCACTGGGAAGAACCTTGGCTCATTCCCAGAAGAGACGTGATCAATGCCAGTGTAAGGCATGGGGGGATTTTAAAAGCATGGAACCTTGGCCTAACTTTGCTTCAGCTGAAGTCAAACAACACTTAGAATTTGTGGTGCTGTTAGGTGATATTATGAGTGCAACAAAGAAGCAAAAGGGTGATTAAGGGATGGGAACATCTGTCATATGAGGAGAGCCTGAGAGACCAGCATTGAGAAAAAGAAAGCTCAGGGGATTTTAACAATGTGTACAAATACCTGACGGGGGTGGAAGGTGGGGTAAAGACAGAGACAAGTTCTTTTCAGTGGTGCTCAGTGACAGGACAAGTGGTAATTTGGCACAGCTGAAAACACAAGAAATTCCATTTAAATGTAAGAAAAAGCTTTTTGCTGTGAGGGTGGTTGAACAGAGGAACAGGTTGCCCAGAGATTGTAGAGGCATTCATAAGCCATCTGGACATGGTCCATGAGCACCCTGCTCTAGCTGATGCTGCTCTGAGCTGGGGTGTTGGACTAGGTGACCCCCAGAAGTGCTTGCCAGCCTCAAAGATTCTATAATTCTATTATATAAAAATATGATTCTATTATATGAATTCCTATTTCCAATTATTTTTACAAGAAATTTTGTTATATCACAATAAAACACATACAGATAGACTTTATTTCCTGAAGATGACTCTCAATATTTATGTATTCAAAGATACTTTATTTACTGTTACATTTTATTTAATTATACTTATTACATATTTTTATATACAGCTGCATTTATTTACAAATATCTACACATATGAAAATGTGGCATAGAATTATTCTCAGCTAATAAAAAAGTTCCCTAACATTTTGATATCATTCTTTCACCAGCCCTTTAAAACCAGAATACCAAGTAAACAAAACATTAAGTTCCCCTGCTAAGAAACTATTCTTTTGTGCTTCATCTGCTTTTCTTCTTCATCTTAACCTTCATCTCTCACTTCCTCCCAGAGTTTTGACTTCCATGCATTTTCCTGATTCACCGTTAACTGTTACCTTATTGACTGGGCTACTGAATTTACCCACTTGTAGATTTTACTGAAGATCTGGGATTATAGCAGGCAATATTTAATCACAACTGGATTAGAGGAAAAAGTGAATATATTTTTTGGTCTCAGAACTAAATAGTGGCAAGGAACCAAAGGAATGACTTTTCTCTTCAAAGGGCAAATCTTCAATCCTGGCACACATTTTGGGAGGGCGAAAGTGATCAGCCTCCCACTCCTCTACGAAAAGAGCAACTGCATTGCAGAGCTAGTGTGAAAAAAGCCCCTGTCAGAGCTTGGCCTCGTGCTGCTGCCAGTCCCAGAGGCTGTGTGGATCTCAGGAGTTTTGGCATTGAAGCTTCTCTTGAACTAGAAGCACGTACAATTCTCTGGCAGCCTGTGCAGAGAGAGAAAGATTTGATAAAGTTGGGTTTTTTCCCCTTGTCTTTTTTTTTTTTTCTTTTTGTAGGCAGGGGCAGTAAAGCCTTGAGTAAACAGCTCAGATAGAGGATCATAGAGTATAGATGATGAAGGTTTATTTTCTCCATATTCTTAATCTTACCTGTTTTCATAGGGTTTTAGATCTCAAAAGTAGTAGTTCACCACTTTTACCCCTTTATTTCTGATTCATGTGTTCTGATCAGTGCATTCACCTGTTGTGGAGATTGCTATATTTGTTATCTGTCTTATCACCTTCTACTTCCCCTGCATTGCTTAATATAGTTCTTCAGCTTGTCATCATATTTCCTATCTCCTGCCACACTATTTAAATGGTCTTTACTTCTCACCAGTCTCAAATCCATCAGCTAGAAATGGAAGGTGTTGACAACATTTTCACTTATCCTCTCAAACAATATTTAATCTTTTAGTAAACTGATCTGTTTCAAAAACACGCTGTTGGAAAACAAGCTATTACACATCTAGAACTTGGCTTTAATTTTCTTTTCACCATTTTTTCTGGTTAAGTCATTCTCTTGGTTAATGCAATGAAATAAAATTGGAAATAAAATAAATTACATGGTAGATAAAATCACTGCTATAGATCTCATCTGTTCTCCAAAAGGATCATTCAGTATAAGGAGATATTTTTTAGTTTCCTGTTTATTTTACATATATACACCTACTAAATGTTTCTAAAACACTGCAGAAATTATGCTTATTCACAAGCAAATATATCAAACATCAGTAAACTTTGTTTGATATTCATGTTGTGAATCTTAAATATATTTCTGAAAGGCACAGACTATTAAAATATAGGCACTTTGGAAGTTAAGGATCTTGTCAGCACAATTCTCCCTTTTTAAGGACCTGTTCTGCCAAGCTCAGTTTGTCTCTGATATTTATCTGCTTTGACTCCAGCACATTTCAGTTCTGTCCATTCCTGTAATTTCCAAGTTATGTATGTGTCAAATCATTCACTGACCTGATTCCAGAAAACATTTAAGCCCAAGCCTAGTTTCCTTACTCAGTGTAGTTTAAACATGTTCAAAAGCTAGGTGCCTCCGTTAAGTGCATTTTAAAGCAGAAATTTGCTAATGAGCAGCACTCTGGTGTTTGTTGCCTGCTACGGTGTCTTATGTGCTTCTCACGCTCCCAGACCAGGTCCATGTATATTCTTATGCTCCCAGAACCAGTTCACCAAGCCATTATCTTCTAAAACCTCTGCTCCACCACAGTTCTTACATACTCCTCAACGCCAAAATATGGAGATGTTTTCAGTAAATTGAAGTATAGGCATGTTTGGACAAATTATTTTAACTTTTATCTTTTCTTTTTCCTCACTTTAATTAGTCTGGTTTTAGATAGAAGGTGTTCAGAACAGGATGGTCTTTTTGTGTGTCCCTTTACAGTTTCAGTTTCTCAGAAAAGCTGTGATGATTCTTTTTCCTTTTACCCAGTACTGTTGTTTTAAAACTGCACATATGTATTATTTGCCATTTTCCCAGATGGGCTAAAGATATATGAGTTCAAATGTCTTTACATTTTGACTTGCTCTTTATGGACTACAGGCTCACTCAATACTCATAGCACCTGGTTGACTGACATATGGGGTGGAATTCATCTTACAGGTTGATACGCTTATATTTACACATAGCTAAAAATTTCTAAGTCTAGCTCTAGATTCCAGTAACTGTGTTAATTAGCTCTATCTTACTGGTAATTCAGAGAGTTGAATGTTGACAGATAACCTGAACTGAGACATCAATCTGACTTTGAGTGTGGTGTGATCCCATCACTGTCATCATTTTCTCTGTGGTCTGACAGGTAGTAGCAAAGCATCCATACCAACCCAAACCAGCCTTGAACTTCACCTTCAGACTTCTGACTACAAGTTCTTAACTTTGAGAATATGCTCACCTTTACCTTTAGGTTAATTCAGGTGCCCAGCGTCAACAAGTTAAGGTCAGTTTTCGATTAGCACTAGTCATTTTTCTGGCCTATGTTTGGGTTTTGTTGACGCTTTCCCCAGCTGATTCTTTGCTCAAGCTTGTTTCAGAGTGTTCATGGCCTTCTGCTATAATGTGCATGCTAGCTGCTACTAATCAGCCATCTAAGAGGTTGTCAATAAAACACCAGTCTCTAAGTTTCTGCTAAAGTCAAGATAAAGTCTAAGCCTTAGGGCTCGCTTAGGGGATTTCTCTCCCTGCTGACCACAAAAGCAGGCTACAGAGGTAGAGCAAATTTTCTTAGCTTTTGTGAAGACACCTTTAGCCTTTTCAAGAAAAATAATCTCTTTGATACCTGTTTTCCTTCACAAACCTCTGCTGTTCTTAAAATAGCATGGATATTTTGTGAAATCCACACTCTATACCCAGCACTATTTTTAAGAAAAAATTCAGCATTCTTCTACCTCTGGACTACGCATGGTACAACTGGAAAGGAAAACGGCCATAGTCTGAGGAGCTCCTGTTTGAGTTCTACATGTCTGATGATCACTTCTGAAAGATCTGATCAAAAGACTGACATGATTCCCACAAAAGGCACCAGTGGCCCATGTAACAGCTGGGTGTGCTTCCCATTATAGAATACAGAATGAAAACAATCACAAAATAAGAACATTTTCCTCTTTCTATTTCCCTTGAAATAAAACTGGTCTCAGAGCTAAGCTTGATGCACCTTCCTGTGAAATTACTGGTCTTAGAAGACAGAGATTCTGCCACAAATGTATTTCCCTGTAAAACCTTCTCACTTTTAGATCCATCATGTCGCTTAGGAACGGGATCTCTGTGGGAAGTTAGTGAGTAAGCTTCTGAAATGGCAAGGTAATAACAAAACTGATTTCATTCACTCACCCTCATGTTCTCATCACACTCACTCATACTCTCACACCCACGTACTTACAAGCACTGAGACACCAAGTGGTCTGCCAAGGTCACTTGTGAGAGATGTGGAGGACAAGAGACACCAGCTACCCAGCCTTCACTTCATTTCTTGGGTTCCTCTTGATGTGCAGCAACAAACCGGCTTTTGGATAGGTCTAACCCTTAAGGTGATCTATTGCCTTAGAATCTTGCTTATTCTGCCTTCCACAAGTCTTACAGTACATAGGATCACCACATAATTTAAGCTGGAAGGGGCCTCAGGAGGCCTCAAGCCTGATCTGCTCAGACAGGGTCAGACCAGGTTGCTCAGGACTTTGGCCAGTCAGGGCTTGAGATCCTCCTGGGACTGCATTGCCACAACACCCCTGCTCCAGCTGGAGCAGCCTGCCCCAATGCCCACCTGTCCTCCCAGGGAAAACGCTTTCCCTGCTATCCAGTGTGAACCTGTTTAGTTTCAGTTTATGCCTGCTGCCTCATCCTCCAGCTGTTCACTTCTGTGAGCCATCTGGCCCTATCTTTTTGATAACATCCCTGTAGGCACTGGGGGCTGCTGTTAGGCCCATCCCAAAAGCCATTCTCCAGGCTGGAGCAGCCCAGCCCCCTCAGCAGGGAAGGAGGCAGGTGCTCCCACCCTGAGCATCTTGGTAGCCCTTGGTTGAAGTCAGTTCAGTTTACCCATATCTCAATAAAAATAGCTGTTGGTTTGTCATAGCACAAACAAACCAGTAGGCTGTATTAAGGCTTTTACCATCAGTCAAATTCTACTGTCCATACTGTTTCTCCTTCCTCCAGATGTCAGATCACACTGCTCCTCCTCCATACAACCATCCATGCCACAATCCTCAGTGCTATTTAACTACTTAGCAGGAACAAGCTACAGCTGCACATCATCCATGTCAATCAACCCACTGCCTTGGAGGCCAGGCCACAGCTGCATGTTATCAATGCTAATCAACCCGCTGCCTTCATTCTTCTACATTGGTTTTGTTCCCTAGTTGTGGGTACATTTATGGCTGCCTGGCTTCTTGGGACAGCAGGAAGAGGGTTGTAACTTTGTGTCCTTTTTACTATTGCTGCCAGGCCTCTTGCCAGTAACTCATTCGTGCTGTGGCCTTACCGGAGTACAGGTCTTCAGGTCTTCATGTAAATATCATGTTCCTCCAGGTTTATTGGTCTCACTGATATCAGTTACAGCCTTGGATATGAATATGTACCAATCAATATGGTTTCTTCTGATGCTTTCCCACAAAGATATTTCCATTCACACTTAATTCTTACTAGTCTTTGTATTCTCATCAAAGGTCTTTAAGTGATAAACTCTGGGATGTATATGACCTGAGAAAAAAGTAATAAGCAGGGCAATTTCTTAGATAGCCCACAAAATGTATGGAAGAGTAGACTTGTGCCTTGTTTGTATGTATGAGCTCTTGATTCACCTTTTTGTTTTGATGTTTTTAAAAAATTTTGAAGTTTCCTCCTTGGAAATAATGCATGGCTGCCACCTCACATGTGACCTGTCCACAGAATGCAGAAGATGACCATATAATTGAATTAGACTCGTGGCATTGATGGGACTGCAGACAGAATGCGATACAACAAAACACTGATAATTTGATGCTGAGAAGTTGCTGATTCACTATAACATAAAAAAGGGCATGACATTGAGGTTAATCTTTTGAAAGAAAGGGGAAGCTGAAAATTTTTATGGCAACTCCAAACTGCTCTGCTAACCAGACTTTTCTGTGTAGCTTGTGCTATTCATTAAGTTGCTCTCTGACTTCTTCACCATAAATGAAAAAGTAATTGCTTAATATTTTTAACTTTATAAATCTAAGCATGTGGATAGACAAAATAACTCTAATTTAACAATAACATTACTAGTTTTCTTCTAGATTTCTTTGCCTTTCCTTTGATTTTTTTCTTTCTCATACTAAGCCTGGATTAGGCAGAAACAAGCAGAAAGTCTGAGTTCATGAGACATCAGTTCCTATTTTGCTGATCTGAATAGTCTGGATAATTTTCATAAACTTTGAATGTTTATCCAAAGTGACCTTTTAATCCATTTCATTTTCATTTTGTGTTACACATCTTCCTGATTTTGAGATTCTTTTTGATGTTCATGATAAAGTGTATTTGTCTGATGGAAATATTGGGAAATTTTCATTCTGTTTTATTTGAGATAAACAGAAATCAAACCACTGGATCTCACCATTTCTGAATTTTGAGGAAACTTAGATCAGAGCCAGACTCTGGGACTCTCTTTTTTGGAAACTGCTAATTCTGGATTCACTTTTCTGTGTAAATTATACGCCTCTGCTTTTCAAAGTGATGATTAACAGTATGAGTCCTATCACTAGAAATAACACAGACAAATTCTGGTGTTTTTCCCTGAAAAATGGGACTTGGTTTTTGTTGGGTTTTTTTTTTTTTTTTTAAATATTTCATATGAAAATTTTAATCATGAAATCATTTATGTGGAGAGGGCTGCTAAATAGGTAGTCCTATACCTGAATTAATTTCAAGAGTTTTTGAAAGAGCTGAAGTGGGTGAAAAATAGTGAGGATTTTCTTATTGCCACCCCTACACTTTCCGAAAAGACCAAAGACTTCTTTTCATCATACTCAGCAACAAGTAAACATTAAAATAATGGAAGCGATACAAGCACAAGTCCTTCTTTAAAGTCATTGTAACTGTATGACTAAATAGTTGAGTCAGTTTTGAAGGGGTCAGTCAGAAACTGGAAATCAAGTTCAGATGCAGAAAGCAAAGATGTTTTCCAGTGAAGTGTAAAAACATACATATACTATTTCCACAGAATTCCATCACATCTGGCCACCAGTATACACAAGATTACCCTTCACATTTGTCTGTAAACTTTCCCTGTTAGGAAAAAGGAGGAAACCCTTGGACAGAGCTATACTGCTGCAGCACACAGACACTTGTCAGTGTACAGCTGTCCTACAAAAATTAGGAATTACGCTATGCATTTTTGAGTACTGTCTACTGGTATTTAAGTTATTGCCTGGCTGTGTATGTGAGCCCTAAAGTACTCTTGTAAAATTAAAGGGATCTGAAGAATAGATTCATATCCATACGTGAATTCCCTCTTTTTGAAATTGTAAGGAGAAGTGATAGAGAAGTGGCTATACCTGTTTCATGTTGACCTAAATTCTGTGGGTTTTTTTTTAAAAAAATTGTAATTGTTATGACCTGGCCAAATTAAAGGTTATGTAAATTAAATACATAAATACAAAAATCATGTTCCTTTTCACAAACTAGAGTAAGAGGTGAAAATGAGTTTTTCTTATCTTCTGCCCAAATCTTACTATTTTTAAACCTGTGAAATTTGATTGTAACTGAAAACATTGCCTGTAAAGTTTGCAGCTTCCTTCTTTTCTAAAGTGTTTCATGTCAGTGCAATGGAAGATAGATGGTGTCCCACAGACAAGGAGGTCATTTTGGGGAACAACTCATTAACATAGTGAAAAGAGCTTTAAACTTGTTTCAAAGGCCCACAGGGAAAAGGTCCAAAGGCAAATTAAAACCCAAAGAGCAACAACAATAATTATTGACCTAGTTGTGTGGATGAAGATGATCAGAAATCAGAAATGCTGCTGGAATGCAGCATTCACAAGAATGAAAATAACAGGGTAATCTGCCGAGAAACTATGCAGAAGACATAAGGATACATTGGCTTGAGGATTGAAACAATGACAACATAAAGATGGTGAAACACCACCAAACTGGAATGCTGGTTGCAGAAGAGTGCAGCTTGTAAATAAGTCAAGCAAGAGCAAAAAAAATGTAGATGTATACATCAAGGGTAGTCATGGAAGTTGAATTGTATGGTCATATTCCTTTCTGGGGTTTCTGCTTCTGTAAGTCCACTTG
Source organism: Falco biarmicus (assembly GCF_023638135.1). Classification (NCBI taxonomy): domain Eukaryota; kingdom Metazoa; phylum Chordata; class Aves; order Falconiformes; family Falconidae; genus Falco; species Falco biarmicus. Next base: position 21,463,570 of record NC_079290.1, read on the forward strand.
AGTCACTAGGATTTGTTGCAAGAATAAAATTCATATGCTTTTTTGTCTAACAAAGTCAATTTGATACTTAATTTTGTTTTAAATTGAGGAAAATTTCTACAAATATTTCTATTAAACCCATGAGATAAACAACTGAGCTGTTTTGATACGATCCAGTAGAGGGCAATGACACCTATACACAACAACTATTTCAGTACACCATGAATAAACACCCTTAAAGTCATAGTGAGAATAATCACACCACTCCCCTTTTAACCTTTCAGACATCAGGTTAATTAGGCAGAACTCCAGTTCATACATATTATCCCAAGGGAACACGTTACTGTATATTTTTCCTTTTTGATGTACAGCTGCAGTATTAAGTCAGGCATGATTTACATATATGATGCGATAATTAGGCCTAGGAGCCAGGATGAACCCATACACTGTGGATAACTGGTTTAGCTTGAATACGATAAGCTTGACGATATTACATGAATATCATTTTTTATGATTGAAAACATGATAAACATTGCATATTGCTGGAAATGTTACCCTGTGGCTGTGCTAGTAGCAGCCTCAAACATTCTCTCCTGTGAAGTTTTATTCTGTTTCTATGTGTATGTATAATTATTATTTACCATTTATTTACCATGGTTTTTCTCCTAAGGAGTTCACCATCTAAATTAGTCACAGACAGGTGAGTATTAGGTAGGAACTATTTGAAGGAAGGTAGACCGAAAGGATTTGTCTAGGTAGGTCATAAACTGTGCATTTGGAAACTTCTCCTTTAATACTTCAAAAACATCCACTCATATTCATTCACAACCAGCCTCTCCTATTCTCTGTGTTGATGTTGGCTAGGTGCATTCTCACCATTACTTACTGTTTTTAAGGCAATAAGACATCCCCCTAATTCAAGGTACATTTTATAATTAAAGCCATTGGCCTCAAATACAGCTTCACTTTGTCTTTCCTTGCTGTGTTAAATCCAAGATATATTACAAGCTTATCAGAGTAGATCCTTCTCTTGCAAGCTACTTATAGAACAGCATCCTCTATCATACCTTGTCATTAAAACAGTTTATGAAATTTATATTACTTGAAAATGTAATGAAGTTATCAAGATATTTTATATAGGGTGCTAAAAGTTCATCCAGTCCCTCAAAGCTATAGAATTATGTATTGATTGTGTTGTTTACATGATAATATACCTTGATTATTATTCAAGCTCTGTGTTAAGAAGTTTGTACTGCAATCCAGTACAATGACTGGACAAATAACCTTAGGAGACCTCATTATTCAGTGAATATTGTTGATGAGTGTGCTTAACTCTGTAAAGAAATGGACAAAAGGACAAGATACCTCAGCTGAAGTTTTTGCAACCCGTATTAGACAGACACTATGATCAAATGGGACAAGGGATTAGACAGTGGGGTATGGGGAAAACTTCAGAGGAGTTGGCAAAAATCTGATCATATCATGACTTTAGTCGTGCATTTGTTGACACTTCTTGGTAAATAAAGCATTGTAATTGGGAGGGATCTTCTGGTGTTTCAGCTGAAATGGGTTTTTGTGAAGGATGTGAAGAAAGTCAGATTCTGGAAGAATAGAATTAAAAGTACAGGGTGGAGGTGGCAGAGACTGGGGAGATGGTAATTAATAGGATATCAAGACTGGCATATTTTGGAAAGTAGAGAGGCAAGTGGTAACATAATACAAATGAAGACAAAAGAAATAGTCCATGGATTTGCCTCTCTAAGATTAATTTTCAGGTTATCATGGGCACTGGGGCAGACCAGCCTCTCCTCCTTCCCCCAGAGTTTGAATCCAAATGTTTATCTAAACACTGAGAAAAAGCAGAGGCATTAAGGTGGGTTTTAGCTGAAGTTACCTCAATCAAGAATGACTTTTCATACTTAATAAAAATTTCCTTATTATTAGCTGTGTGATAATTTTAATGTTATTCAAATAACTTGGGGCTTTGTGATTGATGGTGTTTTATTTTGCTTGTTTTTCTACTGTGAATGCATTGAGGTCACTTCTGATCAGTCTTTGGAAGCTTGAAGATGCCTATGAAATCCAGTTTCTAGAGTAGTCTGCTTTTGTTTGAAATGAGTAATATATACTTTAGTGTTTAAAATAGAAATGAGTCAAGCAAATCATATGTTTGCTATTTACAGAAACTTTTTTAAAGGTTTTGGTTTTTTTTTTTTTGTTCTGTCTAAAGTTATATTAGAAAGAATTTCCACCCAGCAACTGCAAATCTGAATAAAATCTGTACCTTCTCATCTAAATTTATCATGAGTTTTTAACTAGTTTGTAGAAATCCAGATATATTTTTAACAATGAAAACTGAGTTATGGCTTGGGTTTTAAAGTGCTTAAAGAAATCAATTGATTGTTTATGAATTCAGGATGCTTTGAGTGTGCCTATATGGCTATTCAAAATCCAACCACTGGAAAAAAGTCTATAGTGCTCCACAACATAACCGTGATTCATAATTTTGAGGGTGATAGATTCTTGACTATAGAGTGCTCCAACCCGGATGCAAATGGGCTGGCTTTTGTGTCATGCTGAATATCACACACTGGGACAAGTTAGTCATGTCTAGATATGCAAAATTATGGCAACTGAGATGTACTCCATTTTCTCTAAATTAGATACTGATCTTTAGATTTCAGCATAGTGTCCTGCCAATAAACCAAGTCTGGTTGTCTCTGATTCAAGTAGTGATATACTGAAAACCTTGTGGGCTTGTGATAATGACAACATTGGCTTTTTGGTACACTGGTCTTGCTTTTGTTCTTATTTTAGCATGCATTTTTTTATGTCATGACTGTGCATATTCCTTTTTGGAGTAGGTGTGGAGCAGCTCTAAGTGTCTTAATGTGCTCAGATAAAGAAATGTGTTCCAGAAATGTTTTTTTGACTCATGATTCTCACATTTTAAGAATGAAAATGAGTTCATTGGTGCCTGCAAATTTCATGATTTTATTTAAACTTGTACCGTTAGTGATAGCATAAAAGTTTACTTCACATTGGGTGGATGAGGCTTTACATTTTCTTAATACAGTCATGTTGTTCTGTCACTCCAAATACTGTGTGGGACATATTGACTAGATTTATCATTTCTGATCTATCTTTAGACTTTCACAGATTACAGGACAAGATTAATGCCATGAAGCAAAAAGGGTACAGTCTGTCTTAGCTCAGTTTATACCTTTTCATGTTTCTTCTGGGAAATATCCCTATTGTCTCAAGTGTCATCCTATATGCCTTCCAGTTTTGGAAACTCCATTCTTTGTTTTGCTGTGCATTAAGAGTTCCAAAGGCATGGCTCAGATTTCTAAGTCTTGCAAGACAAATATTGAATTCAGATTTTTCTAAGTAAAAACCCCTTAAAATGTATTTATTTGTATGTTTAAATAAACACATATTTTGTTAATCATCTGGGATTTTGTTTTTTATTTGCAAAATTTGTACAATTGAACCTTCATATAAAAGGCCGAAATATGTGACTGGTTTTAAAATTATTAGTTTTTAATAAATCTATAAAACTTTTTGTTATGAACTTTATTAACAAAAGCAGTAGTTAACAGATATAAAAATAAGCAAGTTACATAACCATGGCAGGCTCCTGCAGTCTTTAGCTTTTCCCCACAAATGACATACACAACATTCTTGGCTGGAGCTTTATTCAAAACACATTTCAAAGACACAACTGTAAAACATTAGATCCTTCCAAAGAGCAAATTGACTAATGGGAAGAAACAAGACAGACCTGCTATGCAAAGCAAAAGAAGTCTCCACCTAACCCAAATTCTAGTTTCCAAGAAAGCTACCAGCTATATAAGTCAGGAAGAGACAATTCTCTTAAATTCACTTACTAACTTGGGATAACCACAAATGGCTTTTTACAGTCTGTAATCTCCCTGTTGATATCCTTCCTTTTATTTATTACGTTCTTGTCTCTGGTGAGTGTCTTCCCAAGATAGCACATCAGAGAAGTTTATAGTCAACCTACAATTTGACTCCTGAATAAAGACGTGGTCATTTTCTAGTCTAAAGATCATGTTCACACCCAAGAATTTTGGCAAACTGATATTCTAGCACAGGGCAGATCAGCAATTTCTTAGGTTTCAGTGCCTTCATGTTTATTTTAGACCTGAGTTTAAATATTGGTGGACAAATACTCACTCAGAGTTGGAAAAGCCTGTAAAATAATAATACTACCTGATTTTCCTCTTTTCTGCCTCTGCTGTCTTCTTTTCTATCACTCTGCTGAGTGCTAATTTTTGGTCTAGCTTGTTATCTTTTCAAACTTATTTGACAGACCTAATACAAACAGTACTGAGGGAAGGGTGAAGAACTCACGGATCAATCACTTGAACAGAATGCTGAATCTTCTCTACTTCACTCAAATATTTCAGACCTTTCATTCAAACTTAATTAGTTTTCTGCATTTTTAATTACAGTGTGGTCTTGCTAGAGTTCATAAGCGTTATCTGGACAGATCAATTTTGGGTAGGAAGATTTTCAAGGGAGGTCTGGGTATTAAAGTGAGATTGGTGTCTTGGTCAATAATAATCATCTCTTTAAGTGAGTATTGAACTTCTGACACAGGAAGGCAATTAAGGGGATATGGTGCTGCCATCTTTGTACTTAATGTCCATTTACATCTGCATGGCCACTAACAGCAAATGTTGGGATGCACTGATCACTAGTCAGGAAGATTTCTAGCTGTGTAACTGCATTTGACTTACTTAAATTCATACTGAATTTTTGGTCAAATGCAGTTGTTTGGGTTTTTTCCCTCCTATAAGGCATTATGAGCCACTTTCGTTTTTACAAAACCTCTGGGTTTAAAATTGGGCAGAATATTAATGAAATATTGAAGAAGATCCTTTTATTTGATAAATGCTGTGGAATCATTGGGGTGTTCTGTATAATCACAGAAGAGTCCAACCTTGGCCCACTCAGCTACATTCTTTCTTTTGACAAGTTAGTCAGTCACCTAACAATGATATGCACAGTGATGCAAATTTTCAAAGGGAAATAAGAATAAAAGCCACCTTATGATTACCGTGTTATTGTAATGATTGTGTCTACTCACATGGAGACAATTAATAACAGTAGGCCATGTGGAGCACCATGCTGGGAAGATGCGTTAATGGAAAATTTCATAAGCCTTAAGGTTTTTGTTTGTTTATTTTTGGGGTGAGATGAAAGAAGACAGGAAACAAGGGGGTATTGTAAAGTCAAAGGGTTTTTCATAAAATCAAATCCTTTAAATATCTTTGAATCCTGTCAGACAAAAGTGTAGGACTTACGTTTGTATAGGAAAAAATATTACATTAAAATAAAGAGCTTTTTGGTTTGTTTCTGTCAGGTGAAAATGGTATCCTTTGAAATGTTTTGGTTGTGGTGGTGAGACTGTGTAAATGAAATACTTCTCAGAGAGATTTTGGAATTTCTTCTCAAATTTAATACTGTTTAGATGTGAAGAACTGGCTTCAACCTATCTCAGTCTGTGTGATTTAATTCCCACATCAAAACTTTTGGACTGCAATTGTAAATAATAAGCATAATTTGGCTGGTCTCCTTTTTTCCATTGTGTGCTGCTAAATGCTGAGATTAAACAGGAAGATTAAAGTCACCTCACATCCTCTGTGATCACACTGAGGCAGTACCATACTTTTGTTCACTTTCACAGAGACAACATCTATTTTCAAAAATAATGAGAGTGAGAATAAATTCAGAATAGAGGGGAACAACACAAGTAATTTACTTCAGCTGTTATCAATAGTTTAACCAGTTTTCCTAGCTGCAGTAGGTGCTGAGATAGCCCACAGTTCACAATAGCTTTTTCCTGATTGTAAATTACATTAGATCAGAAAGAACCTCCAGTCCTTTGTGTTTCATTTCTCTTTCACTTTCTTGCATAAATTGTTTCCTAGCATTTTCCTAAACAGAGAAATAAACACCAACTTGGAGAAACAGAAAAAAGGTAGCACCCGTTTTAGAAATGTGTTTGAAGATATTGCATCATATAAGCCAAACTTACTCCTGAAACAAATCTAAATAAAGATGACTCTCTGTCTTACTGGCTTTATCTCATATAAGATGAAGAATAATTGGTATTCACAGATGAGATGAACATTTTCATCCACCTAGTAATGAGCAAATTATTAAGACACCTACTGAGTTGTCTTAAAAAAAAGACACTACACATAAAAAGAACTAATTACTATTCACTTTGGAATACAAATCTCCATTCATGGTAAGCTGTGTGGCTGGCTTCGTGTAGATCACAGAAGACAATACAAAGCAGGTGTCTGGTTACCAAACACTATGCCCTTCTTGATAGCTTTGACAGTGTCAGTCCTTTAGTGAAGAAGGAAAAGTAGTCTGAAGAGTCCCTGTATGTCCCTTCATGTTCGTTGGTGAACATTTCGGTTTCTTTAAAGGTTCATTTATACCATACTCATCAGCATAGCATCTGATCTTCTTCCAGTAGTGTATTAGGCAATATGACAAATATCTGTCACATTTTAGTTCCCTCTTCCTCTCCCCAGGGGAGAAATGCTAAATGAATATAGATGCACAGGGATAAATTCAGACCTGCTGTAAGTAATTGTGAATCCATTGATGTCAGTGGAGTTGCACCCTACTACTTTTGATTTGAAACTGGAACAGAGAACCACATTGTTCTTTGTAAAATAAAAATAAACAGTATGTGAAGATGTTTCCAAACATTTCAATAATATTATCTAGGACAGATTCTGCCCCCAGTTAAAGCTATACAATTCCATTTGAGTTAATGACATTGCACAACCGTAAATGGAATCAGCCCTTATACATACATACAGCTTACAAATGTCTGTGATTATTAGATACACATTTCTAGACATACACAGATCAACATGCAAAACTGCAAGTTTGGCCTTCTGTCTTTTAACGAATAGGTCAGTGGGCCGAAACACCCTTGGGTAAACTGTCCCTTGCAGGTTTTGTGTCCTCTCTGTATTGTCAGTTGAAAATTGAAAATATTTTTAAGCATAATTTTGCAGGTCAGCTGCTTAGGATTTACTGTGGCCTTATGAACCACATGTGGGCCACTGAACACAGTTTGAGGATTACTGAGATAGGATAAAACTTTGGTTCAGTCCACATCTGGATACGTTAGAGCCTTTTTCAAAATGAATGATCTATGAGTGGTTCATATAGCATGAAATTGCCAAAGATACAGGCGCTACTTTCTAATTTATCCAAGGAAATGACAGGTTGAAAATATAGATAATCTGAAATTTAATAATAATTCTTTGAAGTTAAGATATATATGGAAGTAAATCAGTATAAGTTACTGTAAAGTAAGTCTGTGGGATTTCACTGGTGTATGACTGGAGGCTTATAGAAAATGATGGGTATGATGATGGCTTACTTTGCTAAAAGGAAGAAAAGTGATGGTGTTTTTCACCACCCTTGTGTGAGTTTTTAACTGAACAGACTAATGTACTACATTAGGTGTATTTTATAAATAAAAAATATTTTTCTTCATGTGTAGTGTAGTCAGTCAAGTAGAACTTTAAGACTTAGAAATATCCATCTTTTTGGGGTAGTCACTGATGAGTCACATGTATACTTGTTTTTATCTCTACTTTTAGAAGAACTGATATTTTTCTGATGTAATTCTGATATTGTCTGATTCTCTAGGAAAAAAGTGTGGACAGTTTCTTTACTCTATTTCTTTTCTTCCTCTTAGACTCATACACAGTTCCTTTATCAAACCATAGCCTGCCTTTTTACCATGACCAACCAGTCTCAGTTGGCAGGCCTGAATACTCATTGCTGGCCTTGCAACCAGCCAGAGCTGCTAGCCCATGAAGGATGTCTCTGCCGCAGAACTTGCTGCCTTGAACAGTCCCTCACTCTAGCAAAGAATGAAGCTACCCAGCACTTCTACATCTGCAGAAGAGTTCTTGGTATGATCCTGGTTGTTGATGAAAGCTCTCTTTTTGTTTGGGCCAAAACATACTTAAAACCTGAACTTTGCATTATGGACTTAAGACCTTTTGAGCAGAGCTTCCCAGCTCTTAAATGCAAACGCGTGTTGCTGTTATGTTCCATCTCTGTATTTTGGCAAGACACAACTATATTATGGTCTTTCTATTGCCTCTCCAGATTTCAGAAACTCAGAAGCATGGTCTGGAGGGAGGTGCTTCCACAGGTTCTGAATGATATGGATTTATTGTGGGTAGGTCTAGCCAAAGCCTACGGATCTAGTTCAATTTTCACTGCACTTAAGTGAAAATTTCTATAATTTTTAAGGCCTTTGGTTTATGAATGGCACTAATTTAACTAGATGTAACTGGAACACAGAAAAGTAGTCTGTTTATAACACTTTTGACACAAAGAATTAATAAACTCCAAGCTCCATTCCTGGGGATGACTTCCTATGGAGATTCAAAAGATTTCTATGGAAGTCTTTTGCAAGAGGAAGACTTTTTCTTCTCTTCAAAGGAATACTACATGGAGTAATTTTAAATGTTTCATGTTGGAGAAGATCAAGACTAATGTTATCAATACAACTGCTGCCTTTTACACCTTGGTGCTGGGTGTTGGTAAATAATTTGTTAAGTAACTTGGTAAGTTACAAGTTCCTGAATCAAAGGTTATCTTTTCATGATTAATGATGCCATGTTTTCTAGAGACAGAAATCTGTCACATTCTTCCTTCATTTGTAGGATTAGCTGTCTGAAGATACTTTTTTTGCCTAATATGTTTTTATTTACCTACCATGGACAAATTCTTTGAGTCCTGTGTTGACCTATTATTGATCATAAGGGGTGGTCCTTTCTCCAGATTCTGGCTTTAGTCCTCATAGCTGGGAGCAAGGCTTAATAAAATTGAAACAATACATATCTTATATCTACATAACACTTGAATCCAAAAACAGTTTAAAAAGCAAGGATGAACTCATTTACCACTGAAATGCCAGCCACCTCTGGGGTGGAACACATGGTTCTTATTTTCATAGAGCTAAGCAGCTGTTTAACAGTACAAAACAACAGTACATTATAGTTTAAGTCATGAAATGAAGAATAATCCTGTATCCAATTGAAATGTAAGATTAAACTTAGATGGGGGGAAAATAATTACCCAAATTGGTAAAATGATCAGAATACAAAGACTAACCCCACTATTCTGGCACAGTAGGCCACCAAAATACTAAGGACTGAGTGTGGTAAGGAACATAATTTTTCATTACATCTAAGAGCTGTTATCTTCATTTAGACTGAATTTTTTTCAGCAAAGTGATTTCTTGCTAAAAAATGTCAGTCCATCAATATCCAGACTTTCTGTGGAAAGTACATGCCGTTTACACAGGAAAGGTTTTTTGGAGTCTACTGTGGAATTTCTGATCAAAAAGAGATTGAGCCAGAACCACTAGTAACCTGACTGTTATGCACATCTCCCAGGATGTGGGAGAATGAAATTCAAGTCCCTGTTTAGATTACTTCACAGCATAGACTTGGACCTGGGTTTCCTATGTCCCAGAGGAAGGTCCTAAATTACTGGACTTGCAGCTATTCCGATCATGTTTTCTTCTTATTTTCCCATGGAAAAAATACAAAAAAACTGAAAGGTCTTGGGTTTGGCTCAGTGTAGAATGTGAATTTTGCAATTTCAAAAACTTTCCTGGAACAGGAAAGTTATTTTCCACCCAGTTTACCTCCTGCTGCAATTTATTCCTTTGCAATAAGATGAAAAGTTACTGAATTTACTGCAGTATTATCTTAGAGGGAAGACAATTGCTCTATAGGGTACACATGAGTTTATATTACACTGTAATGTTTCTGTACATTCATCTAGGTAGCCTATACATCAGGCGAGATCATCAGAAAATGTAATCTGGAAGTTAAAAATTTCTAGCAATTGCAGTGATCAACTTCTAAAATATACTTCCAATAAAAATAAAATGAACACACACATACCTGCTTTTAAGGTGGAGTTAATAAACCTCTAATTTACAATAGCCAGTAGGTGGACACTACAAGATAGGTGGTCCTTTTTCTTCCCATTCCTTCAAGGACTAATATCGTGACCATGCCTGGCAGAGAGACCTTCTCACATTCTTCTCTGCTGGACAGGTTAAGGAGTTAGAAGACATTTTCATAGTTAAAGGGGTGCTATCACTTGTTCCTGCCTTGGGCAATCATTTCCAATAACTTTTATGTTCTGATTGATTCCATTCTTGATACTGATGAGATCCAATATCTTTTGTCTATCAGCCAAGTGAAAAATAGATTTAAGACTGTACCTGTTTCACATACCCCCAGGACAGATGGTAACGAAATTCTACCACTTATGAGCAGTGCTGGATTTGATTCAGTGGTGATTCCTCCATTCTATCACCAATGCACTGAGCCTTCAGGTCGAGTGAGGTCTATTGATTCCTGAAGATTTTGTAATGTTTATGAATCTGTCAAATTCTGTCATATTACTTACAGATGTGGTTCAGATACTACACAATTATAAAGAAATATCTATTACTTTCAGGAACACCGGGAATACTGCCTGGAATACAGTTACTAAAGGTGTTGAGCTCAGGAACTGTGAAGTCAATGGACACATCTCACTAAGATTTGGATGAGCTCAAAATATTTGTGCAACCCCATTGGCAAGGAAGCCTAGCATTGAAGAAACTTGAGTCTAAAGATTCCTCAAGTCTCTTGTTCTCTTAAGGCCAACTTTTATGAAAGTCAATGGGAGAATAGTTTCCAACAAAATTAATGACTGCATATTAATGGTTATTCAGAAAATTGAATTGCTTGGTCTTTGAGGAAGACACTAACCCTTTCTATTGTATTTGGACCACAGGAAGAGCACCAATGTTATTCAACAAGGTAGGAATACTGGTTGGGGGGAAAAAAAAAGGCAACTTCCAGTAACAAGACAAAAGTATTACTGCAATGATTAGTCAAAGAACAACAAAAAAGGAAGAACAGCATGCAAAACTTCTCAACATAAATCTTATTTCTAGTCTGATGGGATAGATACAGAGGCCTTTATAGTTAAATCAAATTAAATTGCAGTCATTGTGTATATACTTACATGTATATTTAAATGTAATATGTATAAAAAGTCTATACCAACATAAAAATATATTAGATGTTCTTGTTAAGAATAAACAAACATTTCCTTGTTTGGCAGAATTTTCAAATGCATATTGCTTCCTTTATTTATTTTTTTATTACAATAAAAATGTGTTTTGTATTAAATCTATTGTTATAAAGAAATTAAGCCCTGAAATCTGCCAGCGTGGCTTTTTTCCATAAAGTGGAAAAAAAAGCCCTCCTGTTTTAGATACTTGAAAACATTAGAAATCTGAAAATGAAAAGACCAGCCTCTGCGTAGCAAATTACTCCATAAAAATAAAAAGAATTCTTCTGTGTGAACTTAAATGGTTTGAAAGCAGAACATAGCAGAAGAGAATAGCGTGCATGGTCATAAAGGAAAACAGAGGGTTTAAGTCAATCTTTACAGATGTATTGGAATAATTCAGGAAGAAAAATAATAAAAAATAAATAAATCAGAGTCTATTTCACAGAGATTTGGGTCTGATTCCCCCTCTGCTGGGGCAAAGATTGTTTGCTTGAGCCTGCACTTATAAAGAAAATTCCAAGAAAATCCTTACAAAGAGTCTTTTCCTTGATCTGCTCCTCAGCTTTGAACAATGGGGACAAAGTTTTATGGCCTTACATCTGTATTAAGGGGTATGATTTGCAAGGCCTGAGCTTCCAAACTTTGCCACTCAGAGTGCTTACTTTCTCCTTTCATCTTCTTCTATGGTTTAACCTACACTTCATACTGTACCTTATTAGTCCCCTGGATCCATCTACATTTTATGATCATTAATTCTTTGTAGTATGTTATATATAACTCAGTGATATCAAGTTGTACTTGGACTTTATTCTGCAAAGTATTTTACAAATACCTAATAAAAGACAATTGTTGCTGCAGAGAGCAAAACATTGAAAGCTCTAGAAGATTGAGAGGAAAACTGCAATCTTACAAGTTGTCCCATTCAAGATCCCAGGGCTGACCAGTGCCAAAATCAGAAACTCCAACTCAACTTCAAAGCTCTGAGTGTTTCCTGCTGTGTCTCTTATTGCATGATTTCTCATTTCTTCCTTAGAATTTTTTTCAGAGGCTACTGTAGCTGCCTCTGAACACTCAGTAGAAGAACAATATCCAGGTATAATGAATCAAGTCACTTGTCAAAGACAAAATGGTCTAAGTGTTCAGAGGGAAAAGTGATATTTAGCAAACACCAAATAAGTGTATGTCTTGCTAGATGTTTCAGATTTTTTTTTTTTTTTTTGAGATAATCAGTAACTTGGCTGATAACAGAAGGGGACAGGCTTGACATCATTTATTTGAACTTTAGAAAACATTTGACAAAATGCCTCTCAGGGAGCTGATGAATGGAGTCATAGGTGATGGCATCAGTATCAAATAGGTGAAAAAGCTTCATCACGAGCTGTGTGGCAACGTATAGATAGTGTAAATCTATGTGAAGAAGAGGTTTCTGGTAGAAAGCAAAAAATGAAGGGCCTTTATGACTTGGTATTGGGACCAGTTCTGCTCAGGATTTATTTACAGAGTTAGTGCTTGTGTGCCTTTCCTGGCTGCAAGCTGAATCACTGTGGTGTCCTGCTTCATCATGATGCAGCTGCACTCAAGTTTAAGTGAAACTGCCAATCTTACAATGGATATTAGAAAACAAATTTCAAAAAGAAAAATCAACCATATTTAAAGTAGAATTCTTGAAAATTTTATCTGCATTCATCTTCCTGTAGCTTTACTTTAGCCCCAGACACTATTTTTAACACTGTTGCTGATTTTGAAAGCCCAGGGCTGACATGTGGCCCTTTGATGTGATTTCTGGTGTTTTGAAATGGCTGGAGGTACTGTTCAATGGAGAGGTTACATATTTTTTTGTATTTCAAAAGGTTCTGACCAAGACACCACCAAAATCTAGGTATTCTTGGCTGCTATAACCGTCTTGTGAAACTTTAGATATCTGAGTAAACTTATTAGAGACCTGTGGTTGCTTCACACAGCACTTCCCAAGCTCGGCCTTCAGTCTAGGATAGTTAGCAAGCCACCATAGCCAAGCTTCCACCCATGCCTGTAGCAGACAGAACATTGTTAAGTGATATTGCAGTCATTGTATATTATTCTTCTTAGTAAGTTTGAAAGTCTGGTTGTTTTCAGCTGGTTATTATCTCATAGCTGAAAGCAGTATTTGACATGAGTCTGAAATGATGCTTGAGTTTTACTTGTGTCCATACCGTAACCGTGCAAATGCTGACTTTGAGTTTCTACTGTCAGACTGTACTGTGCATTAAAAGGAAAATCAACAGGTTCTTATGGCTGAGGAAATGTAGAGATACAGACAAGGGCTTAGTAAGGGTCGTCTCCCCACAAAAGGTATAGGTAGGGACTTTCAGAGTCCATTGACTAGGCTGGTGGAGGGAGGAGAAACCACTGAACTGAGCTTAGATGAATGGCTTTCAAGAAAGGAAGCACCAGTGGTAGAGACCAGAACTTATGGGATGCAGATTTAACCAAACCAGATGAAGCCACCTCCAGCACATCCTTGCAGATCTGATTATGGGGTAGCACAAAGATGGCATAAAATCAAATTTTCCTTTCCTTATGGGCAGATCTTGAGATTGTCTTAGAAGTGAGGAAAGGCATTCCTGAATAGGATTAGCCTGGCTCTGGTCGTGCACAGTTTTCTCCCAGCCAGTTCATAGGATGCTCTTTTTTTCATCTCACATAAGATGTCCACATGTATTATCCTTTGCAAGACAGAAGAGACAGAACTTAAATGAAATCCAGTCTCACACACAATGGGGATGTTCTAGCGAGCATGGTGGCCCACCCAGATTTTGGAACTCTCTAGTTTGCAGTCTGAAGAACATGCATTGGTATGGGAAATGTAAATTTTGACCAAGTAACTAAGGCCAAAGCCTTGCTGCTATGCAAGCTGGTGTAGGGGACCTGGTAAACTCTTGGTATCATTTGCATGCAGCAATTTCAGAGCCAGAGGTCCAATCTGGCTTAATATCTCTCAAAACAGATGACAAATATCAAAGAGAACAGATAATTGCTAATTAGGTTAGCTGTTTTGGACTCTGAAAATAGGTTGTATTTAGTTTCCTACCCTTACAATGACATGGTTTTCAACCTCTTGCAGGTCATCTAAGGTACCCTAAGCCACATTTAGATAATTTATATGTATGCATTCATTATAGATGTTAAAATCTCTTAAAGATGCATTTCACTTTCTGGCAGGGTAATTCCTAATACTTACACTGGTTTTGGCAATCTGATGTTGCTACACTGAGAGCGTGTGATCTTTTGACCTCTTGCCTACCCTTGGATATAACTCGAGACCATAGTGATTGGGTATGGAATTGCTACATTCTATGAGATGTAGAACTGACTACTTGTTTGTATGCATTAAACAGAATCCAGGAAGAAACTGGCTAGTTTGCTATAGGATCTTGGTGTGAAGCAAAAGAACTAGAGAGTAATTCTGGATTAAAAAGAACACAGTAAAAAGGTGCTGCTATGATGTAGGACACCACTTCCCTGTTTAAGGACCAAAGAACAGGAAGATACATGGCTTACTAAAACACAAGACTGGGAATTATCACTGAAGAATTTTAGGCTGTCATTCCTCCTCTGTTGGGACAGGATCCAGATACCAGAGGTAGTACTGTCTTTTGTCTGAAGATTTCCAAATTTCTTTTAAAAACTCTTCCAAAACAGCAATTTCACAAATCATCTCAGAAGTGCCACAGATGAACAGAATTATTGCCTGTTAGGAACATGATACTTACTTGCTAGGAAAATAACAAAGTGAGAGTACTAGCAATTCTAGTTGAATATTTCTGGTGTATGCTGCCGCCTTCATCAAAACCAGAGAAAGTACTTTGTGGGAAAGAAAAGAAGAAAGAGAAGAAACAACAGAACAAAAAGCTTAGACGTTAATGTGCAGTTTTCTGGTTTGTTTTCCAAGAGACTCAAGTATGATTAAGCTGAGCAGACATTCCTTGGACAGAAGGCAAACTTTTATAACTAGGCAAAACACTGACATTCTGGAAGAAGACAATACTTTTGAAAAAGAGGCTTTGAGTCTGCATATGACATAACAAATGACATTCAAACTTCAATAGTGACGCTTTTAAAACTTTGACAGGTCACTGTATTTTGAGTTTTGAATAAACATGTAGCCATATGTATGCACACACAAATACACACAAACACTAGAATATTTTATTTTGCAGTACTGTTTGTCCCAGCTTTGTTAGGTTCTCTGTAGGCTCTGCTTCATGCCACACTTACAAAGAATTCTTCGCCCAAGGTATTGAGAATAGTTGAAAAATCTGTCTAGGTGCCTTAAATAAGTACAATTCACGCATGTGCCTTTGCAAGAATGCAGGTATTTTGTAAATCCTGTTTTGAAAGGGGGATGAACATGCCTGTAAATTTACAGAATTATCTGTCTTTGCTCATACCACAGCTTCAATTCACTGTTCACAGCTGAATAAATGAATTCCACCAAAGTAGGTAGAACTGCTTTGGTCTGTTCTCAGGTCAATATTTTCATCTTTATAAACTCCACTGGCAGGAATTAACATAACTAAAAATATTTGCATCCAGGTTAGAAGTCTTATTTCCCCAGTCTTTCTGTAGTCAACAGAGAAACAGTTTTATCTAGTGGGTGTTTCAGGCCACTTTAGATAATGTAGTGACTATCTAGGAGGTTTAGTGAAACTAACGTCCTTGTTTAAGCACAAAAGCCATATGCCTGCAACTGGGTTGATTGAATTCTCTCCAGTGTTTATTTAATTAAAACTTGTATTTTTTCTTCTTTTTCCCCCTTTACTTTATTTCATACTGAAATATAATTCCTTAGTGGTTAGACAAATGTAATAGGACCTCATTATGTCCAATTTTCAGGGATAAGGTATCCATGTAAAGGATGAATCTAGAATATGTAAGAGACTGTCAAGTTATATTTTAGGAAAGCTACGCCTCAGGAAGTATCAGAGGAGAATGATTTGAGAGAAGTCATCAAATAAGATTCTTACATAAGTTCCACAGTGGCTGGTTATACATTTCTTTTTACCCTGCCAGACATCAGCAGGCTTAGCAGCTATCCACAATTGTTTTAAGAAGCCATCAAAGCCATCAGACAAGTAACCACATCATCCAGATTAGCTTCCCATCAAGAGAAAAACAGTAATTGAACCACAGAGTTGAGAGTAGTTGAGCCAGGATACTGAGGGCACCTAGACAGCAAATTAAAACAACACAACTAATTGGTAGCACTGTAAAAGATCAACTTAGAATAAAACATTTTTATTAGCTGTGTGCAACTAAATACTTGACTTTTTTAACCACTTCTGTTGAAACAAATTGTTGATTTAGAAAGTTATGTAATAAGCCTGTGTTAGAAATAATTAGCCTTATTATTTTAGGCTTAAGAGTGATAAGAAGATTTGACGGTATGGTTTTTTTTCCTTCCTAACATTAAAAGTTTTCTGAGAAATGTTTAATTGTAAATGAAGGGCAAAATATTATGCATAAGATCACCTATCTTCAGCTTTTCCTAACAAGCTGGTCTGATCTTCAGGTTTGTTTTGGCCATGGGTACAATTCACGTAAACCCTAAAGGTCTGAAAATCAGACCCCCAAAATATACTGAGATATTGAGATAGCACAAGTTAAAAATTGTGGATGGGAGCTATAAAGAAATGCCAGAACACTTGGAGTGCTTTGTGGTCCCAGTCAGTCAATGGAATCCAGAGCTCTGAGTTTTTTTCCTTTTTTTTTCTCCCCCCCCCCAATAAAAAAAACCCACCCCAAACCAAACCAAAACAATACAAAACTGCTTTGGGACAAACAGACACCCAAAAGTAAATCTGGCCAGTGGGTGCCAAAAACCTCTGAGCTCATGCCACCTGTGTGAGCCCTTGAAGCAGGAAGAGTGGGGCTTCCTGTACAGACACATGCAACGGAGAGCTCAGCAGCATGACCTGAGCAAGCAGACAAGGTGGGTACATTAGCACTGTGCCTTGTCTGCACTAAATTAGCAGTGGCCGAGAGCCAGTGTAGCTCTGCCAGCTGTGTTGAGACCCTTGCTAGATGGAGGCCCTTGCTGTGATCTGGATGGGTCTATCTTCAATGGGAAATGACAACCTGAGAACCCATCATGTAGTGAAGTCACTCCTCCAGCTCTTCCACCAAAAAAAGAATGCTGAAATGTTTGCTTTCTAATTCTTGATTCTTTCTTTTCATGTAATGACCTGGACATCAGAGCATCAACCTGAGGTGTAGAAGATCAAGATTAGATTCCTTCTTTTGTATCAACCTGCCACCTTCATGTTCTATACAATAGGTAAAACCAGGAGACAAGAGAGCGCATGTCAAATGGATGCTTTGATTCCTCTTCCTGAAAGTGTAATGAACAAATACTTATTGACCAAGAGTGTAAGTACCAATCTACAGTCTATCGGTTAAGACACATGAGTTTTATCTGAGTATTAGCCACTGATCCAATGGCTTGGATTCAGTTAAATCTTAATTTGGAATACTTGAATGTAAGTTGAAACAAGTACTGAAATACAGATCTCTGCTTTGTCAGGTGAGCTTCCCCAAGCACATACTAGTCTAATAAAGCCATAATCACATACTCCTTTGGTCTGGCCCAGTGAATATTTAATTATCGCATGTAAATTTAAAGACTTTGAAAAGAAGTAGGCTGAAAATGTATTACCTCAGAGTATTTTATATCTTGGTTACTTAGATATTCACTAAGAAGGTCAGAAACAGTTGGAAGTTTCCTAGGCAAGTGAGGTCATTGAACTCACATCTTTCACAACTTGAGAAGGTTCATTGCCACTAACCTACTCTATAACTTGAACACTAAACCCCAGACATTATTTTCTGTCAAGTCTGGAGTATGCATTCTTTGAGAATATCTTGACTGCAGACCTTGCAGGTGAAACACTGTATTGAACCCTGTTGGATTTTTGTGCATAGCTGCTCAGGACTTGTGCAATTCTAGGTCTGTGCAGGGTTTTCAAAATCACACTGAGATACCCACAGACGTGCAATGTCTCATAGGCCAAACATCTGTGAAGAAAGAACTAAAATTGTGGGCATTTGGTGTTGGGTAGATACAGATACCATAGTCTTTTGGTCGTGCTACTCCTTCAGCCAGTGTCAGCTCCATAAGGAGACACTAGAGCTCTGCAGTATACCCGTCCTTTTAATACTCAAATGGAATCAGGGACCAATTTGAAAGTAAAAAACGTTTGTTTCAAATACAGTTCTAATATGATTGATTAAATACACTAGATGAATGTACAAAATTAATGTTATGAAGATATGAAAGGTTATTTATCAAATACTGAGTAATGCGAATACAACACACTTACAAATTAATCTGATCATAAAAGAAAAGCTCAGCACACATCCTAATTGCTGATAGTAAACTGCGATGACCTGTGGTTCCCACTCAATCCAGGCAGTGTTTTCAATATAAGAGGAACTAAATTGGATCTGACTGCGTTTTCATTTACATGTGTGTAAAGCAGGAGACATTCCATTAAAAGTTATGAGGCAGAGTTAGCAGTGGTTTGAGATCAGAACACAATCCCTGAAGTGTTTTGCTAGATCTAAATCAGCCTTTATAGAGATAAGTACTAAAAGGATCCCTCTTGAATAACACTATCCTTCATTTCTTCTGCTGCTTTATTGTTCCTTCAGATGCTGTCAGAACAAAAGGAATGTAAAGAAAAATGTAACTCCAGGCCTGCACTAAAAAGAGGTATTGCATAAATACAGGACATGAAACTGAAAAAGGCTCAAAATATAGTAGAAAGACAATGGCATTTAAAAAAAAAAATCTCTGATTTAGGGACAGGCAGACTAAAAATACATTTGTATAAAAATATAGACCCATCTTTGTCAAATACAGTAAAAACAAGTTAAATCTTAAAGATAGATTGTTCAACTCTGTATTATGAAATGAGGATGCTAATAATTTTTGGCTTCGGCAGAAAATTCAGACTGAATGAAGGGTGACAAATACCCATAGGTGAGAATTTGCCTTTCTAAATATTCACTAGTGGAGTATTGGAGCTGCTTTCATTTCAAAGAAAGATGGTTCTGGCACAGGTACAAGTCTGTCCTCTTCCCTTCAGGAAAGTTTTTCAGATGACAATTGACTTCTTTGGCAATGAGCATGCAGACAGGGTAGCGTACCTGACACATGCCTTTTAAAATTCAAGTAAAATACACATATTTTTTCTGGCATATAAAAAAAGTTTTCTGAAAAACAAGTGGGTGATCAGACACCAATTGCTAAAATCTGAACTATCTTCATAATTTTGGGCTTACTTCACTTCCAAAACTGGCAAGAATCTCTGACTCAAAAGAATACAAAATGTTTTGAGGGCAATTAATATTGTGAAATTTGTCATTCTTTTCAGCTTAAGCCTCATTAAAAAATCTGTCTTTAAACTGAATATATTTTATGGTAAGCTTCTATGGAGGGAGGTGTACCTTAAACTGTATGTAAAAAGGTTTCTTGACAGACAGTGAAGTCTTTGCCACGCAATCTGAAATGCATCAAAAAACCCCAGACTGGACATTGCATCATTTTATTAGTAAGCAGTAATGAAATATATTTTACAGCATGAACACAAGAAAACAAGATTATGGCTCATACCTCCTCCTTAACTCTTTCTGAGTTGAAATACTGTTAAGTTTCCACATTAAGTATAGCCATTGATTATAAAAGCATCTAAATGATAAAACCTAGTTAGGATATTATGTTATGTCTTATTAAAATTTATTTGGCACTGTTGAAATTTAGTTTGCCAAGTAATCTGTTCTAATCTTAATGCCTGATGTACTACAGATTCTGTAGTGGCCTTGCTTGGAATAAGGTATAACAAACTTTCCAGGCTTTGATTACGTATTAACCAGTGGCTTGTAGAACAGATACTGATGGAGGTGACAAGAGCTTCTTAAATGCAGATGTTTCCAAATACATAAAAATGATCCAACAGTCTGGAGATCTTCTGTAACTCCAGAAATATTTTGAGAAGCACATTGAGATGTTTGCCAAAGATTTAGACATTGACAAATAGCCTCCTTTGAGCGTGTGAGTTCACTGCCGTTCAGCCATTCAGCTGAGCAATGGGGAAATGGGGACTGCTCGTAAGCACCCGCGGCAGTGGAACTGCTGGACTCATTTGGTCACGTTCAGAATGAGATCATGTGGCTTGTTCTCATTCAAAATATGATTATTTTTGGTTTGGGTGTGACTTGAAGTTCGAATGTCAGGAAATGTGGAGAAAAAAAAAGACAGGGTGGAGGAGCACAAACTGGGAATTTTGAAGTAGAATCAGAAAAAAACAAAACAGTCAGCACAGATGGATGCATGTTGGTTTCCACTTGCTGAGTCAAAAGTGAGCCTGAAAGGATCAAAAGAAATAATGCTTTTCATTAAATGCATTCCTTATATGCAATACCAAAACTGCTTGCACCTCAGGAGAATTTAGACCCCTGCTTAGAATATGCTGTCATCTAAACTTTATCAATGCCACTTCACAGCCACAATTGTCCTTATAGCTACTGTTGTGTTTGCAGTGTAGAGGCTGCATAGACCAATACATGGGAGCTTCTCTGGCTTCTGTAGTTGCATTCTGTCTTTCAACAACATAAAATGAAGTTTTAAAAGTTCTCGCCTACCCACAGAGGTTCACCTATGCCAAAATTTGGAGGCAGTATGACATCAGCATTTTCAGAGCTTACACTGGTGTTGCTGTGGGCAGACTTATTTTATTGTATGGTCTCAATGGAGTCTTTTAGCTCTGGGGGCCAAATCAATGGGGTGAAATTAAGCAAGTGTTTGGAGACATGCTACCAAAGTTGAGGTTTGCCTTTGTGCAACTGGGGGAAAGTCCACGAGCCAGGGACTCTGAGATCTAACCAACCAGAATGAGTCATTAGATAGGTAAGCACATAAAAGAAGGAAAAAAGCCAAGAGAAGAAAAGAAACTAAGGTTCTAAGGATCATGAAGATGTTTTAGTGCTTTGATAGTTATCTTTAAAACCAGATTATGAAGAAATCAAGTAATTTGAGGGAGATTTGGTCTGATTTGAAATTTCTTTCCATAAACAAACATCTTTACTTTTTGGCCAGGTGTTTGGCAGCACATCCACTGAGGGAAAAGTTAGAGTTGGCTGATTCATGTTCTGTGGTGTTACATATTATTTTGGCAGTCCAAGGAGGTGTTCTGGTTCATTGTGTTTTCTGCTCTTCACCTACTGCTGAAAACCTGTGGTGAAGGATCAGCGCAAGTCCATTGCTCCACAGACAGGAACTGACACAGCGGTCCCCCCATCCAAAGGCACTGATGCAATGACTTCTACTAACCACTGTTTGTCATATCTCTCTCTTGCCAACCCACCTCCGCCATTCAGCCGCTGCACCTGAATAGCAACAGGTAGGAAAAAGCAAACGGTCACCAGGGAGTATTGAGTATTGACAGGCATATCCCTGGTTCTTATTGCATCATTAATTGAAAGACAGCCCATTTTTCCCTGCATGGTTACATTCCAGAGGAATGTGCTTCTCCAGTGCTTCACTGCAGAGCTGCAGTTGGACCTGCACCCTGACCAGCTCGGTCAGGAGCAGAAATGAGATGTGAAACATCAAATAATATCTGCATTTACAGCTTGAACACAACTGAAGCCTGCAGGTTTGTGGATAACCATAACAGTAAAAGACAATGTTTTTGCTTTTCTAGTAGCTCCTCTAACTGACTGCTGAGGCTCCTGGGGGTGAATGCAGCAGGTACAGGGCAGAACCTGCACCAGTCCATCCTACTCCCCATAGTGAACTAGGCACAGCTCTTAGGTTTTCGCCATCAGCTACTACAGACTGCTGTGGTTTCAGCAAAGTCATATAACCTCATAATGTACTGGAGGTAATGCAGATCAATTAATAGAGATTACTTTACCTCTGTTGGCAAACTGTCATTTTAGGAGAGTGTGGGAGGGGGGACAGAGAGATATTTCCATTGACCTGTTTTTTGAAGATGCTTAAACCTTTTTCCAAAGAAGTCACAGCTTGTCATTGATAAATGATGTTCTGTACATCCCAACATTAATTATTTAAATTCCATTAACTTAATAATAGTATGCAATATGTCTGCCTGCACAGCCCTTTTAGCTTCTCTTCTTTTTATTAAATTGGTGTTTTGATTGATTTGGGTTATTTTAACACAGTAAAAGTGGGTCTTAGGCCATAAGCCTGCAAAAACCTTAGCACTCTTTATGAATTCAGGATAATAATTTGTAATGAGGGTGAACAAGAATAACAACCCACTGCTGAAAAGGAGGGATCCCACTTGCTTTTTCCTCCTCTTCCAATGAACTGTCTTTCCTCCTCTGGCCTACAGTCACTTACTTTACTTTGGTCCTAAAAATCTTCACACCTTTGCAGAACTAGTTCTGTTCACCACTCACACTGGTGAACCATTCACATATATATATATATAATGAATTTCTTTAGCTGGGTTAGTTTTCTAAAAGTTTTGGTTTCAATCAGGTTAATGAGCTGAACTAATTTACAGAGGGTCTCTTACCTGGCTGAGATGATCCGGATAGGCATCAGGCACAAGCACAGGGCTGAACCTAAACACAAGCAGGAACCAGGGATGTTCTGGTCAGAAATGGGGACTTTTATGAAAAGAAATCATACTGGTTTTGTGTCTTAGTGAAAAGCCTGGCATAGACAACCAGGTAAGCAGCATATATATCAAATTCTGCATTCTTATAGGGTTTCCCTATTCTAATTTTTTTATATATATATCATTAAATGCCTACACATATTTTATATTGTTCAGTATTTCGTATTTAGGGGAATCAATACATGATAGTGCTGAAATGGCCAATCTGTAAGCTAGAAAAAGAAAGCATGTTTCTCTCCCCCTTCACTACTATAATTTCCCATGAGTTTATCTTTACTTACTCCTGAGCAAATGGAACATTTCCTCCTACTAAATGATAGCCAAATTGTATTTGCTTGCCACTTCAGAAGTTTCCAAGCCACCATTTTAGTAACACTTTATATGTTTAAATGTATACTGAAAATAACAGTGATCTGTCATTCAATGTCTGACGTTGCTACAAGACTTACCCTAAGGCTGGAATCTACCCTATTTGACTATTATTGATACAGCTCTTGACTCAACTGACCACAGGATTCCCTCACCATCTTATCCCTGGCTTTCCTGACCAGCTTGTCTCACCATTTTCTTCCTACTGCCATAATGGCATTTCTTATGGTAGGTTCACTCAGCTTTTTCTGAAAGTCCCTTTTCCAGTCCTGGTCTTAAAGAAACAACAACAATAGTAAAAAAAGTCCTAGGTGTCCTCATTTGCTCAATTCAGGTGTGTTAAAGCCAATATACTGAACTCTGTGTAGAGTATGTCGAGGTTAGTTCCTGCTCAGGTTGATGTCCCAGCTGGGGATTTTGAACAAAAAGTGGATCTGACTACCAGCCTGCTCAGAGACTGCTTTAGGAGCATAAGCCTGCATAGCCCTTTAAGGTGCTATACAGTTCAGCTTGTTTAGATATAGCTTGTTTACCTCCACAGCCTGCCCTCTTGGATTGCAACTACACCTCCATGGAGTCATACCTGAACTTGAGCAGCTCTTAAAAAAATCCCAACAACAATAACAAAAAGCAAACACAGCACCCCCAGAATCTTCCCTGACCTTAGGATCCACAAATTGGTGAGATGAAAAATATCAGCGCCCACTTCAGAAAACTGTGTTTGCAAAGTATTGCAGGCAAGTTGTTAGACAGCTGTAATTTGATAATCCGTTTTGTTTTCAGAAGTGACATAACAAACCTCCTTCTACTTGGATAGTAGCTAATAAAAGTACAAAGATAAATGAGATGAGTTTCATTTTTTTAATTAAAAGCCCCCTACAAATATAATAGTTTTTTTCAGCTATGACAAAAAAAGGCAAAACATTTTGTATTTTAAATTTCACAGTCCTGCTGGAGTAATTAATTTTGAAAGTAAGAAGGTCCATTAGGGGAAGGGTATACACTGCTGTATTGCTTGTCTTGTAACATAAACAGAGCATTTACTTGTTACAGTCAAGAAATAGTGCTTTTTGGAAAGATTTTTCAGCTAGATGAATTATTTATTTGCTTCTGTCAGTAATTTGTTGGGTACTAGTGTGCAGATCTTGTTGAAAACACACACTTAATTTGTGCTATTCATAGCCATGATAACAACTCCCTGTTTTACCTCTGTCGCAGCTTTAAAGCTGATGGTATTAAGGATGCATTGAACTGTTTTCCTGTATTCAGCTAGCTTCAGCCTGGCCAAGAGTTTTGCATTAGGAATGCTGAGGTTTGGTCTAAACACATCAACTTGTATGGTATCCCACATCTCACCCCCACTCTGGGCTTCCTTGGTTCCTGGCTAGAGGGAAGATGCAGGTTGGAGGTCGTCAATCTCGGCCTGAAGAATCCTAAAAGTTTTGGCAGGGGCTTGTGCAACTCCTGTGGGCAGATGAGCCCAAGGACTTTGAGGAGCAGTGTGGAGCCAGACAAGCTCCAGAGGAGCTAAGGAGGTGCTGAGACTCCTGAGGCACAATCCCTCATGCAGATCTCCAGCACACAGGTTTGCACACGTAGGCTGCACCATCCCTCTGGTGCATCCAGCCAGTTCTGCAGGCTGGTGCAAGGGTAAGTGGATTAATGGTCTGGCTCTTTTTCACTCCTCTGGGGTAACTTGGGAAGCCAGGAGAGAGCAGATCTGCTCTCATGACAGGACTTGCCCATTATCCACGTTGCACAAAGTAGCCACAGCCCTCTTCTGGAGCTCCCTCAACACAACACAACTGTTTGCTTGGGCTGAAAGCAGTGGTCATGGGCAGGGCCAGTCATGCTACAGGTCATGATTTCCTGAGGTTCACTGTTCCTGGCCAGGGCTGATATCTGAGCCTCAGCTACAGCTGGACAGCATGCTATGGGCTGGCAGCCTATGTGTCATGGTGCTCAGCTTGCCTTAAACCAGGTCTCCACTGTACAGTGTAGATATAGATATTTTATTTTCCAGAGGGAACATTTGCTTCTATGT
Organism: Falco biarmicus; assembly: GCF_023638135.1. Classification (NCBI taxonomy): domain Eukaryota; kingdom Metazoa; phylum Chordata; class Aves; order Falconiformes; family Falconidae; genus Falco; species Falco biarmicus. The sequence goes on from NC_079290.1 coordinate 21,488,818, forward strand.
CTCATCTATAGGAAGGATGTACTAGGAAGATGAGGACTCCAAACTTTTCTTCCTTCTCCGCAGACTTCTACTAGAACAAGATACACTCTAGACTGTTAATATTTTGTGACTTTCTCTTTTTTTTTTCCTACTCAGGTAGCTGTTTTAAAATCTTGCCTAACAAAATTCTAGGCATAAAAAATAAATCTTCACAATGTCTTTCCTGCATCTAATAAACATCCAAATGATTGAAGTTTTAAATAACCTAAGAAAACTAAATTCATTTCTTTAATTTGCGCTTCCAAGGGAAAGGAGTGCCTTTGGGTCCTTGGCAGATAGAACATCAGTCTCTTTTTTTTTCTTTCTTTTTTCTTTTTTTTTGAAAGTATGAAGATGATTTAATCTTTTTTTTTCAGGTTTAGAAAAGTAAGCTCCTGCAAGTTGAAGAGAATGTTCACAGGGAATTCAATCCAGGCTGAGTTCTGTGGCCCTGAAATCTTCAGGCCTGGTAAACAGCATGTGACCACGCAGTTAACTATGCAAATGTACAACAAGTTAAATATTAAATGATATTTAAATTAGGACATAAATATAGCTATGCATAATTCAACAGGAGAATACCTTTGCAGTCAGAGCAGACAGGAGGTCAATGACCCTTGATGATAGCTCTTTCAAGTATTAATATTAAGTCTATCCTTGAACAAGGCTTATTCTCACCCTGGATGGGAAAATAGGAGCGTCATCCATTTCGAACACGTGCAGAGCATGTGGTTTGAATCTCCCCTATGCGTAATTTGATGATTAACCTTCTCAGCTTTCCACATTCATATTCAGAGGTTGCTGATGTTATGCCTTGCATCAGAAAAGATATGATGAAAGTATTTCATGCCTTGCTCCAGCAATGCCAACTAATTCTAATCCAGGTAGAACTATCTTTTATCTTAAATATTTCTAACACACCTTTCTTACAATGGTATCGAGGAGCTTCATCAGTTTTTCAATTTGCTTATCCAGCCCATAAGCATATCTTTTAATGCTGCTTTTGCTCTGTTATAAATAATCTGCCCTGAAGTTAGACATATTGACACTATCTGGTTTGCAGTGCCAGAAAGGTCTGTGTTTTTATGGCTCAGCAGTCAAACAGCTGAGAAGCGGTTAAAACTTATTCCATTTTACAGTAATTCATTTCAGCCCTTGACAGATTGATTTCCATGGGGTTATTTGCTTCTTTCTGCACCCTACTTCATAACAATGCTTACTAGAATGATTTATTAACTCAGTGCCAAATTCTTTGATACCTTAATAGTTAGATTAACTTCAGGACACGAGGCTAAGTTATTTTTTCCCAGGTGCTTGGGGTGATGCTTTTCAATAATGAATGAATAGGGTCATGAACTAGTAGCACTTTGGTACTTGTGTGTGCCAAAAATGTGCTTTCTCTAGGAGCATTCAAAGCAGACATAAACAAGCTGGATAATAGCCCCTATTCAAAATAATCTCATTTTTCTATGTGTACCAATGAGCACTCAAACAGGGCAGCTAATCTGCAGATCTCCCCCATACTACTGATTTTCGGCTTCCTCACTTATTAGAACAATATGAAGTCACCACAGAGATAAAGTGCCCATGAAATCAGAACAGGGTAAATAGACCTGTGTGAGTAATAGCTTTTGCAGTTCACTGTTGAACTAGAAAAAAAAAAAGTCTTACATAAACCTGAAATTATTTCTTTTTCAGTTTTTTACTGAAATGAAAATTATTTTGTTTCCATTCAATCAAAATTTGTCATTTGCAATCCCTTGTTTTATTCTCCTTAGTTAAAAAAAAAAAGTAGATTAAGTTCTTGATGAAATGTAAAAAATGAGAAATAAAAGGGTTGATTTTGTACATAGCCGAACAAAACATTTGCAGTTCTGAAAACCAGATTTTTTGAAATAAATTATGGAAAATTCAGGAGACTTACAAATTATTCAATTTGAGTGAGTTTCTGGTGAATAAAATATGCAAGCAGGAAAAAAATAAATTACTCAATGGCCAGGTTAAATGTCTATGCTCTACAAATGGGAAGAAATTTAGTTATTTTATCAGAACATAACATTTATGCTCCTATCTCAGACTAACACGTTTTCTCTCACAACGTCCCAGAAGTGCCCATTTAATGATGTTGACATATCACTTCAATTTCTAGATAACTGAGTGCAAACTCAAGCAGCATACCATTGCCTAACCCAAGGTTTTAACATATGCATGCTGGGCACTTACTAAGAAAACTGTTTAGTAGCTGCTGCTCCACTATAATTTTGAACTACCCACATGAACTTGGTGCCTTTCCTATATGCTCTAAGTGGCATTGTGTGCTATCAGCAATGCATAGTGTAATAAAATAAAGACTATCAATGAATAAAAATCTGAGCCAAGGCCATCAGGTTTATTGAGCCCAATAAAATTTAGCATAGTGGTAGATACTGGTCCTGGGCCACACTCAAGCTAACAGTGCTTTTGAGAAAAAAACAGTTAGCAGGTGAGTGAGGTGACCACAAAGTGTATAAAGATAAGTAAAAAGCTCTCGCAGCAAAGCAGAAGTACTCCATTAAAATCATGGGACCACGGAAGATGAAAGGAACTGTCTAGTTCAAACTCATGATCAAACCAGATCCAACACCAAGTCTTCAGGAAATGATCCACACACTTTATGAATGTCTGCAGGGATGGAAATTTGGTCAAAGGAGGAAAGAAGGAGGAAATGTGATATGTTTATCATAGATAAAAACTTACAATCCCTTTGATAGCTTTCAAAACTCTATGCTAAAAATATCCATCCTGTATCTTTGCTCACTTCAGCTGTCCTCTGCTCACTCATATCTTTCCCTTAGATTTTACAAACATTTATGTTTACCAAACTCTTGTCATTTTAAAAGTGTTCATCAGACAGAGAATTATCTCCTATTTCTTCTTTAATTGTGACATCTGGTCCTTTAGTGATGTCAATCCAAAATAGCATCTCAGACCAGAACTGGTGTCTGTGTGCAAATTGAGAATTTTGTCATTAAAGGATATCAGTTCTCAATTTTCATTTTTTTCCCAATACAAATGAAATTTTCTAAGCTATAGAAGGCTGATATTTCTTTCGGCCCTGGAGCATCTTATGATCAAAATTCCTAGACCTAAAAAGACATGTTGTAGACAAAGGAAGGTTAACCTGCAAATGGGTTATGGCACCCTTCATCAGCCTTCAAAAGTTCAATCACAGTTGTGGCCATTTAGCATTTGTAAAAATAAAGTATATCAAAGCATCTGGGTTTCCAAAGCAGAGACATACTGTAAATACAGATCTTCAGGAAGGAAAACAATTTCCAATTAGGTATGTTGTGGTAGATACTTGGAAATGTGTAACATACCTCATGAACCGATGACTGAATAGAATACCATATATATATACATATATATATATGTATCTATTATTATCATTCCTTTGAAAATGATTGACATCATACACTACTTCCCAATAATGACTGAATTTTTAGGTGAGAGAACCAAAGAATTATCTAGTTTATGAGAGTCCTTTGGAGGTTGCCTGGTCCAAACTCAGCACAAGGCCAACTTACACTGCGCTGATGCTTTCTTTACTAATCTCTTCATCTCTAAGGGGAAATGCAAAACTGACATGAGACAAACTGATGCAGTGCTTGCAAAGCAAAGTGGACCAACAGCCTTCTACTCACTGCTGTGAGATCAGTTTACTGGGTTTTGTTATGGTGACATTTGATGTGCCTCTGTTTGCTGGATGTGGATGGAAAATGAGCTGTGCTGGTTACTTTCCTGATTGTAACTTGGACATGCACACACACTCACGTACAATCAAAAATTAATGACTACTTTGTTCCTGAAAGACAACTCAGCACTCGAGTCACCTCTAACACCTTGTGCCATGATCAGTCTTCCTTTTAGCACATCTGGGGTACGATATAAATTTCCTTTCTTATGCAAATGACTTGGAGGAGTGAAGCCTTATAATCTGCTCTGATCTTTCCTGCTCAGATGAGTTTTCTCAAAGCCTAAAATGCTGCCACGATGGATTGTCTTTTTGCCTTTTCAGTCACTATTTTACTATTAAAGGAAGAGACGTTAGATTCTCTCTAGGAGTGGTCATTTGCAAAACCTTAGCTGCAGAGTGCATTTCCTTCTCCTGTAAATATTTGGTTGCTATGCAGTAATTCCAAATGGCAACAGACACTCTAAAATTTTTTGACTGGTTACCTACCTACTCCTTCTCTTAAGTTAAATCACCCTCTCATTCAAGGTAAACTAAGAGCCAAAGCTTAGATTTATTTGGGCTGGGAGGAGAGAGTGTTGCCAATGCATTCTTGTCTTTGGATGACCTGATTATTTTCTTTTTGAACATGACACTGAAAATCAATCCCTGCCCTTGTACTATAGGCAGGTATACCCAATAGACTAACAGACAATTAACAGACTTCCCAGTAAGTATACTGTATGGTCAAGATATTGGTATTATAATTCTCTGATTTCTTTTCAGTAGGGAAGCAATCACATTGACTAGATAAATAAATAAGACCCTAAACTAATTTTTTTTCTCAGACATTCAACTGGTTTCGTACTCTATACTCTTCCGATCATATTTTCATTCAGCATAGACACTCCAATTTCTTGAAAATTTCTGGCTAAATGTGGAAGGAACATGACATAGTCTAAACATAGATGTTTCAGAAATAGGTTTTCTGTTTTGAGGTATCTACTTTTTGAGCAGTTTGATTTTTTTTTTTTTTCAAAGATAAAAGTGTCCCCCTAATTCTGCAATTTGAGTGGCTTTTTGAGTGATTTCCTGCTTTGTTTCTGGTCTAGCATTTAACCCAAAGATATCCATAAATGATAGTCGTGTCTGAAAAAAACCCACACCTGTCTGGAGTAGCTGTCACTGGAGACCATAGATAGTTGCTCAGGAGTACACTTACATGCAAGAAAACCAAGTGTCTTAGTTTTTTTAAGTTAGAGGCAAATGCACTAATTGACTCTATTGTGTTGCATCTTATTAAACCCAGTTGACTTCCATGCACAGAACAGCTACAGAATCAGATGCTGTGTGCATTTAATTAATTAAATGTGATTATTTTGATTCATAGAAAAAAAATGCCCATCCATTGTTTTGTGTGCCTTCACGTTAAACAATAAAACGTTCTAGGGCTTTTTTGCTCACCCTTTTTAACGGAGCTGTTAGCCATTAATGGGCATCACAGACTGACTCACTTATGAGGGAGCATTTTGTTAATGTAAAGTACAATCCTGTTCAAAAGTTCTGGTTTGTGGTTTTGATTTAATTATAAAAAACTATATTATAGTTCTAGGAGGAACTAAAGAAGTAAAAAAAGGGTGTGGATATGGGTGTTGGTATGCTTTTAAAGCAGGTTCAAGCAGCCTGGGTAACTTTGATTTTTTCCTTTCAGCATTTTAATTTACATTAGTTGCTTATAAAACCATTTGATTAAATGAACCACTTCTCTATTCTTATGCTCATCAGTCAAGTCTGTCTTGCTGTGCTACATTTATGTTGTGACTCAGGCCAAACTGTCCTTTTCAATGTAGAGAGAAAGAAAAGAAATACCACACTGCCAGAAAAGACTGAGCTAGTTTGTGCTTCTTTGGTATCTTGTTTTACGTGGTGGGTTTGACCATAGACTGAGACAGTTTGTTAGTAATTTTTCTTTGCCTGCTCACCTAGCTAAGGCAATCCAACTGGTGGTATATCAAACAAAAATATTTTTGAAAGCTCACATGTAAAATCAGCATCAGCTTCTGCATATTGGACTTTTCTTATCCTCTCACTGAGCAGCTATAGTAGACGCCAGAAGGCACAGGGCACCTCTGAGAGGGACAACACAGTCCCACCCCAACCAGCACAGTCCTCGCTAAAAACTAGGTTGTGCTTACTGTGACAAAGATCCATTCAGATCTTTCAGCCATAGCTGAAATAATTCAAACAGATTAACAGTAATGTTTGGCTTCATATTGGTGGCCTGGAAGCAAGGAAGAGAACTGGGCAAAACTATAGAGTCATCAGACAGACAGAGAGATACCCTATTACTAATCCCAATAGCTAGCAAGAGTTTATAAATGTTGTTTATGTCCTGGGAATGTAATAATTTATGTGCTGAGGAGAAAAAAAGACTCTTTGCTTTTGTGTTTAGCTCTGAGCTGTTTGGAACGCCATAGCGAGAAAAGGGAGCCCAATGCTTAATCACACTTGCATTAAATTGGTTGTATAGCTCAAGACTGTGTTGCAGCATTTTGCATCAGAGTCATTAAGTGAGTATTTTATTAAAAACTGCCTTATGTGACAAAAAGGTCTTGTTGTTAGGTGTGTACTTATTACATTGAATAGCAAGAAAGAACTTAGCTTACTTATCAAGATTTTCAAATTAGGATTGTCTATCTCTCTTAAAAGGGCATAAATGTTATATTTTAAATTATTTTTAAAAAAATTTCTAAGTGATTTCTTTGACATAGCAGTATGGTTTCTCATATTTTATTTCAATAAAATGTGGCACCATTTTAACATCCTCCTCTTGGAAACTGTTGTTATCTATTGCCTTGCACTGGTGAAAGATCCTGCCTGGATTGGGGGCATCATCCTCCCAAGTGCTGCTGCAGCCCCACCTGAAACAGACTGAGGTTTTATTTCATGATGCAGCAGTGAGACTGGTACATAGAAGGGATATGAAGAATGAAATCACTGTTGAACCGTCTTAAAAAAATACAATCACCATGGCTGATGGCCATTATCTCATAGGCCATGAGACTGGGGTGGGCTCTGAGAGGATTGTGAGGATAAAACAGTGACCTGGTGCATCTCATTTGTGTAAATATTTGGTGAAAAATCACTTATACCTAAAGGATGTCTTGAATCAATCTCACCAGTGGACCTCTACTGCATCCCACAGACAAAAAAAACCCTGCCTATGGGCTGGTGACTTCGTAACAACCTCTATTTCAGACTCGAAATGTGTATTACTGCTACTCTGGCAAAAAAACAACTGGAACTTTCATGGAAACTCTTTCTTTTTCAGCAGTTTAGTAGGCTCCTGTACCAATCTGCAGGGGAAAGAAGGAGGCAGAATAACACAGTGTGGTTTATTACACTTTAAACAATAATTTGCGTTCCAGAAACTGGTGCTGAAGATCCTGCAAGGTAAAACACCTTTGCAGAGCATAGGCAGAAGGTGGTTACCCATGCTGTCCTCCAAAAGAAAGGCTGTTTCAAAAAGTGTCTTTTCAGAATGGTATTGTTGATCATTTTATGTTTATCTGGTTTGGGAAAAAACATCTTCTGGTAGAGGAAATTTTAAGTATTCAGAGACATGAAGCTTCTCCATGAGGAGCTGCACAGATAGACTTTCACTCAGAAAGGCATCAAGTAACAGGCACGCTGCGTTCCAGCAAAACTCTGCCTAGTGCTGACAAGATTATACATCCTCTGCCAGGCTGTTTGCAGCAAGTAAGTAAATTTTAGGAATTAAAAGTAAAGTGAAATACGTCAGTTCTGCCTCAATCCATTGAGTGCTTGGCAAATTAGTTTTCACTACAGTCCAGGAGCCACCTCATCTCAAAGTCAGCTGGGCACTTGTCCGAGTTATTAATGTTTCTAGATAGAAGGACAGGACACAGAGTTATTTTGGTTTTGCAGCACATACTTTAATGCTTTCCTATATTTTTTGCCTAGTACAGACTTCCTTCAGTGGGAAGCTTCCAGTATTTTTTTGTTTCTGACATGGTTGTAAATACCATTGAAATATCCTCTGCTGAGGTATCCCAAATTTACAAGGAGGCTTGGGAACAAAGAACCATTGCAAAATTCTTTATTAGAGATATTAACTAAATTTTTGCAAGCATATTTCCTTTGAAAGTTAGTCCTGGCTTTTCGTTAAGGGCTCTTGAGTCTTAGAAAACTCACCTACCTGCGTATGTGAAGTGTTTTTATGTAAAGTAAAAAGTCATCTTACTCTCCCTTTTCAACACAGTTATATACAAAATTCTCCTCTTTTCCCCCCACAGTTCTGGATGCTACCTCTAAGTGAATAAAGATTCTTTAATGGCCAAACAGCAGTTGTAAATAATGAATGTAAACTCTCTGTATACAAAAAATATCTTTGTGTCCAAAAGGCTATTTGTTTTTCCCCAGTTAAATCAATTGATCTCACTACCCACTTTTCTGTGCAATTTTTTCTTCAGATATTTGTAACAAGTCACAACAATTTGCAGTTCTGCACCTCAGATCTGGTTAGACACCTTTAAAAACTGTCAGCTTCGGGTTTTTTTGGACTTGGAAAACTTAAAGAAAATATTTATTCTAGTCATGGTCAGCTGGCATTGTAATAGTTCCAATTTCATGATAGATCCTCAATAGACTGCTACATTCTAAGCTTTTTTCTCTTTTCATGCTGAAGTCCCAAAAAGTATTTTTTAGCAAATTGGAAAATGCTTCAAGAGTTGTTTTCAGTGGGATTACTTAGGGAAAACTGAGTGTGAGTATAGATGTCTCTAAACTGGAGCCTTAGCTTTTACTTGTAATTGTAATTCATTTGAAATATTTAAGCAGAAATGTGATGTCCAAATTTGCTTTATACTAAAGGTATATAACTAATATATATTATTAGTGATATATTAGCTGATAACTAAGGGTATGTGCAAAGGATTACATTAGTCTATTGATAAAATATGTACAAATGTGGAAATTATCAGATTATGTTGAAAACTTGTCTCCAATCCAAGCAGCTCAGACTCTGATGAAGTTAAGACTGAATTGACATCCTAACTTTAGGACTCAGATGCAAAGACTTTAATACAAAGTATTGGCCCGCTGTTGTCACTTCTTCTATCCTTAACTATTTACTTTACTGGTAATGGCAGATTTAGAAAATATGCTAAATTTTGCTTTGCTCTTAGGGAGGTGTATGCCTTCTTATTCTAAGAGACAAACTTAGAAATTACAATGTACCAGCATGAATATTCATGTCATGTAAGGAGATACCCCTGTTCCTCTTAATCTTTTCCAAAATGATTTTACACCCCACTTTCACTGTATAGCAGGGAAATTGAATGAGGACCTTTGCAGGATAACTGGTCATTACTGATCATTGCTCTTCCTAGACGACTACAGCCAGCAGGAGTTAATAATGTTTACAGGTTGGATTTTTGTTACAAAGTGTTTCTTTAAGTGAGAAGAAGTCACTAGGGAAGTGTTGGGAGGGTTCTTAGGCAGAAGCTACAGTGAAATAAGCACAGGAGCTTTGGAGTGAAAATGGCATTGGTTTTATTTATAATAAAACAGCTGTTTCTGTGCTCTCAGGGATTTTTTTTCTTGTGGCTTCACAATCTTGATTTACACAGTCTTGCTTATATAAAACGCTTGCTAAAAAAAAAAAAAAAAGACATACAACATCAATCTTGATATTCTTGGACTTTCTTATCCATGTGTGGATAAAGAATGGTAGTCAATTGGAAGCAGTGGTGTCTGGTAGCTAGGCACAGTCACCCAAATAATCTGCCTGTGGATCAGAATCAACAGAAAAAAGTTAAATGTCTTGTTCTGAAGCCACATTTTCACTCCAAGGCTTTGTTGTCACTGGCCAAGCAGAGTAATTCAAACTGACTTTTTACCCAGCATCCAGCTTTAAATTGTAGCTTTACAACCCTACTGTTTGATGATATCACAGGACAGAAGTATAACCTTTCTTGGAGATCTTTCTTTGCAGATTGGAAACATGATTTCAGAGATACAGTGTTTGCAAAAAAAAAGGGGTCCAGGGCCAAAAAATCATGGTGAGATAGGATCAGACATCCTGTGTCATAAATTCCAGGAAATATATAGGAAGTCTAAAGGCAAGATCACAATGTACAGTAGCAACTGCAGGAATATACCAGTGCTGTGTTTGCCACTGATTCTGCTGTCTTTTGAAGGAGGCAAGAGTGGGCACTATGGGAGGTGAGTGGGTGCCCCCACACTGCTCATTCAAACTCGGTATCTTTGTGAAAGAAACTGAAGGGAGGTACCTTCATCAGATTTGGGAAACCTCTATGGTTTTTCATGGAACAGTCATGGGTTCTTTTATGCATTTTAATAGCAGTTCCTGAATTTTCATCTGTGAATATCTTAAGCCCAAAATCTTAAAATTTCACAAACAATTCAGCTGAATAGGCAGACAAGTATTTAGTTGCTGATGCTGAGGGAACTTAGTACATGAGATTTGGGAGGTAATTCAGTGGGAGTAAAGCTGGTGAGACAGGTATCCTGTGGCTGCTTTATTCTAGCCTTTAGTCAGCCTGAATTTTGCTCAGTGTGGTAAAATATTGTGCAGTTGATTTTTTTGTTTGGTTTTGTGTTTTTTTTTGTGGAACAGAAACATATTTATGGATCACTTGGTCTACTGATGCTATTGTCTACTGGGCACTTTTCATTGCTTCTCGGTGAAAACAGCTTTAATATTTTTCCTACCCAGTATATTTTTTACTCTCCTTTAATTCAGTCTCAGTCCAGCCAATGACTGGGGAATAACTTCAGGCAAAGCTGTCTCACAACCCTGCGATGGCAGCTGGGCTAGCTGCAGACTGACGTACAGCAGGTTAACAGTGATGAGACAGCCCTTCATCCCTCCCTCCATGTGGCTTTCTCTCCTTGCATGTATTTGTCTTTGTATATATTGGCAATCTCCCGGAATAGTGACTCTCCTGACTGGTATGTAAAACCTTAAAGAAAGTCATTGTTTTTGCTGTGGTTCTGAATCCCAACTGGGGGTGCTGGAAATTAAACTTGTAGTTTCTAAAAGTGTAGCAAGATCTAGGAGCCTAGCAACTGACTTTTCAAATAGATTTACCAGATTTGTATGGTATTTAATAGCTTGTGTCTTGAAAGCCATTAAATTTACATTATACTTTATCACATTACAAAGAGTCATGGTTCAAAGTTACTGTTTTGCAAGAACTCACAAACTTGGATTTGGATACAATTTGTCATTTTGTTCTTTTACTTTCCATTAAAAATAATTTTTGATATACTGCTACTCTGACAGAAATGTAGCTCTAAATTGTCTTCTTCCAAAAGAGTTATCTAAACAGCTGAGCAATGCTTTATTTGTTCTAAGTTTTTTCTGCATTAGTTTGTTCACTGTACTCCATCTCATTTTCTACAGCCCTTGGAAACTTATTGAAGCAGCAATATGAGATTAGACCCTTAAACAATGTCACCAAGAACATTGTATTTCTAGCAGTGCAGTCCAATGTGCAAAAGCATGACTATGAAAATGATTCATGCCATCTATTAAAGGCTAATTTAAATAACAGAATACTGTTTTACCATTCAGATGCTATAAATTATTGCATCTACTGTAGTTTGGCACTAAGTTGAGCCAGCTTTTCCAACCTGCCAACAAACTCCAGCCCCAAAGGATTTTTAAAAAATTGTAATTGTCACAATAGACAGATCTTTTTTTATTTTACCTATACGGATAATAATCTTTCATACATTTTAATACAATCCTAATGAAATCTAAAAAATAAATTTCATAGTTCATCTTCCGGTTTACTGCAGAGACTGCAGAGCAGTATATTAAAAATGTATTTCTCTTTCACTGTTACTCTTTTTACATTATCAATCAAGTAAATCAAACTTGGAATTCTAACTTATTAGCATAAAATCTCACCCAGACACAATCTGCTTGATGAACAGGCTTCTAACTTTTTTTGTTATGGAGACATAAATTATACTGATATTACCGGGGAAAAAAAATTCTTAATATTTTACTCAGTGTTTTTTGACAAAACACTGTATCAGTTTATGGCTGTTCAAGAAATACAATGTTTTGTTTGAAAAGCACAGATCTGAACTGATTAGTTTCTTAGTTGTAATGCCTGTTACTCATGTTTCCTGCTTAAATATTCAAGGATATAAAACAATTTAACATCCCTCTGTGTATGCAAACGCAAATGCACACACGCACACATGGGCGCATATATATTTCATGCCACAGAAGTCTGCCGGCTATGTATTTTCATATGAAGTCTCTGGACTATTCAGCTGCACAGAATATTCCGCTTGGTATAATTTAGAAAATCATTCTTTGGGCCCAGTCCTGCATTTCTCAAATACCCATGCATTTTTGCAACTGACTTGAATTAAAAGGAGATCAGCTTCTTGCCTGCTTGTACCCTGGTATATCTTTACATCTCTTGTGTATGTAGGGATCTCGTTAGATACTGAAAACATGCAGCAAGATTTGGAGGTTAGCTTCATTTGAGTTTTGATTACAGAGGCATTAAGTACCTGCTGAGTGTGAGCCTTAGCAAATCTCCATCGATTACCTGCCAGGCATGTCACTGAGTGTCTTTACACAGTGAGGCTGCTGGACACCTCATCAACCTGCACAATAAGTAGATATCTCTCCTTGACTGTCATACAGAAACTGCACTACTTACTGGGAGACTTCTTCTCTCCTTGCTTTCTTGTCATCCCCACCCCCCACCCACCCACCCCGCACCCCCCACCCCCAAGTTGTCTCGGTTGTCTTGGAATCAATACATAAATAATTATCAAAAGAAGACTTGTACAGATATCTTTCTTTTCTCTGCAGTGAGCCATTCCTCTGTCTACACTTGGAACTATTTAGTCTACCAGAAAACTGTTTTTTAAACCATGCTTGCACATGATAAACATTTTACTTTTGGAAGAATTCAGCACCCAGAATGAAATGCCCTACTGCACCACCTCAGCAGCACTCTGGGATGACTGAGCTCATCAATCCGGCCCCAGCAGAAGGTGCTGAGCACTTGTGCATCAGGTCCTTGATGTGCCTGAACCCGTGACCATCTTCCTCAGTCTTCAAGGCATTACTTACGGTGTGGCATACGGGAATGCCACTGCCAACCTTCACAGAGACAGTGTGAGTCTCAGACTATTTGATCCCTTATCATTTAGGAGGATCCCTTTGCCTTTCCTCTGAAAAGCTGCTGTGCTCTGAGAAGGATCACAGGCTCAGATGCTACATGCTAACTTTTGTTGGAAGTATGTGAGAGACACCAGCGTAATCTCCCCTCACTCTCCGTGCCAAGGTGCAGCACTCCCCGTGAGCAGGCACGGTACCCGGTAAAGGGAAATTACAGTGAGAAACACGCTGCCTGCTGTCAGTACCTCCCGAGGAAGTTTCTGTTCCTCCACACCATACGGGGGACCGACTCGCAGCCTATCTCAGATGGCTGTCAGATTGTCAGTGACCGTGATAAGGCTTTCACGTATCCCAGCTGGGGAGGCTTAGAAGCAAATAGGAATTGCAGTGGGAACCAGCTGCCCATATGTCTGTGATGAGCAGGCTCACAGGAAGATTTTTACTCAATTTCTGTGCCTTGCATTATTTAACTTACCACCTGACGTTCCTGTCATGCAGTAAATCCAGAAAACTGCTATTTGCTGAGATTTTCACTGTGTCAGTTTGTGCAGATACGTAAGATATTCTCCCAAGTTTCCTGAGCATTTACGATTGCGTGAAGGAATCTTAGTGTGACATTTTAGCTGGTTTCTATTCCATGGCGTGGTACTCCGGCAGTGCCTGGAGCTTTCAATTCACTTTTAGTTACTGCTGTCTGTAAGGATCTACTGCATATTATCCCAGTCTCTGCACAGACATGTCCTGCAGGTTGATAATGATCAGGTACACATACAGAACAATGATCATGATAAAAATCAGTGTAACAGAAACAATTTGCCTGATGATCACAAATGTTATTAATTGATTAGCATGGCAGCTTTACACTGTGATTTAAGACAAAGGACAGGTTTTTATTTAAAAGACAGTGACTTCAAAAATACAGCTGAGACAGAGAAAGGAAATGCCAGTGATTCAAATATAACTGCAATCTAATTATACAACATAGCATATTTGGCAGTATTACTGTATTTCTATTGCATATAGAATGCTGCAGCGACTCACACAATGTGAGAAAAAAAGGAAAAGATTTTGAAGTCAGAAATTAAATTACTTGTTAAGCAGTTCCATATTTTTCAAACAAGATTAAAATTCATTAATACAAGTATACAGTAGAGTTTCAATAAAACTCTTGAATTTTTATCTAGGCTTTAACTTTGGCTGTGTAGTGTCACTGAGCCAAGCAGTGATGCATTTATTCAGAATGGTTGGTAACTTTTTCTACATTTACAGCTACTACTTCTGCAGTGGTTCAAATGTGGTACTAGTGACAACATATAGTTCTCCTTAGTATGCATGGGGTTATGAAAAATACTTCCCCTTCCACAAAACAGGCAAAGCAACAGCTTCTTACTTCAGAGGATGTTCTGAAGATCACTTACATTACCATTTCTCTTCCATAAGGCTATCTTTATCCATTAGAATGTGGAATTGCATTGCAGCTGTTGTTTTGTTTTGTTGTTTTTTTAAAATAGCATTTTGAAAAGCAAGTAATAGTTCTGAATAAAGGGGAAAAAAAGAATTTACTACCTCTTGTAAATGAACAGTATCGCTTAGGATTATTTTGCAACACAAGGGTTTTGATGACACATTTTCAAAGCCTATCAATTCTGATACCTTGTTTTATTTAGTACAATAAAAACATTTCTGACTGGTAAATAAGTGAAGTCTTCTACACATTCAGATTACGTCCTCATTCTCCAGGGAGTTTCTAATGTCTTGGAAGCCATGTATGATCTGGTTCTGGAGGGATCGATTTTTGGAGGCTTAGAAAGTGTTATCTGTTCGCTTGAAGAGACGGGCTGGTAATTCAACCTTTCACCCTCCTGTGAGTCATCGAGCAAACAGTCCAGCAGATGGATCTGAGGTTCCTTCAGACTTGTGAGTTCCTGACGATTCTCAATATACTCATTAACCTTGTGCTTTTGAAGAGAAACCCAGTCTGATGCCTGAAGGCTTTCTATATTGACATTTCTGTTGCCAGTAGAGTTGAAGGAAAATAACATTTGTTTTTCATGGGAAAGTTGGGAAAGGAGAAAAAACGAAAAAAGTGGGGGGTTGTTTTTAATTTATTATTTATGCTGACATTTCCCATAAATGAAAACAGGAAAATAGACAGTTTTCAAATATTAATTACATTATTCAAAACTGGGTTTTCAGTATTAAACCCAAATATTTTCCAGGATTCAATTTTCAACAAAGAGAATCCAATTTCTTTGAAAAATTCTTGGGGGGAGGATGATAAGTATTTTCATTTGCAATGAAGGGGTGTGTGAATGTGAGTTCAAACAACTACTTAAATATCATTATTTTAACAAATGTTTGAACTTTGATGTTTTTTGAAACTTCATCTTTCTTTCTCATTCCACCATGTAAAGTCTATTTTTCAGTAAAAGAGCACTGGTGGACAACAGAAAAATGATGCTGGATTTGTCCCTTCTCTGCACACAACTGGTACAGACAGTCCCTTGCAGAGTGTGGGTGCTGCAGAGGAGTCGTACTCCAAGTTTCCTTCCCTAGATCATGAGGGGACCGTAAGACAAAGTCCAGCTACCTGGATTAGGCATTTGGCACCCCAATGCTTATGGCAAATAGGCATAATACTGAATCTAATGTTAGGTAGCTGTTAACCTCAGAATATGAAACACCTCTGATCAGTTGTGTCAAGAACATATGTTCTCCCTCAAATCATGCAACCAGAAAAATTAGCAAGCTTTGCATACAGACTTATACATTATTTAAATACAAATAATGGTATCATAGGAGAAAAACAGGAAAAAGGAGAAAAAAAATATGGAATGAACTGATGTTGTGGAAGTGCCTGCTTGGTACATGGGACATCAAAATAGAGAATTGTATCCTGCAAGAGCCTGTTATCCTCCATCAACTATAGCTGAAACAAAGATGCTAAATGCAAGTACTCTAGATTGCTAATACCAGACCATATGAGGTCTGCAGAGAGGCTGCCATATCTCTGAGTCTGTGCCCAAGCTTGCTGAATTGGTGCTGATAGGGGCTGAGGGTTTGCCTAGGCTTGTTTTGTCCTCGCATCATTTTTACCTGGGCTTGTTGCAACTGCTGTTTTCTGTCTGGCTTAGTGTCTTTCATCTCTTCTGTACAAAGTGCAGAAACTAAGACAAGCATCTATGGCCCCAGGAGGAGCTGTAGCCATGAACAAGGCCAATTTTTAATTCTGCTTTTCAAGACTATAGCTGTTTGCAATGTCTGGCTATGTTAATACCAAAAATGCGTTCGTTAGTAAAGATAATGATGAGTACTGCAAGAACTGACAGTCTCCAGGTGTTGTAGAGGAACACTGGGTCGAAAAGCTAAAAATAAGAGTAATGCTATTTATTCTTTCCAATGGAACAAAACAAAAAATGAGAAACATCTTGGTATAGCCTACCAGAACACTTACTTATATAACATTAATTTGTTGATGGTACTGAATGAGATGCAATGCAGAATAAGCAGAATAAAAGATTATTAACATCTCGCTATATTATTTCAGAACTTGTAGGTACACTGTTACAAACTCTTTGCTTGGGCTGATATTTCTGAGAAGTCTTAGTAAAATCTGTGTTATCCTGCAAAGCAGAGGTACTTTTTTTCACTTTTTTACACAGAGGTACTTTCCACTTTTTTCCTCTTACAAATGTCTACGTGGGTGAGAGGGCCAGCTTTTTAGCAAGCTGATAATGACTAACAGCATTTAGTGAAACTGTTCCTCACTGCACATTAATCCAGCAGCTTCTATGTTTGTAGCTGTTCCTGCTGGCAGCCGGGAGACTCAAGCACCTGCAGTGTAAGAGATTGATAGGAAGGGGAAAATGAAGCTGGAATCGAGGGAGCAGGGTACTTTAACCAAGCAGCTCAAAGTATCTTTTAGAATTAGCTTTACCATTCTGATTTCTAAGCTGGATGCAAATCGTTCAGGGTTTATTCTATTGTTTTGCGGAAGCTCCACTACACAGCTGTCTTTTCTATTCATCACAAGGTAAACTTTGTCACAAGTCATCATTACATAGTGACAGTGTAAGCAATAAAATATAACTAGCGTTCTCGGTCTTTCCTAAATTAATGGATGTAAGCCCACAGTTCTCCCCCTAGCAGCCAGGCATTTGTTCCATTTGTTTCTTTTCCTTTTTATACACTAGTGTACTTCTTACTTTCCCCTTCTATCCGTAGAAATTTCATACTCTAGTCAGCACAGTTTATGTATTACCTGATAATGGGAAACGAATCAAGCTGTGTACTGCTCTCTGTCCCTTACCGAGTATCATCATTACATGATAATAGTGGAGATAGATCAGAATGGCAGAACATATGTTTGATTAGTATCTCCCAACAAGGGCCCAGATTTTAATGGTATTTAATATTGGTAGGCATCAGAACAGAGATCATCAGTTTAGTGAGAATCTATGCTAAGCTTAGTGTAATTATCACTACTCATAGCCTTGGGTACTGGCTGTTATTATGGCAACAGTCATGTAGAGTTGTAATGCCATGCAAGTAACTTGGTATCTATCTTTTATGAATTTCATTCTGTTTTATATATTTTAAATATGTGTAGTACGGAAAACAAATACCTAAGTGCCCAGTGGGATGATGATCACAAAATATGCTCCAAAGGTGACATTCACTGCACATTTTCAAACAGCTGCAGTTTTACATCAAAATCTTGGATGTCTCTGCATGTTTTAGTTCAAAAATTTGGTAAGATGTAATAGTAATACTATCATTACGGTAAGTTACAGGATTCAGCTTAATTGATGACTTATTGTAGAATACTCTCACAGGGCTGGCACAAATAATCACAAAACATAAATTTAAGCTGAATGTGAATTTTCTGTGAAATGTCTGATAAATGTTCTGTGAAATGTAAATGTCTGATAAAAGAGAAATTGAGCAAAAAGTATTGCCTTTAAATGATTTTTTCCCACTGCAACATCTCACAATTTCATCAGAAATTCAACAACACTTATCCTTTGACCACAGTCTCACTTCCCATGTATGGTATCCTTGAAGATATTTTGCTATTATTATTATTATTATTATTATTATTATTATTATTATTATTATTATTATTATTATTATTATTATTATTATTATTGTTTGTAGTACTTACAGAGAATATATATCTAATCATTCTACTCCTGGGCAAGAACTTCCTTTGCAGCCAGTGCTATATTAACTCAGAACAAAAAGATATCCCAGCCAAAAGCTTAGAAATCAAAGCACAAGACAACATTGGTAGGCAAGCCAGGTAAAAGAATGAGCAACAGTCTGGCTTACCATCACATTTTGTAAAGAAACCACTGAGAAATTGTTATTATATATGGTTTAAAATGGATAAAATACCACACAAACATAAAATACCAAGGAGGGAAATGAGAAATAAATCACGTGAGAAAAGAAGGTTATTCTCTGAATGATGGTGGAATCAAACATATTTTCCAGGGTTTCAGAAAGAGGAATCATGAGAAGGATAAACAGAGACGTGGGCTGGGATGCTCATGTCAGCTATCGAGAGCTTGGCACTAAGCTCAGAGGGGTACTGTGTGAAAATGCTACTTTGCAAGCAGTACTGGGACCTTGTGCTGTAATGTATGGAGAGTTTGCATGTAACATGCAGGGAAGAAGCTGAAGGCAGGTGGGATGCTCTCCAGTGAGGTGGGCAGTGCTGGACCTGCCTATTGTCCTACCCGCACTGAGGACTCACTGGCAAATGCAAATCAGTGGGACAGGGGTTCTGTGGCTGCAGGATCACTTGCTGACAAGTGTCCAGAGAGGAACCTGCTGGTGCCATCTGTATAAAAAAAATAAGAAGCAAGCTCCTTTGCATATGCAGAGGGAAACGAAACAGTTGTGTGTGTCACAACTATTCCTCATTAAACTGTTTGTAAACAAGTTGTTTGTTTAATCTGCCCTTGAGTATGTGTTACAGGACTAAATGCTGCTGGTGAACTAGCCACCACAATTATAAAGGGTGATGAGATGATACTTTGCAGCATAGAGCTGATCATGGGCAATTTACCACAAGGTGAAATAATTATATTTATTTCTTGCCTAAGTCATCAGAAGGATCTGCTTCAGGGAACTGGAGCATTTTCAGTGGAGAGCTTGACCAGTCAGATTAATTGAAAGCAGTTCAAAGATATCCTGAGAGAGAAAAACCAGTCCTGGGAAATAATAATGTGGGCTGTTTGTGAGTTTTTTGGGCAAACTAGCCAAGGCAAATTACTGGGTAATTTAGCTAGATAGCTTCTCAAAGTGACTTAGACCCTAGTGAGAAATCTTTATTTGAAAAAAGTATGGGGGTTCTGCTGTTAGCCTAAGAATCACTCTAAGAACTCACTTGGAGGGATTTTGTGAACTGGGAATGTTATATATTTTAGGAACTTCTTTTCTTCTTGGGTAAACTGATTTCCAAGTGATCAGGAATGTCAAGAACTTTCAATAATTTCAGAAGAGGCAGTTAAGCTTGCTGTGAACCCCAAATGTGAGTGCCATGGGTGCTCAAAATGCACATGGGCATCTGATTTTGTAGTGGATTCACCCAAGAAGAACATAAAAGGAATAAGATAAAAAGGACCTTTAATCTCAGCAAAGGATAAAAGGAGCGAGTTAGTGAGAATGTCAGGTAGATTAATTAAAGGAGTCACAGTGAACAATATTAGGCAGTAAATAATATTAGGGCATAACATAATTACCATTTCTAAGAGTTAGTTATCACCAAGTAACCCTTTTTGGTCTAGGCCAGTCTTAATCCCCCTGGGCTCATATACTTTTCTGGAGCAGCCACACCTTTAATTATGTTAAACCTTAGCTTTCTTAATTTTTAGGGCTCATCTGTGCTTGGACAAGTTATTGTTCCACTTTGGTTGGATCCTTCCAGCCCTCTGGCCCCAGTCCCTAATTCCTTTGCTGGATTTTTGAACTAGAGTCTGAGGCAGCAGTCATGCTGAAGCATCATCCCTTTGTAACTCACTGAGCCTTCCAGGGCTCCTGGATGCCACCAACTGTGAGTTTCTCAGGGGCTTCCTTGTAGCACTCATTTCCAGTTTGATTTGAAAAGGGGTTTTTTGCCTGCTTTCCTACATCCTTTCTTCTCAAAGTGGCAGCACGTGAGACTGTCTGGTAAGGACAGGGAGGAGTTTCCCTGAATACCTGCTCTTTTAAGAGGTGAACCATCTTTCATTTCTGATGTAATACTGTTCTTTGTAGAGCCAGCCAATCAAGTGCCACAAGGTAACCTGCACTTTTCCCCCTGGGCTCCCAGTGTCCAATTGACTTGTGTGTTTTTCAAGTTAGAATGAAAATGATTCCCCAATGGAAAATGACTATCCGGTTCAAGGCAAAACATTTACAAATGCAGATTCTTTACAACATTCTGTTTCAAAAAAAAAAAAAAAAAAGATAAAGAGGGGAAAAGCATTTTGAGGTGGTCATAAATGACCAGGTGTCTCAGTTTTGCATTTCAAAAGACATTTTTTTGTAATAGAATCCATTTTTTTTAAATATATATAAAAGCTTAAATATTTTAAAGGTCAAAATCAGACAAGAATGATCTGATATTACTGAGGGAATACTCTTGGATTAATCCTAAAATAAGTCTTTCAAAACTACTAAAAACCAATTCCTTAAGATAAGTAAAAAACATTATTCTTTTTTCCACTCTCAATGGGTGGAAAGGAACTCATCTCCTCTTATTGGAAAGCCCTCCTTGCAGTTCCCAAAGAGCATCTCTATAAGATATTCTGTCAGTGGACCTTCTTCACCTCCATTCCACAGGTTCTGGGTCTGCAATTCATCTGACTTACTTTTGATCTTTTAAAGGTTTAGTCAAAGTTTGTTGCTTAGTCTTCCTCTATAGATCCTAAAGAAAGCTGAGGAACCCCAGAGAGCCCATGCAGTTGGGAAGAAGTACTTTACAGAGAAATTTCTGCCTTGGTTTAGAAGGAGCCTAGACAGCCAGATGAAGTCAATGGTTAAAAGAGGCTAAGAGATGAACTTCAATACAAAACTGCTTTATTGTAATGTTAACCTTAAGTACAAAAGAAGTAATACTAACCTTGCCTTTTCTCTCTCTATAAAAAAAAAAAAAAAACACAAAACAAAAAAACCCAAAACAAACAAAAAAAAAAGAGCAGAGAGGAGCAGGTGGAACGCAAAGATTTCTGTGGTGCTTGCCTTGGAACAGAAAATTCCTGAACTGAAGAGGATGAGCTTTTTCTCTCTTCACCTTTTCCTTACAGTCACCTATGGCTATGTAGGTATATATTGGTATACATATATTCCATCTTCACATCACAGATGACATAACCTTTCCTTAGTGAAACTGAGTAGTTTTCTAAAACTGAAAGATTGGTTTTAATTAGTTCACTAATACAGGTAGCCTGACTTATCAAGGATTTCCAAAACATCTGAATTAGAAGTTGGTTTAAGATACTAAACTAAAGATACATCTGAAAATTTTAGTCTTATGTACGCAGTACGATTGTGCTACTTAAACAATCTTGTTACAGTGTCCTGAGTCCTTGTGTCCACTAGGCACAAAAGATAGATTTTTACCTTATGTTGCTGAAGATTATAGTCATTATGTAGTGAAGACTGATGGTGTAAACGAACTAATTTCTGATAAATCAAGGTAACCCCTAAACTCCTACCCAATGTTCTTCTCAGTTTGTTCAAACATGCCAAAACTGTATCTTCACTGGGCTTCTGTGTTTCTTTTTACCTGGCGTGTGGTCAGAACACACTTGTTTTTTTCCTGGCTTGGGCATACTATTATATGTGGTAAGTCTAAGTACGTAGTGGAGTTCGCCTTTTATACTAGCTAAACTAATGAGTAAACACTGAGAGAAGCTCATCTTGGTAAATTTAAGACACATTAGGAATATTCCGATCTGCCTACACTGTGCTTCTCACATGTCTTAATTGGAGTCTACTAGCAAGATATTAAGGGCACATTTAAATATTCAATTCCATGCAAGGGATCCCAGTGCTTAAATGTTATGGCTGGAATACTAAATAATACTGTTTAGCCTTTTTTCCATACAAAAGAGCCCTGAAATGGTTTTAAATGACCAAACAATGTGAAGATAAAGGTGTGAGTGACATGGGAAAATTTACTGCCTGTATCAAACCAGCAGTGGAAATACTTCTTTAAAGATGGAGAAATTGAAATGAATACCCTAAAAGCACTCATTAATATATTGTTGTATTTATAATAATACTCCTAATTTTTATTACAACACAGAACTGCTGTTACATCAGCTGTGCTAGTTTCAGCTCTTCTGCAAAATGAGCCTTTGTATTGTTAGGTAAGAAATACATAATGCCTAGTCAGTAATTCTGTTTACTTTTGACAGAAACTGTGGAGAAAGCCTGTGCTGAGGTCTGTGCTGAGCATCAGGCAAGATGGCAAGTGTTTTCAGCTTTCAGTGTGAATCGGGGGCACTGAGCATCTGGCAGGCTTGACTCCTGCATAGAATAGCAGCATTCAAGGTCAACATGTGGGCTGTGTCACACTTCCTTTGATATTCAGAGTCCACAAATGTAGGAGTGGATATGTTGTTCTCTTCAAGGAGGGTGCTTTTCCATTTGTAAAAGAAGTGGTAATATATCTAACATTCTGCAAATATGTATTTAGCAATGGACTTCTTGCAACAAGAAATCCAAATATCTCTTCAGACGACTTATGAGTTAAAAATATTCACCTTTCTGACTTAACTGTTTCAGAGCCCCCTGCGCAAAGCTCAGAGTTTGGAGCATCAGACATCTCCTGCCATCCATCTCCATCCTGAACTCTCATCAGAACATGGCGGGGGGAGGCATATATTTTGGTTGACTTCAGTGGAAATGCTTCCTGTATCAACTTAACATTGAACCTTTCCTGGAGCAAGAGAATTTGAGGGCAAAATTTTGCCCCATAAGCCAAGATCCTCAAGACAGAAACACTGGAGAAAAGGCAAAATGCCACTCATATTTGCAGTGTGGTATAAATAAATAAATAATGTTGTCTAAAAGTGAACTGCACTGAAAGTCATCCTTGCTTTTAATACAAACAAGGAGCTCCCTGTGCAGGGAGTGGAGCAAATGAAGCCTGGTTTCCTACAGATTTGGGCCTCACAGTTGGATTCTCTGGTGTCTAGTAAAGTGTAAGCCCCATTTAATTTTTTTTCTTCCATTTCAGTCATTTAGGCCATCTCTCCTCCATGCTGTGAGCTCATCTGAAGCCTGTTCCTAAATGGAGCATGCCAAGGAGTGCTTTTTCTTCTGGACAGCAATGCCTTTTCACTAAAGTTGTAGAATCCTATCCCTGACACCCTTTTCTCACTAACTGAGGTTGGCCAACAAGTTCAAAAGATATGGATATAGTCAGATAGACAAAAAGTCTGACAAGCACGGGCACAAACAGATACACATATATGTGTAGGTAATGTAATGTTACCTGAGATCTGTCAGATCAAGCTGGGCTACCGGCTAGTTGAGTGCCAGCCCACAACTGGCCCATGTGCATCAAGTTCCCAGAAGACCAGATGGGTTTTGATGACCTCCCACAGCAGGTGTCTGTCTTGTGGCTAAATTCTTCACTTCTGGCACAAGCTCCCCTGATGAAACCCCTCAAAACAGGGGTGGGCCTCCCACTGCGGCCTTTTGCACAGCCTCTCAGTGGTGTCCCCCTTCTGTGACATTTCCCTGCAGAGGGGGACTCTGGATCTCTTCTCTGTATTGTACTAAGACTCTCACGGAAAGCCTGAAATATGTTAATGCCCACGAAAATCACAGAAGATGAGCTTTATAGGGAGTTATTTACCTCTGTTATGATTAAGACCACTTTTCCAGGCCATTACTACCTAGGAGTTTCTTCTGTGACATTACTTCCCACATTTTTCACTTCAGTTTTTCTTATGGCTTCTAATGACTTATTCTGGAAATTTCAGCCTCCTTCAAATTGCAGGGAAAAAATGGAGTCCATGTGAAAAAGGAGGTTTTTTGCCTAACAGAGATGGGGGCTCTGCTCTGAAAATTCCTCTGAGGATCTGGATATGTGCTGCCTTCTGCCTGTAAGATTATGCTGTGTAAGTGGATTGTGACCCAAAAAATGACTCAATTGTGTAAGACAAATGGATGCTACCAGTTTACAAGCACTTTAAAAACAAAACATCATCTGTCACTACCAGTTATTAGGCAATTTAACACAACATTAAAAGATTCAAGGCAGTTACCTGATTTCTTCCGTATCTGCCGAGTTAATCCAATATAATTTCTGGCCAGTCTTAAACCAGAATGAGAATAAATATTGCAGGAATAAATTAAAAGAGAACAGTGAGAAAGGATGTTAAATGTTCTTCATTAATCTGCCAGGGAAGCAAGATTAAAATAATTACAGTTTAAAATTTTACAGAGGTTTCATTAAACTCCAACCAGACTTTTCAATAAAGGATCACTGCTCAATAGCAATTGTTAGAAATGCCATCTAAGAGGACGGATGTATTATCTCTATTTTATAGTCATGTAAAAATGTAATAAGTTTTGGTCACAATTAACTAATATAATTTTGAGTTGAATTATTGATTGGAAATCACACATAGCAGACCTAGGTGATTAAAAGAAGATGCTGGGTTCTTCTAATAGTGGCTGGACATGAATATCCCAGGGACTTGGTTATCAGCCACCCTGCTGACTTTTGCCTGGGAAGGAGAGCAGGCTTTGCAGGATGTTTTCCTCTTCTGCCCAGACTGACAGAAAGAGAAATGGGGTGTTAACTACATACATGCTCAATACAGGTATACCTATGTAGAGGAGGAGGAATTTGTATGGTTCCAGACGTGACTGCCTTTCTTACAGAATCAGTAGGGGTGGAGTCTGCTCGTGACTGGTGTTTACAGAAGGCACAGTCGGCAGTGTGTCTAGTGCATCGATCATGCTACATTATCCATCTACTTAGCTTAGTCCTTTTCTGATGAGCAAAAGAAGCCTGAAATGAAAATTTCATTACTCTGAGAATGAAGTACCACAGATGTGAGGCTGATATTTGCATTCCTTGCATACTGTGTGTGCACTTACTTGGATGACATGTAGCTCATGATATGTAAAAGTTGTTTCTACGTCTAGAAGAGTACCCCAAGTTCTGGGATAAAAGGAGATGTGTTGTTCCTCCAGATCCATCACGCAAAACCCATTTCCTTAGTCATTGACTGTAAGGATTCTGGTTTTGAGTTTTTGTATGCAGCCAAGTTTAGGAAAATCCTAGCAAAGAAAAGAAAGGGAAAGCAAATTTAAAGAAAAGGAGTAATCACATGTCTAATTCTGTGAAAATTCGTGTAAATGCAACCTGCTCAAAGTTTCAAAGCTAGGAGAAAGCAAAGCTGCAAGT
This sequence comes from Falco biarmicus, assembly GCF_023638135.1. Lineage (NCBI taxonomy): Eukaryota > Metazoa > Chordata > Aves > Falconiformes > Falconidae > Falco > Falco biarmicus. The sequence continues at coordinate 21,514,168 of NC_079290.1, forward strand.
CTTTATTCTCTTTGTGAGTTGACATGAAGTTAAGATAAGAATTTGAACATAAAACAAATTTTTACATCTATATTCAATGGTCAACCATGATTTTCCCTCAGGCAGAAGAAAATTAATCAGGTTGGCAACATCAACAAATATTTTCTTAAATCTTTTTATTATTGTTTATGTCATTTGTTTTTCATTTGAGTTTCCTCTTGACTTGCTTTATTCATGTTGACATTGCTCTTTAGTGAAATATCTCCTTCCTATAAGATTTGGCATTTAGAAGTTATTTGAAATGCAGAGTTCCTGAAAACAAGCATTAAAATATTTTAGAAGATTGAAACTAATAATTACAGCATTAAAATAAATCAGGAAGTTCAGCCGTAAATTAATCTAGTTTTACCCTAATATTGTTTTAAGTTAAACCCAATAATTCTTACAAAGACAGACCTTGCTGTCCTGCTCACAAAGGAGATGAAATGATACATACACATTTCCTGGCATACTGTCATCCTTTTTTATTATACCCTATTGGAGATGCTTTTGTGTCTTTCTTCATTTTCATGGTGATATTTTATTTATTTCTGTATTGCTGCATTTCATTGTTACAATAAATCATAATTTAAAAATTAGGAAGAACAAAAATAAGACTTACAAAATCTGTGTTAAATGAACAGACTTATTCTGAATGCCAGTAAGAATATTTTCTTTTCCTCTTAGCTGCTGAACCAGCTTTTTTTCCAAGAAAGAGCCAAATTTTTGAAGTTTAGTCCTTCAACTCTTCAAAAAGACAAAAATTGTCCTTCACATATATATCACTTTTAATTTACTTTTTTCTTTGTTGTTGAGCACAAAATCAAATTTCATACTTTTTTTCTCATTTGCTAAAACTTAAATGAAGTTATATAGTTTTTGTGTTATTTTAAAAGTACATGACAAGAATAGATATTATAGATACAACCTTTGCTCAAATTGTATAATAAGTGAGTATTCTAGAATTTATCTTTTAACTCCTTGCAAGACTGCAGACCTGACATTGAAGAACAGCTGAACCTGACATGTGTCTGATTCTTGGTAAACACCTGCCATGCAAGAGAATCCTGCTAAATTTATTGCTGTTTGTTTAAAGTCAAAATACAGAATGTATCTTTTTGTTCAAAAAAAAAAATGTAAAAGTGAGAGCTGGCTTTTAAAGAATAATACCAAACGGCAATTTAAGATGAGACCTTTTTATACGTATGCCCAAGTTTAGTCACAGTAGCAAAATGCTGTATAGCAGTTGATTAATCAGGGGTTTCTTTTTGTGAGTGTAGAAAGTAAAATATTTGACAGCATGGAGTAATGAGGTGGTAAAGGGAAGATCCCCTTCTTTCACAGAGGCTGCTGAGGCATGATTTGGCCTGTTGTGGTATGCTGAAATCGAGTGCAGGTTCTATCCCTTATAAGACCACACAGCTGAACCTAATTTTACCCTATTGCAAAGACAAGATCTTCAGTTAACATCTACCACATCCTGGCCCCTTAATCTGTGTGTTATATGGTGGCACCTCCCACAGTAAAAGTTCTAGTATTCTCACAGAACTTCAAACTAATTGTTAGTGCATGACAAACATATGGAACCACAATTCATATTTACTAGTATTAGTTGATTGTATTGAATATATTTAATCTTGTTTTCACCACTTAATTGTGATTTTTAGTGGCACTTTCCCTGGAACAAACTCTCTTTAAAACATATTTAAAGGGGTACTATAGCTTGCATTAAAGTATGCTTTCAAAACTGTATTTAAAAAAAACCCCAAATCTCTTTCAAAGTATCGTACCTTGGAAGTAGGAATGATAGAGCAATAAAATAAGTTAATGAAGTTCTGAAGTTCTTTCACAGATAGTGTTCTTTACTTGGAAGGTGCTTATATTCATAGCATCAAAGACCTAATGTAGCTGGTTTCCTCAGACCTTCAGGCCAAAGTGTTCATACAATCAGTCCCAAACACATTTTACTCATCATGAGTCAGACCAGTTTCAAAGTTAAATAGGAGATATTTGCTAGCTTAATTCATTTAGATGGAAATAGATGAGGAAAAACTCACCCAAAGAACTGAGTAGGCACATTTTAGTAAGGTGGTTACTGCCACTAGGATGGTGCCAAGTAGGATGGAGTACATTGTAAGGTGAGGTTGAGGCCAGTGCAAGAGGATCAGCAGCCAAGCCTGTAGCTTCACTGCTTACTCTGTGCACTGGGACTTGCTTTTGTGTGTCAGCAAGGAGCAGACAACATTCTTCTGGGACCAACCCTCTTTTTGGGTGTTTGAGGTAAAGAATGAAGTTGAGTTCCTAATTTGGTGGTTCCAATGTAGGATGGAAACATGAAGCCAAAAAGTGGTGTGGGTTATTCCCCACCAGTAGGAAGCCATCAAGTTTTGGATTAGAATCCTAAATGATAGGATTATCATTGATTAGTCTTATTGATAACCAGGTGCTCTCGCTATACAATTGGAGTCTGGGAACATTCAGGCTTGAAGTCTGGATTTGTGGACATCTTTGATTTGATTCACACTTGCTACTTGTGTACTTGCTGCCAACATTGTTTAGATAATGCAGCACATCTGACAGGCTCTGTAGGAAAAGGATGTCAAACAATGATGCTCTTTGTTGTGGCCTGGTTGGAATCTTAAACCAGGCTTTAAACTATAGTGGAGTCAAGAAAAGATTAAAACATTTTTTAACAAAGGCTTCAAATGCAGAAATTAAGCAACTTAGTCCTTCCATATCACAACCCTTGGATCCCAGCCAGGGTAACATTTACAGCGTATTGAAGGAGCTCATTCATTCTACAGATAAAGGGATTTTTTGGTTTTTTTTTTTTTGTTTTAAAACGGGGAACATATTTTCAGTGCAAGATCTTAATCTGCCCAAGTGTGTCAGGATCACACTGCATGTTGATTTTTAAAGTGATTTCATTGGTTGTGAGAATATAACAAGAAAAATATTACATTTTTTTATATATATACTTTTGCTCTGTATCATGATTCCTACATCTGAAGACTGATGACATCACTGATTGTTTTGACCTCCAGTGTAACCCAGACCAAAGAACATCAGAATATTTTGCATTGTGTTTCAGGTAAAGTGCTTCTTTACAGACATCTGAACTAATTTAAAATCTTCATATCAGATCCTACAAAGACATAGAAGCATTTTAAAAAAATAAAACAAAGCACACAAAAAAACCCAACCCAAACTGCCACAACTGACAGGACTTCTTTTTAGAAGACTCTTTTGAAAATTATTCAATAAAAAAGGCATCTTTCATGAAAGACTCCAGTGGCTACTGCACTCAGGAAGTGTGAATACTTGGATCACTTCACTCCAGAGTGAAGTGAAGTTTCAAACCTCTGCTTTATGCTTCTGAGACTGTCAAGCATCAACAAAAAGCTCACTGATGAAGAGAACTTCATTCTACTGAAGGCAATTCCTTCCACCAAAAGAGTGAGCACAATAGCACATAACTCTATCTAGCAGAAGTGAGGCTTGGAGAGGAATGAGGTTTGGGGAGGGTTTTTCTATAAGAAACACAAACTTTGAATTTGTGACTGAATTATACCTCAGTCTTGACTTAAATGCCAAAAAATAATTTCTCAGTGGAAGCACAACATGAGAGAGAATCCATCACACGTCTAGATGGACTAAGTAGTACTAAAATGTAGGTACTTTGATGGACTTTAACTTAATAGATCATAAACTATGCTTATTTGACTAGGTGGATGAAATTTCAAGAAAAAAATGCTTTCTTCTATGAAGAAAAAAAGAAATTATATTCTCTTTCTTAAATTATGCAAGAACAGCTGAAAAGGACACCAGTAATATGATTATGAACATGTGTGTAGTGAAAGTGTCTTCTCCATTACAGGTTGCTGTGATATCAAAAGGATTCCTGAACACTAACTGATTTTAAGGTTGAATGAACAGATACAAATGCATCACCATTTTCCAGCTATATGCACATGTCAATGGTTGATCCAACTAGCAGGCAAAATTCCCCAGTCCAAGGTATGTACATACACACAGCCACTTGACAGTCTTAGAAATATCCCTCTGGATTTTCAGATGCATGCCTCTAACACAAAGCAGACCAGACCAGCAGTCCCTCCACCCTGTATTGCAGCTGCTCTCATTCTGCTCCAGTAATCACCTACCTGTTTCACCTTCAACTTATATTCAATGCTGATATAGGACATTTTTTTTTCCATTGTAAATGTGGGCCACAAAGACTTTTACGTATCTCTTTCATCCATTCTTTTATATGGACCATTGTTAGGATTAACTACTATACAATATGTTTGTAAACAAATAAATGTCACAGACCAAAAACTTGTCTTTAATCATTTATAACCATGTAGTTGGATATTTCTGTCCAAAGCCGAGTCTTTACATTAAACAATAGACTTATTGGGCTATAAAGCTGTGTGGAGAGGCCTCTGACACAGTAGTCATATGATATTTGCAACCATATTCAAAGGTCTGTACTTTTTGCAGCATTCTCCTTCATAATTATTCATATTTTATATTAATAAGATGACTTTTGCAAAAGATTTGAACTTGCATTGAGCTCAATAGCAAGTATCTTAGTTTACTATTTGATTACTATTATTTAGTATAGTTTATGCCAGATACTTGAGTGTTGCATAAAGGTTATTAGGAGAGAAAATTGTTTCCATAGAGAATAATAGCTATGCCCATTTGATAATGTCATCTGTAATTGGAATAAACAAAGTGATTAAGAACATACAAATGAAATTTGGCAGTTATATTCTGGTTGTTTCAAAGTGCCTTATGAATATAGGTGAGCAAATAATGGGATCTTTCAGTGTGGCAGCTCACATATGTACCAAAATATACGGGAAGAAAACCAGATATGATAAAAGCAGTTCTTTTTGAGGAAAGAAGAGGAACAACTCCTTCTTTATTAGGATTTTACTAATTCAAAACATGTTTTTTCAGATCATCACCACCACCCCTTTTTTGTTGTTGTTTTGTTACATATTTCAGAATTATTTAAATCCTGTATTTTTTTTTCATTTAAATTTTTATTGTTGTCTTTAATGAAAATTGTTGCCTGACACGAAAGTCCAGAAGTTTTACTTGAAAATGTCAGAGAAAAGCTCTTGGCATTTGAAAATATTCCCAGGTATATATTTTTTTAATTTCAGTCAACTTTTTCACGTAGTTTTGGTTTCCAAAGATTTTTTTGGCAGATTTGGTATTCATTAAAAATTTTGCTCCACCTCGTTTACAAACATAAGCATACCCACATAACACCCTTTGAGGCAGCAAAGTGTCATTGGCCTACTCCAACAAAGCAAGATGCCAAATTATTTCTGGGGAAGGAAGGGAGAAATGAGTTTCATCCACTGAAATAACTCAAGTCAACAAGCTCAGCTTCCCACCAAAGGTGCTTGGCATCGTGCAGATTTCAAGCTTTTACTTGTCTACAAGCTTCATGCTCAGAGGTTTGGTGTTCCCAGCAGTATACTGGTAGGTCTTGTCCCATGACAACATACCACAGCTCCCTTCCGGCCTCCATACCTGAGCTTCCTTCCCATGCAAGCAGGACAGGGAGGATGGTGTGTACCAAAATCTTATCATGGTATGAGGCTGGACAGCAGCCAGGCTCAGGATCTGAAGTAATTTGCAAGTTAAACACTAGGGACATATAGTTCTGTCTGTCCATCTGACATAAGCTTCTCCAACACCTTCCTTCAGCTCCTTCTCTGGCTCACCACCTGGATGGGGTCAGGCATCAGGGACCACAGCTTTTACAAGCCATTTGTTTCACATATCTTCACATAGACCTATTACAGATGGTTATGGGAGGAAAGAGGAAGGCAGAACTACATCTTTGCCCAGACAGGAGAATGGATTAAGTATGAGATATGTATACCTAGGGTGGAGGAATTTAATCCACCTGTGTACATACCAGGATGAGCTCTGTGCACATATAGGTCTTGGGTGGGGATGACAGTCTTGTCTTTATCTCCTCTCAGGTAAACAGAGTGCACTGTTCTTGAAGTCAAAGGTAGAGCAAGGAAATGAAAACAAATTGGTTCTCAAGTAGGAAACTCAGTTCTGCTAGTAAACGTAGGTTTCTGCAGCAACAACTGCCAAGTGTTATTTCATGGTCTCCTGGGGTATTGTGCCAAAAATAAGAGACAGAAAAGAACCATCTATCCAGGCAAATGGATATAAAATACATGGATCAAACTAACGTTCAGGAAAAAAAATGCTTTTTATGAAAAATAAGCTGACTCAAGCACTGTTTGACACAGTCAATGATAGGTAGGAACAGTAGTGTACTTTTATTAGTGTTTGGCCTGACCTACCTGGCTTTAGAAAAGTGCCTCAATTATTTTCTTTAATTGAATGAGCTAAACTTATCCATTAGTTTACCCACATGAGATATTCCTGTAAATGATTAAACAATGTGAAATGATTAGAAATTTATTAGCAATATCAAGACAATCCAAATTTTTTACCAGCTTTCAAACAAGTCAGCTTTCAGCTACAGTGCAGGAAACCCACCCAGAATTTGTGACATTTAGCAAATATTCTAAATCTGTCTCCTGCAAATGCAAGTACATAATTTACAAGGAAGCATGCTGTGGGATTAAACAGAACACAAAACTTGAGACACGCACTACCTCAGGACCATCTCAAGCACTTGATCACCTGTTTACAACAAACAGCTGCCAACGTGCTAAAGTAGGCTTTGAGCTCATGATGTATTTGCTATTAAATAGCTGGTTTTAGCTTGGTCGTCCTGTGTGCTTCTTCCCAGGGTTTTGATGGCTCCGGGGATTGCTGGTAGAATATGGAGTCTTTCACCTGTAAGGTCTTTGGTCTGTATCCACAGTAAGCTGAAAAGTACAAAATCTTCTGTATCTCTTTTTATGTTCCCAGTACATATATTGTTAAGAGAAGACAGAAGGACCTATTTGCAGTATGCAACAAAATGTTTAATTACTCTGCAATCCTGAATGCCATTTAGGACCTTAGTTGTTTAGCTGAAGCTCACACAGGCAATGAAACCCATCAATGCTGGCACTAATTGGAACTCCTGTGAACAGTTTCAGCATTTGTCTTTCTACCTGCCACTTCAAAGTGGAGTGTTGTTCTGCCACAACGATACCTCCTCCCAAGTGACAATGAAACAGAACATTAGCACACCATGGAGAAATTCCCATTTACTCCATCATAACTAAACTGAATTTGGGTTCCAGTATTGTCTACCTGGATCACTTCAAAAACAATTCCTATACATTCTGCATGTTTTCTTAACACTAGAGAAGACTGCCTTCATATGTAAAACAGCTTCTTACACGAAGGCTTTTGCCCTGTTTTATTAAAAACCAACAACAAAACAGAAATAGAATGAGATACCAACTTATAATTCATAGGGTTATGACAGAAGCTTTTAAGTGCTCTGAACAAACTAAAAAACATAAATAGGGGGTTTGTTAACAGGCAAGCAAGGAAAAGATTAGATGAGAGGAACTAGTTTTCTCTGTATGTTAGTTTAACTGTTGCACCAGTGGAAAGAAAAGGACTAAACAGGTTGAATAGCCTCAAAATACTTCTTTGCTTTCCATAACAACTGCATGTATTCCAACTATAAAAAATAATTTATGCGGGTGGAGATCACAAGGTGATATGACAAAAAGAGTGGAAAGTTTAAGAGAAAATTAAAGTAACAATGACTAATGTAAACAATTAAATCAATTTCTATTGAGATATCAGTAAAAGAACATACATGATATCATAAAGACCGGCTTTATCCTACATATTTTTCTAGCTGTTCTTGTAGACTTTACCAGACATTTATATCTATGCTCTAGAATTCCTGATATGGACTTAAAAATATGGTATTGTACTAAACTCTGAAGTACTTCTTCTAGGACAAGAGGTGATTAGATAGTACCTCTGCTTGTTTAACATCTTCCTCTAATGCATTTTAGTCCTTTCCCTGTTGGGACTCAAGCATTATCATTCCCTCCATGAGCTCCCTGTCATGGTCTTTGCTTAATGGTGAAGACTTAGTTGTCTTTCTGCAGTCAGTGTTCTTTCTAAACCTCTGTTTTAAAAGCTGAAAAATTTTCCAGGTAGAAAATGTTTGATGCTGTCAACACACTTGCTTTTCAGAGAGATTGCAAAGTATTTGACTGTAATGGTAGACAGGGAGGCTCAGACCCCAAGAAAAAACATGTAAATAGTTAAAAATGGATACCAGCAGAAGTGACTGAGCTTTCCTACTAATATGAAATAGTGTGCTTTAAAAAACCTATTTGAACAGGTAACTATCAAGAAATAAAAATAGCACTGTAGATAGCATTTGTCTACAGGGGCTTCAAGGCACTTGTTGACTCAGATTGGCCTGTAAGAAATCATCACTTCACTTACAAGGGAGCATGCTGTGGGATTAAAAAGAATGCAATACCTAAACCATGCTCTACCTCAGAACTATCTCAGCTGCTTAATCACCCCTTTATAATAAGTGGCTGTGTATATCCTAAAGGAGGCTTTGCTCTTTATGATGAAAGAGTCAAGCACAGTGTTAGTGACTACAACAATGCAGCAGAACCTCATTTTTCTGTATATATTCAATTTCTCATTCTCAAAAAGCTAATCTGTGTAATCTTTTCCATAGCTGACTGGGAAAAAAAATATCCCTGCTGCTAATAATGTATCTGGTACCTTATAATACACGGTACCTGGAAACACGGGTAGCTGAAGCACTTGTTTGACTATGTAGTTGGCTCTGTATCGCAGGGGTTGTAGCTGGCCTCATCTGAATAGTTTTCATCTATTTCACTGAACTAAGAGCTCCAAACTAAGAGCATAGCTACAGTTATAAGAACCTAGACTATACAGAGCCAAAGCTTTCAGATTTTATTCATACAAACCTCCCTCACATTTCTAATATCTCATCAGCACCTTGCAGCACTGAATGCCTATTTTTTGTCCAATTGTTTCAGAAAGAAAAAGGCTGTCTGAACCCACTGAAATACAAAGTGCATCTGTAATGGCAACTGTTCACTTCGGTTCTTTTCGATAGGTTTAACTTTGGTTCTGGTGTACAGGATCAGCTTGCATACTAGCAAGTGTTGAGAAGGATCTGATCATTTGAACAGGGAAAGGATGGGCAGCATTCTTCTTGTCCTTTTAATTCCTGTAAAGAAGAAACTGATCTTTCCTATTTTTAATGGACAAGCTCTTTGTATGTGTGACAATACGTTTCCCTTTCAAGAAAGCTTGCCCAGTGAACCTGAAGCTTCTCAGAGTAATAACAGAGGCACTCACACAGTCCCACTGACTGGGGGAGGAAGAGGCGTCTGGGAGTGGAAATGGGTAGAGGTGGAGACTGTTGCACTGCAGAGAGTAGTGAAATGCCTGATTCTTGCCCCTACGAGATAAGCTAGGGATATGATTTCAGGTAAAGAAATATTCAGGTGGTCCTCAGTGAATTTGAATCTATCTGTTGGACTGGGTAGCTGCATTACAAATGGGTACAAGCTGGACAACCATTCCTTTTCAAAATGCGTGTTGCAACACAAGCACATACACAGATACTGGCCTTGCTGCAGAATCCTCATGTGCTTTTATTCAGCCTGGGCCTGATCCTATGAAGAACCAAGTCATCATGAAACTTCCTGTAACTTTAGTGGAAACTGAAGGCCTGAAATAATTTTAGAAATTGTGTTTTATTGTAACCTTTGTTGGTTTGTTTTCTTTTGTTTTGTTTTTAAGCCTTTCATTTTCAAGTCATCTTTGAAGCCTTGGTGCTGCTATGACTTTAGCTTTGAGGAATGGTTGTGCTCCATTTTAACCTTTCACATTTTATTAACAAAATCAAAACCAGGACAATTAGATACCTCCTGATTTTCATTTGTTTTAATATTAAGAGAATGTTTGAAATAGCACAAGTCTTGAGGAAAGTATTTCAAGCCGTGGCTGCAGCAGCACTGGAGTTCTGGTCACAGACATCAAAGATAACTAGAAGAAAAAAATACTTGAAGCTGATAATTCTTTACATTTGAGGATACTTTTGAATAATTTTGTTACATATATATATATATATATATATAAAGACAAAAAGAGAGTTAACAAAAAAGAGTTAACTACTGTTGAAAACCGAACTATTTTAAAATTACAACTAAATGATATTTTCTTACTTTGTCCTCTTTGGGGAAGACACAAGAAATAAAACTTTCTGGCAACAGTGTAAGATCGAGTAAGTGTATGTTAAGGAGAATACCTGGTGGAGAATCTCTGCAGCTGGCTTCCTGTATGGCCATTAGCAAATTACTTCGTACTTTGTTCTTGTCCGTAGACTCAGATTTTTCTTCCTCAAATGTCTCTGCGCTAACCGTTACAGGTTGGTTAGTAGGTTTGGTATATCCTACTTGTATTTAAGAGAGATTCAAATATTCCATGTCTTAGATGCTTATACCAAAGAGTATTTACTGTCTGTTGCCCGAATAATAGCACATTAAAGTAAAACATGGAGATAAATATATGTATATTGTACCTGAAATCTCTCCTTTGTTAATATTCTTTCCCCTTATGTTGGACCTGAATAATATAGTCCCATATAGATTCAAAAACCAGTAGAAGACATTCTATATTATTATCCATTGCCTCTTCACTCCTTTTGCTTGCTGTGCCTCTCCTAAACTTAATCTGCAAATTCCTTGGGATTGAGATTATATCTGAAATTATGACCCTGTTGGATTAAGGACATTTTGCATTTGAATTCATAAGTGCTCCATACCCTTTATGTTAAGGCTTAGAGAATATTAAGGAAAATTCCCTTTTTCAATGTTCCCTGAAGGTGCTGCGCTTTTGAGGGAGGAAGTTTTGAAGAGTTTGCAGGCATGAAAAATGAAAACATTATTCATTGGTAACTAAAAATAAGATTTGCCTCAAAAGGTGTTAGGGTTGCACTCAAACAAACCTGTGCAGAAGGCAAATATATGATCGATTAGCAACTAACAGGATGTTGAAGAAGGCAAAAAATAAGCAAGTAGATTGGTCATACACTAGTACAGATAGTCGGCAAGGACCAGACATTGTTATTTTATTAAAAAGCCTCTTTCAAAGATAAAAAACAATAATAATTTAGAACTGGGAGATGGTTTTTTCATTATTATTTTTGTATCTACTCATGTAAAAACTTTTAGATAGCAACAAGGTCTCTTGTATTACGTTAATGAGAAAAGTATTTTTTTCATTTATTATTATTATTGTATATAATATTATATATATTATATAATATATTATTATTTAGAATAAAGTATTTAAAACTAAGTGTATTAATGTCTATTTCTGTTTTGAGGGACTTTAATGTAATTTTCAGAGTATTTGAATTGAATTACTATGCTTATCAAAAACTTCAGATAGCTCCCAGTAAGTCACAAAGCATATTGATTTAACTATTTGAACAGCATGACCCCCCCCCATTTCTTTTTGGATCATACTGAAGGAACAATTACCTGCATTGGATTTCATCTGCCATTTAATCATTTAATCTCCCACTCACTCTTTTTAGCCAACCCTCATCTTTATTGCCCCAAGTAATTAAGGTGTTTATTAAGGAAATTCTCATGGGACCCTTGGTTCATTCCCTTCCTCTGCCTGAGTACAGTCTGTAGAAAAACACAGGTGATTTTGCCTCAGATATAAAACAGTTCAAAAGAAATGCATGTGAAATAAAGCTCATCATCTTATTCACAGAGGTTTTACCTTCCCATGGCTTTCTGCTCCCATGAATGGACATTATCAAACAGTTCCTTTTCCCCATTCACCTGTTCCACTCAAGTTCATGATTTGGTCTGACGTTGCTTCCCAGAAAACTTGTTCCCTCGCATGTTCCTGCTCCAAATGCCTATATGTGTACCTCAGTCTCATGGATGTCAGCCTCCATTGGACTAGGAGGAGGCCTGCGTGCTGAGAGGGCTTGTCTGGCCATGAGGAGGAATGACAGTAGAGCAATGAGGGAGTTCACACCTTGCAAGTTTGTAACTGCAGGTCTGGTGACCCTTGTGTCACTAGCAAAGGGTCACCAGCAGTCCCTGACATCTCCACTCTTCTGACAAAGACACTACAGCTACCAGGCAGGTAGGTCCTGTCATTCATTCTTTGGCCAGAAGACAATGTCTTGAAATTGTCCCTGAATTCTTCAGAAACCAGGATGGTGCTGGGTGCTTCAAAGACAGTGGTTTTTTACTGCCTGATGCTTGGCCAGAGGAGCAAAGTGAGATGGTGTGGACATCCCAGATCCCAGCTTTCCCTTTGCGTATGTTCTGCAAAGAAGCCAAGAAACAGCAGTCCCAGTATAAGTTTGTATCTCAGGCTATGTCATCCAAACCTCTCATGTCTGCAAGGGATTAAGGTGCCAGGGCACAGCTTCAAGGTGAGCTTGATCCCAGAGAGGGGCTGTCTATGTTTGCCCTTTCCCAGTCAGTCTCGACATCCTGCACAGAACTTGTATGCCATCTACTCAGATGAAGTGGTTGAGAAATAAACTCAGCAGTACTTTCCTCTTGTCCCCTGGGGTCTCTTGCAAGATCTCCCACAGAAGGCTAGTTCAGGAAGAAATTTCCAGGGAAGGCATGTGGAGTAACAGAGATGATAGAATCTGACGAGGAACTTGCTGTCCATCACAGTTGCCAAGCTTGGCAGCTGGAATAGGCCAAACGTTAGAATTGTTCACTCACACAGAGGAAATTCATTGCCACTTAGTCATGACCCTAATCACGTTTAGGGTAGATTTTAGGACAGCTAAGGTCATTCTTAAGCTGCTTTGCTGCTAATGGAAGAGGTTGGTACTTCACCCGAACATGAGAAATGTTTCATCATTGTCTTCTCCATGTATTCTCAAGGGTGAGTTCTCTGCCACCCCTTCCCTGTTAGAGGATGGGTTCTTCTACCATGGCAGTAGTTCTACTGATAGCAACAAGCTGCTTTTGGATATTTTTACTTTGGATGGAATTGCCATCTTTGGCAACACCCTCCTCCCTCTCTGCCCTTGGTTTCCCATCTTTGTACCCCTTACAATGCTCAGGGAAGTGGCCCAGGTTCTAAGCAGGTTGGATGATGAGGGAACTTGGCCTCAGGTATTAAAAATTAAATCCTTGCTGGCTTTAGGTACGTCTGAAAAGGAGGTTTCATAAGCTACATTGTGTACTCACGCAGCAGACCATGATGATATTAGACACCTGGTATGTTCTTTACATGACAGAGCTTCCCCAGCAAAATCCCTGGTATTGACACAACTCTAGAAAGAAAAGAGTTTTCAGGTTTTGGCACTGCTAGATGTCATATAGGTTTCTTATAAAGAGTCCTGTCAGTCAGTTTTCTAACTCTTCTGGGCCTGTCTGGTGACAAAGGTGCAGATATAACCATAGTGGAAGGAACTTACTGGAGTAGGAAAGATACCCATAATTTTGTGATTCTAACTCTTCCTCCAACCTGTGCCTCAATTCCTTACTGCTGTCATGAATATAATAGTGCTCTAATACTACCTGTGTTGAGAATAACACCTGGTAATGATAAACATCTGTGCTATGACAGTACAAATCATATAGTTCCACGTAGATAACCTGACATGCAACGGCTCTGCAGAAACAAGGGCATTTGACAGAGATGTCAAATAAGAATACATGCCTAGAAGAAAGCCATTTCTGTTTCATGTGCCTTTAATGGAAGATCATCTTAGAGGAGGATTTCTTAACCATGGGAAGTTCATTTGCTTATCAGACACAGTCTAGTAGCTGTGAAGTTATGTGTAACTAGTTTAGGCATCCATAGCTGCTTCTGAAATTATTTGCTGATTTTCCACAATTTTTCCATTTTTTCAACAAACACACAGATGGGGTGACTATTGCACAGTGGTTTAGGATTGACCTTTGCAGCTACATGTCTTCTATAATGTGTTTTACTGTCTCCTTCCCACATCAGGAATAAAGATATTTTTTTGTTGTTGTTGACAGTAACCTACAATGTATGTGATACTTTAAGAAATGTGTCTGAAAAAAATAATTCTGCAAACACTCACTAGTGAATTTTTGCAACAGTAACAATAACATCTGAGATGTATGACGTTAAGATCTGCGAGCATTCACTTTCCCAAATTCTGCAGATCCTCATAATTTACCATCATCTCTTCTTTGCTCATAAACATCTTCGAAACTTGGATATTGTATCATCTTATCAGCATTTATATCTCTTTCTTTGAACAAGAGGCAAGTACTTGAATTGTACTTATTCTACAGTATGGTAAGTTTTGAAAAGTAATGAGAAGTTATTTCATTATAAGTAAGTATGGTTTTGGAAAAGCTCATCAATATCTGTAGGTCTTGGTGTGATGCTCCACCTAATAAAGTATGATGCCTGATATTCTCTAGCAAAATACTAACTGCAGTTAATCTTTTATCTTTTGTGATGGCACTGGGTATGGTTGGGATAGAGTTAATTTTCTTCACAGCAGCATGTATGGTGCTGTGCTTTAGATTTATGACCAAAACAGTGTTGAAAACACACTAAAACACAAATGTTTTAGCTGCTGCTGAACAGTGTTTGCACAGAGTCAAGGTTTTTACCAGCCAATAGGCTGCGGGTGGGCAAGAGATTGGGAAGAGACAGAGCCACAACACTGATCCAAATGGACCAAAAAGATATTCCACATCATATAGCATCATGTTCAGCAATAAAACTGAGGGAATATTTCCAAAGTAACTGTTTCTTGGAGACTGGCTGGGCATTGGTCTGCTGGTGAGAGGTGGTGAGTGATTGCCTATTCATCACTTGTTTTTTTTCTTTTGTCTTCACTTCTTAAACTGTCTTTATCTTGACCTGCAAGTTTTTCTCACTTTTGCCCTTACGATTCTCTCCCCCATCCTGCTGGGGGGAGCAAGCAACTGGCTGGGGGCTTAGCTGCTGGGGGCTTGGCTGGGATAAAACCACCACGATGATCCAAAGTAAATGTTAAAAATTTTCAATTACCACAGTTCCTGCATTTCAACTGTGAAGTGAATAATACTTTGATATTCCCAAACAATGCAACAATGCACCTATCTGACTTATCCAAGTCCCTGGTGTAATGTTTCCAGTCTGGCTGGCTGGTAGGTCTGTGTTCTTTCTCATGTGTTCTTGGTCCACAGGGCCAACACTAAATTGCCAGTGAAAGTGTTCTGTGCACCTGAAATTCTATGTGAAGAAGGAACTGAGCAGCCACAGAAGATAGCAAGGAGGAGTAAATGACAGTAATTATTACAGTCCTAAGTAATTAATTCCATTCTATATAAAATACACAGAAACTAGTGATCATTTTTGTGGACATAGTAATTACTATAGATAACTTCTATAGAGTAAAAAAGGTTTCTTTCTTGAATGTAAATAAACATGAAACACCATGGGTTTTACTTCACACAGTCAAGAAAACCAGCCAGTTAGATTAGTTTAGTAATTGGATGCATTTCTACGATCTTCCTTGTTCAAGAAGTTACGGCAGATATTCCAGTGGTCTCTTCCAGTCCTCATCTCCAGCAACACAGTTTTATGCAAGCCCTATTACTTCTATCCATGACCAAGACATTTATTTTTTTTTTTTTTTAATATTTTTTACTCTCCTTTTAACCAGAATTCTACTTGCTGATTGGTCAGGAATTATTTGGCTTTCTCAAGTAGTTTATCCCAAAGGACTCCACCTTTCCACCAATGGTTCCTTGTTCTGCCTCCTGAATGACAGAGGCTGCATGTGTATTAAAAGAACTAATATATCAAATTATGTGGTGGGGAAAGGGACATTTTGGCTTAAAAATGAATTTTGTCTCCCTTGCTTTGGTCTGTGTTCCACCTCCAACCATAACTCATTGCTTCGCTCCTCTGCAGCACACAGGGTGTTCCAGACGGTAACACGGTAATGAGATACACACAGGCACTGCAGTTCTCAAAATGCAACTCTAGGAAGCAAAACAGTCCCACTGCTCTAATGAAAGTAGGGCATGAGGCCAGTCTGGTAGAGAATTCATTTTGTTTTCCAAATTATGCCTGGCCATTAGAACTTTTGAAAATATCAGAAAGTGGACTGGAATCTCTGAAAAGATTTATTATTTTACTAAAACTTCAAATGCAGCCAATAATCTATTGGCACTTAAAAAAAGAAACAATCAGGAAAGCACTGAATCCACTGGACATATAGTTTTCTTCTGAGGTGTGAATGAATGAATGACAGCGTCTCTTGGACTTTCTAGCTGAAAAGTAGGATGCTTTCTGTTTAATTCCCAAGTTATGTATGTGTGCTTAGACAAAGATGGTCGGTGCATCACAGACCAGATCTGCCAACATACTTTAGCCCTGACCTGTGAAGTAAATTGCACTTTTATTTATTTAGTAACAGGGCTTGGTCTCTGTTGAATTATAAAACTACGTCTTGGGCAAAAGCCTGTGAGATTGTGCTGTGATTTTAGTCCATAAATTCACACCGATATTTGTTTTTATCAGTATTAGATCAGTCCTGGCAGTTCTCCTTACAAATGTAATCCCTGTGACAGAGTAACTGTTTTTATTTCCACTGAAAATAACTCAGAACATTTTCAGTAAGAGATGGGGCTGAACCAAAATGCAGGTTCCAATCAGTTCTGTGCACCTTCTTGCCCTACAGCAACTGGAAAAGAATATTTTCTTTGTTTTAGTTTAACAGTCAAATTTAAAGTGACCTACAAAAGAGATAAATGGTTTCTGCAGAGTTCCTTTTGCGGTTTATTTAAGATTTAAAAATGATTGCTTTTAGAGTATTTTTAGCAGGTTTTGTGCAGTCTATTTTTTCTAATACTTTATGGATAAGTGAAAGCAGTATGCCATGCAGTGAATGTAATTATATGCAAGGGAAAAAGTATATATTTAATTGTGGCTTAAATAACAGGCTTTTCCATTTGTTACACATAGAAAGAAAAGATGACTTTGGGAAGGACTTAACATTCTGTTTTTCCAATTAAAATCAGAAGTAGTCTATACCTACACCTTAGATCCCTAATGGATCTTCTAAAAAAGCAAACAAACAAAGCCTTAGAGCTCTGAATGTTCGTATTTTCATTGTTTAAGAAGGCTTTTAAATCAGGCAAAAAACCATAGAAATGTTTCTGACAAGCTGGAAGGGTAATGTTTCACAGGTCTGGGCAGTGGGTTCAGGACTAGCCCTCAGGATTTGTGTGGTGACCAGCAGATTTGTTGTGGAAGATTGGAAAAAGAAATGTTGATCCTTCAATACTGAGGGCCCAGGCAAGCCATGTTCAGTAAGTCTCATAGATCTAAGGATGACACTACTGGCATTTGGAAGTGCTGAATGGGCACAGTTTTCATTACTGTTTAAGGACCTCAAGGGTTTAAGTTGCATTTCTTTAGCAATCTGAGACTACTCCTTTGCTTGTACTTTATCATGTACTTGTCTTCAGAAAAGAACCCGCACTGTCTGCTTAGCCACAGAGCTGAAGTATCTTCCAAATGCTGAAGATTTTGCTCCCCACTCAAGTTTCCAACAGAATAATCTTACATTTTCAGTTAGCTTTTTCTTGTTGGCAACAGGAGGCTCTGAGGTGCGTAGCAAATTGCTTATGCAGCCTACTGACCTTCTTCCACTGTGCCATGGGATGGCTGCAGTGGCACATGCTTTGTTCTTCTATTACTGGCAGTAGCTCACATGTTCCCTGCGGCCGTAGCTGTGAGTAGGAGAGCAGGCCTTCTAGATGTGAACGTGGTGCGTGGATAGTTACATTTCAACCCTAGATTCTCTTGAGAATTTAATTTCAGACCTAGTGAAAATTAAGATCCAAGCTGATACTCTTGTCATAAATTAGAGTAGGAAGATTATATGTATAAAAGGTTTTAAATGTATATATTTCCCTTCTTCCCAGAAGGTAGATGCCAAAATGTAATCCAAGATTTTCACCACTAATTGAGTTTCTGTTCTTTGTCTGTTGAGGTCAGAGTTGTAAAATGTGTTAAAGATGCTGTCTGGAGTTTTGGGGTTTGCTTTCTTGAAGAGAATGGTTTGTTTATAAAAATTTGTTAATTTGAAGTCAGATCTTATCAGGGCGAATCCTGTGACCTTCTGAAAGACTATTTTAGAAATGGAAAAAGACTTTATGTTCAGATTTGTTTTCTCATATAACACATATGTCTTTGCTTTTGTCTGACACTAAAAAGAAAAGTTGTTTGCTATTTCCATGGCTGAGTATGTTGTTATAGCTGATGTGAACAAAATCTCAGCAACATTCAACAGGTAGATTATGTATATAGCACTGAGCTGGAGCTCACAAGGCTTGGCCTTCTTCACACCCTCCTGAAGGCTGCTGTTAAACAGTTTTAATATTCTTGTGCTTCAGCTTTCCTGTTTGTAAACTAAGGATTGTTATATTCCATTCCTAGGTAAACAGGTTTGACATCTATCAGTCAAAAAAGAATGTATTACCAAGCTAAGATGGAGAACAGTAATTTCTCAAGGCATTGTTTGGTATTTGTTTTGATAGTACTCTAGTTCTGTAAATCGTTCATGGGGGAAAAAAATAATTAAGCCAAACATTTAGAATTTTCTTGTTTCAGGCTCTCATTTTATCCCCAATAAGAATGTCATCAATTAAGTGAGTAGTAAGAGTCTCAAATTTATTCTGGTATGGTTTTCCTTATGAATATAGCAAAACCACACACAATAAAATATATATCCAGAGCCTCCCAGAATTTTATACTCTTTAGAGTAAATAACAGTATGTTACCTGTTTTGAATAATTAAATTATTATCATTATTTCCATAGCAGAGAAAATGTGGAAGAATCATTTTACAGAGCCTGCTGTAGATTGGCTAGCATTCAAATGAAGGCAATTTTCCTGTCTCTAAATGTTTCTGACACTAAAACTATATATTTGCTGCTTTTCTCTAAGAAATGAGAGATTGGGGGTCCACTTTGATTATAACATTTAGTGGAAAGAATTTTTACTGGTAAATTTGGGTACTCAGAGAAAATTCTCATAAAAGAGATTACTCTCCTGCTATTCAAGCGGTAAAGAAGAGGATTTCATTTTGCCTGTAGTATAAGCTGCCTATCCATTCTTTTCTCTGAGCTGGGCAAAAGCAGGTTCATTTATCACTCTGACTCTTTTGGCTTTTGAGTCAGCAAAGTAGAGTTTGAACACCTCTTACATCTTTTTCCTTTTCCTATTTTTGAAAGACAGCCACAAGTACTATGCTGAGCACAAATAAAGACAGACATTCTCCTGAAGAGCTTTACAGGTGAACAATTGGAAAAGGAGACGTTCTAGGAAATCCTAGATGTTTGGAAGGGCTTGAATGAAGAAAGGGTGATGTCTTGGCTGAAGCTAAGCATGACTGTTTTTATCAAAATATGCTACTAAATTTAGCCTGGGTGGCTCAACAGATTTCCCTTTGTTGCCCAGAGATTTCTCACTATTATGATTTAGGGACTCATTTGCCTCATAAAAGGGGCCACATGAATAGCTCTGGAGATCAACAACTCCACTTCTTCACCCAGTGAGTTTCAAAGAACTGGAATACCATTGTTTCTTACCTCTAACTAGGGTTCGAATGCTTCTTGTAGTGAGAGAATAATGTCTATGTCCATTTATTTTTTAGTCTCTTCTTAAACGCAATCAAGTTAGTGACAATTCTGTTGAGAATCTTTTGACAGCCAAGTCATCTTTGGAAAATCTTATTACATATAGTGGTTGTGTGTAGGTACTGCAGTCAGGGAAACTCCTGTATTCCCAAATCCATCAGACTGTACCACTGTCTAGTTGGTCTTAAAATGAAACGGCACTTGATGACTTTTACATTTTTTCTGTCAAAATTCCCATTACTGGTCAAAAGCGTAGTAACAATGCCAGGATTTGGGTAGTGCTGTGGATGTGAACCGACCTCATGTCTTGATGCAAATCTCCTGAAGTTCATTCACAATACTGCTGTGTTTGTGCCATGTTATGGAGGTACTGGGAGTCACCCCTTCCTCACTTTAATTTTATACTGGTGTAATCTCAGTGTAACTCTGTGACTTCAGCATAGTCTGGGAAGTCAGGTGTCCCCCTGAAATGTATATACTTGGGAGCTATATAAGCACAGTTAGAGAAAAATATACATTAGCACTACAGCAAATGCGATAAAAAAGGAAATACACCCTTCTGACTTTTTGGAGTATCTCTGCATGAAAATCAGTGAGAGAATGAAATTTGGATCCTTTATTGTCTTAAATTTATTTTTATTTCATAAATTGTTTTAAACAATTAACACAGATTTAGAGAAGAAGTATCTTTTAATGATGAAAAATCTGCCCAAACAAAGGATCAACTAATTGTTTGAAACTTATAAAACACTTTTTAGGGTTGTGTTATAGAGTGAAAAAAACTTACATATGGAAGTCTCAGAGGAGCTGCCATTCATTAATGTTTTAAACAGATGCTTCACTGAGCAACATATTTAATTAAATCCACAACTGTTGTGCTTAAACAAGACAGATTTTTACTAGAGCAAGCATAAAGTTGAATTCACAGCAACAATTAACTGGACTTGTTTGTACAGTGTGTTTTATCGAACAGGTAGAGTGTCATTTCAAAGACATAAATTTAAGTGTTGATCATCATTAAAAGCCCCAAAACAGCTCAAGATCATAGTGTGCTTGCAGCCACTGCATAAAAAATGTAGGTGGCTATTCTTTCTACAAGGTCTGATGTTATCTCCATGGGACTTAATGGGTAGGTGTCGGTGATACATATATATGTGTATATATACGTACAGATAAAAGATTGCATTTCTATAGGTGTATCTAATGTGTATATATGTATAAATAGATTGTGAAGGTCATAAACAAGTGTATGGCACAATTGCTTATGTTATAAACAGGCAAGTAGGAACCATTTGCTCTGGGTTTCAATATGCAACCCATAGGAATGCCAAAAGGATCATGGACTAACAAAAGACTCAAAGCCACAAGCCCTGATTACAGAAAATACAGAGGTATGACCACGACTAGAGTACACAGTGGCACCTTCACTTCCCTCAGCTCTCTGCCATAGGAACCTCGACAGGGTCAGAGAAATTCCTCCATATTAACGCAGGAATTGCACTGGTGTTGCATCTGGGCTAGTCTACTGATCTCAATGGAATTCCTTGTGTGTAAGCAGTATCTGAAAAATGTTAAGATTTCTGCGTGGAAAGATTCCTTTGAGAATATCGTGTAAGACTGCACACCATCTTATATTCCTTTGTCTTTTCAAGGGAGTGCCTTGGAAGGAACTATCTTCTTTCTCCTCAAAAAGCACAAGGTCCTTAACATGTTCTATAATGATGGAAATTTAAGGACTCTGAATGGAGATTTTGTGCAAAGTCAGGGAGAAGGCTGTGCTTCATCTGCTGTACTGTTGTGATGTGCAGCACTCTATGAACCACACGAACCATTAGAGGCATATCAGGATTTTTTTACTGCAAGAAAGGTTAGAAGGAATTGTGACCGTTATTCTTCTACGTACTCATAGTTTCTGAGTGTTTATGCATTTGTGGTGTAAAACACACTGCAACGTACTCTTGTATTTTTGAGGAAATCTTCATGTTAATTTATGTCAGCATTTATATAAATGAGATCTGCCTAGGCTTAAGGGCACTAAATAAAGACTCTGAAGATTCTGTCCCTGCTCTGTCATAAACTCCTTGGGTCAGCAGAGGGACAAATGTCTTAAGCCTTGTTGATTTTCCCAGTCCCTTTTAACTCCTCTTTGCCTCTGCATAATTTGCTCCGTACATGTTTGGTGAAAGATTTTTTGTGTGCTATGCAAATAGGACCTCATTTTTTGTTGCAACAACAGAGTAGCATTGTAATGCAAATTATAACATTACCATTCTCTCTTTCATTAATAGCACCATTTGCACTATTTAATTTATTCAATATTCAGAGAGCAGCCAAAGCACTGTTTTTTTCCTGCTATGGTAGAAATAGGTGATATACCACTGTATTTCTGATAAAAGGGATTTGTGTCAAAGCACTTGTTGCTACGCAGCCTTATAATGCTGCATATAGAACAAAAAATCTTATGGTTAACTTACGTATTTATTTTTTTAAGCACTAAAGAAAACCAGCTTTTCTCCATTCCAGGGCAACGGCCTATCAGATTTTGCCACAAAATAATTGCATTGTCTGGTAAAATGACTGGGTTGTTGCCCATGACAAAAATCTTTGTTCTTTTGGGAACTTGTGGAGAAATTTTGCCCTGGGTGAAATTCCCAGTTTTGCTTAATCATTTATTGTTGTTGATACTATCTGTTTTTATAAGAAAAATTCAGAATGAGAATGGTGGTAGTCTCACAGTTTCCACAGCTCAATAATTGTATGAAATATGGAATATTTGGATAGGTTGTGCACCAAGCAATAAATAAACTAAGATTTATCATTTGCTATTTTCTCAAACTGTTTCCAAAGGTCTAGAAAAAGATAAGGATGTTATTTTGCAGTTTTGACAGCTTTCCTTTTGATTGTTAGGCTAAAATTATGAAAGGGCACGCATTTCAAAGGAGAGCTAGCATGAGTGTATTGCATTTGCAATGGTTTTGGTAGCTGGGGGGCTACAAGGGCAGATTCTGTAAGAAGATTCCCATGTCCAATGGAGCCAATTCCAGTTGATTCCAAGATGGACTCGCTGCTGGCCAAGGCCAAGCCCATCAGCGGTGGCAGCAGTGCCTCTGGGATAATGTATTTATGAACGGAGAATGAAACCTGCTCAACTGCAGCGAAAAATAGGAGTGAGAAATATGTGAGAGCAACAACTTTGCCAAACCCCAAGTCAGTGCAGGAGGCAGGAGGTGCCCCAGGAGCCGGAGCAGAGGTTCCCCCCCAGCCCGTGGTGCAGCCTCCGCTGAGGCAGGCTGTGCCCCTCAGCCCATGGAGGGTGGCGGGGGAGCAGAACAACTTCCCTCCATTCCTCACTTCTTCCCAGGCATAGCTTTACTCCTGATTTTCTTTACCTCCTGCCCACCAGTGGGGCTTACCACGGGGTCACAGCCTCCTTCGGGCACCCACTTGCTCCAGCATGGGGCCCTGCATGGGCTGCAGGTGGGAAGGTGCTTTTAAGTTTTGGGTTTATTTCTTATTACCCTACTCTGACTTGAATGGTAATAAATTAAACTAACTTCCCAAGCTGAGTCTGGCTTGCCCATGAGGCAGTTGCTGAGTGATTTCTCCCTGTCCTTATCTTGACCCAGGAGCTCTGTGTTACATTCTCTCCCCCCTGCCCAGCTGAGGAAGGCAGTGGCAGAGCAGCCTCGGTGGGCGCCTGGCACTCAGCTGGGGTCAGCCCACCATACATGGGCTACCTTTGAACAGGCAGAAACAGGGGATCCAGTTCTCCTTTTGGCCTGCTCTACATCGTTTGCCTTCTCTGTGAAATAACACTAGAATTAAAAGGGAGACTAATGAAAGGTGTGAAGACTGCCAAGAGAGTTGCTATGGTTTTAGAAGCAGTTGTAGCCAACGAAGCCAGAAAAATCTCAACACAGGAGCCACATTAAGAAGTCTAAGAAATGGTCAATAATATTATATGGGATATATGTCAGTATTCTGACCCACTGAAAAACACAGGGTCCAGTCCCAGTCTCCTTCAGATTTGATGGCAACAATCCCATTTACTTCAATAACACAGGATTGGAATTTCTATTTGGAACAAGATTATCATAATTATTTTAGTTGGCTGAAGATCTTGTTTTCATATTTCCCATAACTTGGATGTAAAATGACTTTTTAACAATAGATACAGTATACTATAGCAGCAGTACACTTGTTAATAGTAGGAGGTGTCAAGGAATTCACAGTCTACAGATAATTACTCTTTTCTGTCTGCAATTATTACATTTACTTTTGTGAAACAACACTGTGTTTTCAAGCTATGCTGTGTTTCACAGTACCGTACTGGACGCCTGTGCATATAACTGAAAGGTCACAGGTATTTAAGTGCAGTCTCTATGTTATTTGTAAATACAAGATGCATGTTATGCTTGTACCAAAGACAGTCCAAATGTTATCCAGTAAATTGTATTTAAGAGGTACCTTACTGAGCTACCTTAGAGGCCAGAGCACAGTACAGCAAGAAAAACAAAACCCCAGGAACAGAAAGATATTACAGACAGAAAAGGTTAACATTGCAACCTGTCTTGTGATTGGGATGTACTAAAACTGCATGAATAATTAATAATAAAAAATATTAAAAACCTCCTTGACACTGGAAATATTATTCATAATAAAGTACTGAATGGACTGAGGCATCTAAAGAAGTGGTTGCTATTTGGAACCTGTTGCCTCTAGAACTAGTTGCCATAGAGAATATTATTATTACTCTTAAAGTTATTGTCAATGCAATTTATTATTTATATTGCTTTTCTACAGTGTCTGCAAGCAAAATTTGTATTTCCATTTTTTTTTTCCTGGTTATCATGCTGTGTACCTCTGTGAATCAGTTGATTTGCTATGGAAATGAACATTTCACAGAGCAATAGCAATAGTGCCTACAAGTATGGTCAATCACACACTGCTTCCTACATTAAATCCAAATGGGAAGCTTTGATAGACATAACTATTTGGAATAAAACTTATACTAATGCCAGTATTTGATGACCTGGTAATGAAAGGGTCAATTGAATTTATTGTATTTAATTTTTTACCAGGAAAGCAATTCTGATAATTTTTAGTTTTAGTAAAATAAAACTGTGAATAACTGCTCCAGTTATATATATTGAAGGATCATATTTTTAGAAATATGGAGGTAATTCAAAACATACGGGCTCTGAAGACTGCCTTTGTACACAACCTTTCCAAAACAGGTTCCATCAGTTCCATGGCATTTATGCTGCGCTTTCCTGTAAACCACAACAGGCTGAGGTGAGTAATTGAGGTGACTGACGTGACAGGGTTGCTGCAGGCAACAGCGTCCCTTGGATGACTGAGGTGATCAAGGATCCTCGAAGAGAGAAAGGACTCTTGCTAACTCGGGCAAACTAGGCGGTTCAAGTGCCTGCAAGACCTGCAGGACCTGGATGCCTTGAGTCAGTGGGGTGACTGCAATGACCCAGACAGCCAACCTACCTCGGGCAATCCACACTCTTCTGATTGCTGTGACAGAAACAGCTGAACACAGAAACTCCTGTTTTCCATACCTGGGCATCAGCTGCAGCACAGAGGCTACTAAAAATTCTGATACTTGTTAAACTTACTTTGGAGGTCTAAAAAATCCTATCCTTGAGCTGCCTAAGGCCTTTTGGTGTGGTGCCCCAGCAAAAATCTCCCTAAAGATAATTGAAATAGTGACAGATAGACTTTGTTGATTTCTCTGCTAAAGGGCCACCACTTTGACTCGCACAGTAGGGTGATACCACCAGGAACATGGAGACTTTCTGCAGGAGAAAGGTGGGGAGCAACCCGGGGCCAGCAAGTGCCGCTGACAGTAGGCACAGTCCAAATGAGACCTTAGAAAGAGCATAAATCCAAACTGCTGACTGGGATGGTGCAGATGTATTATTTTTTGGTGGTAACAGTGGAGAAAGAGAAAGATGTGATGAGTGGACGCAGCTAAAAATCCAATGCACCATTTTCCTGTTGATTTCTAGTTATTTTAATCCCAGCTTTTCTGTGACCAAAATGTAAAAGGGCCTAGAAAAGAGGTATAAATGGTGTTCTGAATGAAATATAATAATTTTTAGTTCCTCAAGCCAGAAGTATATTTAGCCTTGGTACAATTAATCTATCATTGTCCTGATGGGAGCAGTGAATAAATATTGTAATCAAAGCACATATCTATGAAGGGATAAAGTAACTATCTCCAGAGGCTTGTGCCTCCAGCTCAGTGCAATCCTTTTTTGAAGTTACAATGTCTCTGGAGACTGGACAGCTCCTGGGTTTGTTTCTCTGTGTTTTCGCGGCCAACACAACAGAATGGGCTGTGGGCACGAAAAGCAGTGGTGGTGGAAAAACAGCAGTTCGAGTAAAGCCTGCCCTCTAGTTTACCCTTTTATATTGCACCAAGCGCTGCCCTTCATAACTGGTGTTCTGGGAATTCAGCATTCCCTGGAAATATACTGTAATATTATTTGTTCCATGGCTTCCTCTGACCTTTGTCCATGTTGCCTTACGATGACAAAAATAGTAGACTGCTGTATATTTTGCCATCTACTTAATATAAAAAATAGAAATTATCCATTAAAATATTTAATTAAATATTAATATATATTTTCTTTCAATATAAAGCAGACATTTTAGACTAAGCACATTGAATCTTACAAGTATTAAATCATTAACCGTAAGTTTCCTCTGTTACACTGAGGGATCTGAGGTAACATAGCAGCCAGTCTTAAGTGGTGCTGATCATCTCTAGGGAGATGTTAAACAGCCTCCACTTTCACTGAAACCACTGATTTGTTTTGGGTTGGTTTGGATTTTTTTCCTTTACATCTGTTCTGGTTGTACATTATAGTTAAAGGAAGTGAGAATAATATTGGTGCAACACGTAAAGATTAGTTTGCACCTGGCACTGTCAAGAGCAGAAGGTTTTGTTCTTGTGTGCAACACCTTTCATATTATAAATAATTTCTTTATCTTATTATCCAGAAACAACTGAGACCTGGTTTGCCCTTCTCCTCCTTTGAGTTTGATAAGAGTGTCTCATATGAAAATTAAATGAATGTTCTCTCAGAATGGTCTGATGATATAATTGTAAGATGAATTTTTAGTGTCTCAGCTCCTGGAACCGTGAACGTACTGAACTTTTTATGAAATATCTCCTTTCTCAGCTCGGATGATCTCTGTACTAAAAAGTGTAATGAAATTCAAGATGTGCATGCAGGGCTGAACAGCCTGGAGTGAATTTAGTTGTGCAAGAAAGGTTTATGATGAGGGAGGATGAGAATGAATTAACACTGAAATTGTATTATATCATTCTCAGTAGGAGGAGTGTACTTTAATTGACCTGTGTTATGAAAAACAAAGAAATGTTAATAGCCTTATTTACGGAAAGGTATAAGCTGTATAATATCTTTGCCTCTAACATGGGCATGCCCATTATATTAAAACACTTATGGTTATAGTCTTCTTTAATCCTTCCTTCTTAACATAACAGAATCAACCAGGTCTTAAACCACACTGGGTGATACTATGATAAGCATCAGGGTGTACCCACACGCTTCAGCAAACATTAAAGGGGTTGAAGGCAGAAGTCTGGGACAACTTTACACCCTGTGCAGTCTACTGATTCCTCCAGTGTGTGTCAGGAATATGGGAGCTTGGAATCCAGTCTTATAAAAAGCAAATGCAGAAGGAGGTGTGTGAGCGTGTGTGTGTGTGTATGTAGATATATATGAACGAGTGTTATAATGACAACTGCTCTTTCAGCAATTCACGGTCAAGGAAAGATACTGATAATATGCAATGTTTCTCAATGTATTCCTTTCCATTTCTGATTTATTTGCAGTGCTGGCATCATCAGAGTAACTTTTCCAGACATTTGTGTATAAATCACAACATATACAGCTATTTGAACATTAGCTTCTCTCACTTTCCCATTTCCTATTCATGCAGCCAGCCTTGTCACTTTGCTGGGATGTCCGCTCCTTCTTCTGTTCCTTCATGATGAGCTCTGAGCTCATCATGCTGTTCTCCTTGCTCTGACTCCTCTTGTGCCACTCCTGGGCACTGCAGATCTTCCTCTTCAATGGCTCCAGGGAGGCTCCAGTTCCCCCACCATGTTATCTACAGGCATGTTACCCCACAGGGAGACAACGGGGACAGTTTTTACCATGGATTTACCCCAAATGATAAACAAATGTTGTGGAGGGTAACCTACAAGGGCTTTATTGATATCAGGAGCTTCTGTAGCCCAGACAAAGCTATAAGGAAGTACAATGGCTGCAAGCTGAAGGCAGATTAAAAAAAAAAAAAAAAAAAAAAAAAAAGAATACCTTTATTTTATTTCTTAATGGTATGGGTAATTAAGCATAGAGAGAACTTGCCTGAAATTGTGGTAGATTTTTTGGTCACATCTGAATTTCAATGAAAAATCAGCACAGTTCAAAAAGACGCTGTTGCTCTAAGAGAAAATTTGCTGCAGCAATTTCTTCAAGCAAGGGCTTGTGTTATTGCGGAGGAAGCCTGGATGTTCACAATGGTCCTTCTGGCTTCAGCTATCAATTCATCATCAGGAAGTACCCACTCACCGTTTAACAACGCTCCATTTTTCTTTTAGCCCGTTCTCTTCTCCTATATTTATCTGCAGGCCACGATGGGTATTAGTAGAAATGAGTCGTGTAGAAAATACTTTTCAGTAGACCTAGCTATTCCAAAATATACAGCATGAGCAGAAAAGGAAAAGTTTTTAATATTGTTGTTTGTGCTGATTTTTCATAACCTTGTCTATAGTGTCACAATCATGAAATTACAGATAACACAGGGATAACTTATCTACACCTCAGGTTATGATATTTCATTACCTGCATTTGTGCACCAAAGAAAAAACCCTCAATACCCCAAAAAAATCTCCCCAATAGTTTTTCACAAGGATGAAAGTTATTTTCCTTATAAAAAACCAACCAAAACAGAACCAAACAAACAAGCAAAAATGCCCCTCCAAACAGGCCCACCCCCTAAAAAAAAACCCCTAAAACACCCAAACCTTTGGACTAATCAATCAATTAAAAGTTTATAATGCTAGATTTCCACCCTGTCACACCAGCATATAGCCATTATCTTCTGTTTAATTAAAGTATATCTTCTAGAAAGACAGCAACTGGAAGACACTAACATGGATCAAAGGCACTGTCTGTAAGAACTCAGACATGCAGATGTCTTTCCTCATTAACTTGTTTCAGTGACTAGTCAATTAGAAGCTTGTATTTTGCTTGTACTATGAATCTCTTCTAGCCACAATTTTTATAGTCCAGTCAATGATTCTTACTAATTTTATTCCTGTTCTAATACCTACAAACATATTAGTCTCTAACATCTTTGCTATAGCATGACTATGTAAACTATAATGTGGTTTGTGAGCAGGCTCAGAGTCTGAAATCGGCATTTTTGGTTTTGAATCTTGTGATAGCTGACTGCAGAAAATCTAAATTCTCCTACAATTGCCCCCAACATATCATAGAATTTGGGACTGCATTTAATTCCCTTTAAGATACATCTGGGCAGTAAGATTTCAAGAATGTCAACTTTTGATGTTTTCCTTTTGTTGTTTCACCTGCATCGAGATGTAATGACAGTCCTTCCTCTTAGGTAAGTGCAAGATTGGGTGGGAGTCACATTCCTAATGACCCCAGAGAAGAAAAGAAGAAAACTCAACATGGCCGCTCATGGCTCTGTAGCAGCTGAGGGCTCCCATTTCCAAATTCAGAAAGGGATTGACAATGACACATCCCTCATCTGTGACTGCCACTGCAATACTGCTGTACACTGGACTGATAGTGCTTTGGTTATATGATACAGCTTTTAATCTATTATCAGGACTAAATAGCTATCTAATGCAATTTTCTTGCAATCTTTTACCATGAAACAGATTGCTCCACTTAAGAGGAAAATGGTGTCATGTTCATGATATTCTCTGGCATATTGTATGTTTAATCAATCTTTCTTTAGTCAGCACATGAAGAGATATGTAGAAGCATTTTCTGATTTATTGTGATCATTTGTACAACTGTTTGTTATACAGTTTATCAATATCTTTATATATTTCCTGATATTTCCCTCTCTCCTCATCCCATGCTTTATTTCTGCTTTAATATTTTAATGAATAAATTCCATAATAGGGCAATTCCCTGAACAAGTAAGAAAAAACATTAGTAATGGAAAGCAAATGCATGGATATTGTGTAAATTCCATATATTTGCTTCATGCTCTGAGGGCACCTTTATTTGGACTAGATAGTGTCTTATGAACAGTTCTAGTTCCTGAAGTATTTTTGTTGTTTGGTTGAGCAGCTGTATCCCAGGGCAGTCACAGATGAAACCGAGGAAAATACATAAAAAAAACTCCTCAGGGCACCATAAACTTTTAAGGCCCCAGTCCTGGTGTCAGCTACTCATGTACAACTCCCAGTGATGTCAATGGAAGTTTCATGAACGTATCTCAAAACAGATGATGTGCTTTATCATAGCAAGGGAAAACATGAACCAACAAAGTTTTGATGAAACCACAAACTGGAGTTTATGCGAAGAGCAACCTGAGGACTGTTGGTCCCACATCAGACACGACTAAGTCACCAGCATTATTCTGTTGCTTGGTAGTCAGAGTAGCTTCTTCAAAAAAATCTGTTTTCTATAGTTTCAGTGTACAGCTTGAAGAATCATATCTGAAATACTCTATTTATTCTGGCTTCCCGATGGGCCAGCATCATTCATTGGTGCTATAGGGATACACAGTGAAGTCCAGAGGGTTTGCAGACATGGGCTTTTGTTAGCATAAATTTCAGAAATTGATGGTCACCCAACTCTACCTGGAGATGCATGATCCATATCTCTGTTTCCCTCCCCATGTTTCAGTGAGCAACCCCTGCACACAGACAGCATCAGCTGCACAAACAGGTTTTCTGGATCCACCCTATGAGCTTCTGTCATCCAACCGGGACTTGGTGGTCAGTGTCCACAGGCCGTTGCCTCTGGAGGCAGCTCCTCTTATATTTGAGCTGATTTCCTCTCTTGAGGTACCTGGTCCTCTTCACCTGCTCTAGAGAAAGACGAAGGACCTAAGTTCCCAACAAAGGCACCACTGTGGACCCTAAAACTTGACAGAGTGAATCTAGAATTGAATGTTTACCACACTACATTTTTCTACCCTACTATCAGCTACGAAGCAGTGATATTATGCAGATGTACTACAGTGTATAAGTATCTGAATTGAAAATAAATTAGCTATAGATTAATTGCTGGAACTGGTGGTAAAGCTTATTTGAGCACCAGAGAAAGTGACAGTCTTTCTCTTAGTCTGGGCTTGAACTCTTCTTGATGACTCGACTAGTTCTCCTGAACTTCCCATTTGGTTCCCTCTTTGACAGAAGGGAAATTCTAGTCCTACATGTTAATAGAGCAATTGGAGAAATTACTCTAGGATCTGTGGGTGAGGAAACTGCTTTAGTGCTGGCAACAATTGCTTACTCAGCAGCGCACGCAGTCAATGCATTTTACTAATTGTCTATTTATTTCTGCACTCTCTGGCTGTTGAGACTTTGTCATGAGACAGGCCAGATGGCAGAGACATCGACACCTGTAATTAAGAGAGAAATAAGTGCTGCAGCATCATGGTTTACCCCCGCCCCTGGCTTTTTTTTTTTTTTTTTTAAATCCTGTTGACTGTGCTTATGGGCTCTGCAGTTAGTGACACAAAGAGCTGTACTTTGAATGCTGAATTTCTAAAAGAACTCATAACTTTTGTAACATGGCTCCTAGGAATCAATTTGCATTTCCTAATTTAGCTGATGACAGGGAAGGCCTCTTCTGAGATTCCCTTCTTATTGTACATAGAGAAGAGAATGTATTTAATGTAACGAGCCATACAGCAAGGTTGAAACAGCACAGTTTAAAGGCAGTCAGTGATGAAATCCTGTAGACACAGCCCCAGCTGATGTGTAACACCAAAGAATCAATTACCAGATTCAATTTTCTACCAAATTTCTTCTTTCTTTTTAGGTAAATTGCAAGTATCTCATGAGGCATTTTTCTTTATTTTGTTTAGTTTTCCTAGAAAGCAGGGAAAGACATTGCCTCTGTGATAGACCTTAAGTATTCTTGTTTTGTTTCATAGCATGGAGAAAAAAACCCATACTATCATTATCTCCAGTCACCTCCTGATGAAAAAATAATAAAGGCTTTTACCAATCAAGTATAACTTTGTGAAACTGATTGATAACAGTGAAAAAAGATTTGTAGATCAAGGGAGAAAATAGTCACAGTCCCTGGGTATATTTATTTTTGATCGAAAAGCCTGAATATACACATTCCTTTTTGAGTTCTAAAGCACACCAGCACATTAAAACACCTAAGCCGTTTACCTTAGTATGCAAACTGTTTATTCAACTGAATGTACTACATATAGGATGTTTATATACCTCGCGCTGTTTATATAGGCCATTATTTTGTTTAAGCAGAGAAGAACCAGTTAAAACTTACATGACAGCCTGTTGACAGTCTGGGCTTTCTTTTCCCTTTAAATCTTCCTTAAATAGGTGTTCCTCTAGCCTCCATAGATGACTTATAGCAGCAAATGCACAAAAGAAGTAATTTGTTTTCCCGTCAGCCTATGCCTACAGGACCTATATGTCGTAGAAGTAGGATTTTACTTTCCTGAAGTATCTCTGGCTTAGTGTGGTAATGCTGCGTCAGTCCAGCATATGCCTTTGGCTGCTGATGACTTTTCATTTCTCTGTCACTTAGGCTGCTCATCCATGACATGAAAACTCCCATCATAGTGAACTCCATTATCCAAACGAGATGGGGCAGGGAGAGAAACCTTAGTTTCTCCTTTTGTGTGTGCATCTTGTAGGCAGTAATGTGGGCACAATGAACTTATTGGAGTTGGGAGTAATGGTGTGAGATTGCTCACACCATTACTTTAGATGGAAATTGAGTCTGTGCTGTCTGCACTGAAGTCTTCTTGAGGCTCTCTTTTCTGCTTTATTTTAATTCTCTTTGCCTCAAGGATAATGAGTATGAAACTTTGCAAAGAGCTTTCCAGCCAGGAGTCATTCCTAACCATCAGTTATGTAATACTGGGATTTTTGCCTTTGAGAAAGTTGTTTATTTATTTGCATTATTTTTCTAGTATACTAATTATGAGCTACCCTGTCTACCCTAACCCTCTGGAGCAATCATTTTAAAGCCGAAACCTAGTAGCAGGAGCTTTCATTTAATCAAATTTTCATTGTTCATGCATTACAAATTAAGAGCTTGATTCTCTCCTATTCACTTATTATACATTGTAACTCCAGGCTTTTCTTTGTCAATGAGCTTTGGAGTTAATTTCAGCTCTGATCACCTGGCAGTTGGAACTTTTCAGTCCTACCATTTTACTATCATCACTTTCTCATTTGTGTTACAATGCCAACTGGGAAAGCCAGACCCCATTACCCTAGGTGTTGTGCTAGCTCAGACCGCAGAGGTGGTCCCAGGACCCATCACCTTGAAATGGTGTAGCATGTTTTCTTAAAAGCTAATAGTAGAATAATGTGCCTACCAGATAATAATACTTCACTAATTAGTTTTACTGCCTATGACAACACAGTCATAGATGAGGATCCCATTGCTGGAAGAAAGAAGTCAAGCACACTATGGAACCACATTTAAAGTACAGTAAACATAAGGTTGTTACCAGGATGTGGCTTAGATTCAGAAAATATGCACAGATACAAGAGTTATGTATCTGATGAGGGAGAGATAAATATATATAAAAGTAATTATTTATCTAATACCCACAAATAGGTATTGTCTTTGGTGCGAAATGCAGATGACCAACCTGCTTATGAAAACAGGTCTTGCTCCTTGGCAAATATATTACCAGTTCAGCTTCCTGATACTCACAGCGCTGTGTGGCCTAAACCAGGAAATGAATTGCATCAGGAGACAAAAATGACCACACCACCATCACTTTCAAAATCAGATCTATGATTCACCTTGACTTAGCATTGGCTGAGCACCTCCTTTGTAAGTCACACCCCACCCACTTATGAATAAAGCAGTCCAATAAGCAACCCATAAATTATTCAGTTTATCCATGCTAGAAGGAGACTATGAGTTATTATTCCTACTTTTATATTCTTGAATGTTATCCAGGGTACGAAATAGGTGTGTGTTTGTGTGTGCAGTGGGGGAGATGGTAGAGAGGGGAAGGCACGTTAGCATGCAAGGTTCACTTTAGATCCTAGAAAGCAAGGTAACTGACAATTTGCATTTTACCTTGGATGATATTTGAATGTTTTTTAAGAAACTGAATTTGTTATACATAATGGTGAGCTATATACTTGAACAGAAGCCCATCGTGAAGTTTGTATAAGTGGTCATAAATGTGTAGCTAATCCTGATGCATGAAAGTAAAATCTTGAATTGTTAACATGTTTTGCCCTTGCATCATCTCCTTGAAATCCATTCTGAAGATGTATATGGTTTAACAGACTGGAAATTCAGTTCAGTTGAAGATGGTGTGTAAAACGAATCTTCATCTTACTTTTTGAAAGATACATAAGTTTAGGTATGCTGAACAGTCAATGGTTTTGTATCAAGATGGCTAAGCTTCAGATTCCTTTACTGTTTTGCCTGAATTTGACATGACTCATGAAAGTAGCTTGATTTAGAAAGGGGGGTGTCTTCCCGCATTTAGAATTAGGGCTCCCTGGCTGCAGAACAATAAGGCTGGAGCTGAGCAGATGTTATTTAGTGTGAAATCCACAGCTTACACCAACAGTTAATGATTTATATACCCCAGGCCCTGAAACACTGGATTTCTCTTCTGCTGATTGCAGACAGTAGCCCTTCTGAATCTGTACCATTTGCTGATCTGGACTACTTGTCTGGCCTTCAGGGCACTGATAGCAGAGGAGGGAGACAAAAGCACATAGGACATGTAACACAAGGTAAGCAAAAAAAAAGAGGAGAAAAGCTGGGTATACACCAGCTGACACAGTATCATGGAAAGAAGGGTTCTGTTCCTGTCAGTATCTGGGTTTTTGAGATTTGTAATAGAAAAGCATAATGGATTCAGTGTAGGATTGTAAGTTCAGGGCTATGTCCTCGCAAGAGTGGAAGCAAGCAGTCACAGAGGCACAGACAAATGGCATAGCAGAGCGGTAACATAAGTGCTGCAGTGTTTAATTCCCAAACAAAGTGATCTAGAAGAGAATTCATCTTGGCTGTGGTCCTCGTTACAGGCAGACTGAAAGCAAAGGAGTATGGCACCTCGACAACTCAAATCCCTTCATTGTCAACAGATGTGAGCACAGCTGCTCACACAACACCGGTGTTGAAATGAGCACTCAAGCATGGGCTGACATGTGTTTAGGGCAGAACAGGGCATAGTGAATGTAGAAATCAAACTGGGGGTTGGGAGAACAACACTTTCTGTTCGCAGACGGACTGATCATATGTTTAACAGGTTCAATCTGTTCTCATCCTGATATAGTAGCATAACCACATGGCTTTGTTATCCTGGTGCAGTCTAGTTGAATGAAAGGGTTTTTTCGAATTAGAACCATATTCCAACAGTTGCCTGCAATCCATAACTCCATGTCCCTCTGTACTGTGATGCTTCAGGGCTGTATCCTCTCTGTGACAGAGTGTAGCTTGGGTTAGAAGCAGGGGAACACCAGGTTGCCCTGGCTGTTGGGAGATTCTCCCTCAGATTCCCTTTTCCTCTCTCATGAGGGATTTAGATTTTTCCATTTAGTCCAGAAACTGCTCCTTTGTAAGGTCTGGCAAATAGAGTGGTTGTGTCCATTGCTTTGTTGCACCAGCAAAGGGAAAAAAAGAAATTCTGTCGTTTCTTTTTCCACTTAAGGGTTATTTTTTTTTTTTTTTTTTTTTTTGGGGGGGGGGAAGATATATCTGAGTCTTCCTTCTGTCCTGATCCTACTTCAGACATTTGCTTTTCTCCAGCCCCTACCCACAATCATAGAATCATAGAATGGTTTGGACTGGAAAGGACCTTAAAGATCACCTAGTTCCAACCCCCCTGCCAGGGGCAGGAACACCTTCCACCAGACCAGGTTGCTCAAAGCCCCATCCAGCCTGGCCTTGAACACTTCCAGGGATGGGGCATCCACAGCTACTGTGGGCAACCTGTGCCACTGCTTCAACACCCTCAGAGTAAAAAATTTCTTCCTAATACCTAATCTAAATCTCCCCCCTTTTAGTTTAAAGCCATTCCCCCTTGTCCTATCACTACACACGTTTGTAAGAAGTCCGTCTCCAGCTTTCTTGTAGGACCCCTTTAGGCACTGCAACTTCAAGTACTGGAACAACTGCTCAAATTTCCTGTCCTCCTTCCATATCCTCTCTCTTATTTCTGAGCCATTTTCCAAAGCAAAGTTTCATGCAGGATATTCTCTTCTGATAACTTCCCAGATTCTAGTTTATGGGGAACTGCTTCATCCTGCTACGGATAGAAATGTTTCGCAAAGAGAGCATCATTGCAATGCTCATATGTAGTAATAATAACAGTGACTTTTTCTATGTGTTACAGATGTTCCCTGAAGATTTGAAAATGTCAAGAACATCCTTCATGAAATGATGTCCCTTGTTTCACAGTGACCTCTTTCCACTTGGTAAAACTTGTTATTACCTTTGCAGATGGCATAAAAAAGTTCAGGACAAGTTTTTGAAATTTGAAAGCCTGACATTGTGTACCAAAATTCTTATTAAGATATCAAACTAAATAGCTTGACTGTATATTTTAACTCCCTCATTTGTAAATATCTGCATATTTAGGTGCTTGAATATGAAGCTGGACGTATAACTTGAAGCACCTAAATTTGACTTTGTTAGAGGGACTTTGTTCAAGGTGATATAACGATTAAGTGGCAGAATTGGAAACAGACCCAGGTCTTCTAGTTCCCACAACACAGAAAAATCACTGGCTCATGCTACTTCCTCCCAGGGTCAATCTATATTTAATGTGAGCATTGTATCATTCAAAAAAAAAAAAAATGGTTCCAAAACTTAACATGCATAATTTAGTTTACACAAAATTGACACTTTTCCTCAACAGAATATAAAATCTTGTCTGCATAAGTATTCAGCAGTGCTGTAAATGTTGTAAAAATTAAAAGCTAAAATGTGCTTGAATTTCAGAGGAAAATAATGTTGGAGTACATTACATGCTCAGCTATACTAGTGCAAAATTTAAAACTGCTTCTTCAACAGAGTTAATTACGTGGAGAGCTTGATCTGATATAATTAATGATCAAAGTAAAAAGTAATTAAAGTGATAGTTTTAAAATAAAAGTAGTCCATCATAATATTTTTTAAAAGAAAGTATTTTTATAGTTTTTCTGATAGAATACTTCTGAAATTATATACAATTACCTGTTATTATTATCACATATTTAATTCAGCCCTTTATTCTACTATTCAAAATCATAGCAAAAAATCTAAAACAGCAGTGAGAAAATGGCATAACCCAGGATAGAGACGGTATTAAATTTTTTACATGCAAGGCTTTTCTTCCTAATCCATTTTGGTTTTTTTTTACTGAAACAGGTCTTTCTGTGAATCCCTAATATGAATGTTAAATAGAAAGTGACTGCTGTTTATTTTGAGATACATTGAGTATTTCCTCCTAGCTCTTGAAAAGTGATGTTACTGCCGTACTGCTACAATACACTTTGTCATTGTTTTAGGTTAATGTATTTATTTCAGAAGTCTGTGAATTTTCTAGCTTTGACATGTTTATTTAAAAAAAAAAAAGAAAAGGAAAAATTAATAAACAATAGGATTTTCAGTATTCATAATAGCATGAAAATAACTTTCAACTTCTTGAAATATTTGCTAAGCTTTTCTCTACTTTTAGTCATTCTATTAAAACTCAATGTTATCACACCAGCTGAGCTTGGGAGAACAAAATAGGCTAGTAACAAAATGATGCCCAAACATTTACACTTCAAAGGAGATTTGCAAAGAGCAAACTTCTCATACTTAATGCCACTGATGTATTACTCCTTAAGAAGTCATCTTATGCCCCAATCCTTATTATTCACGGACTTGTGAGGAAACCCAATATATTCAAAGTGGCTCCAAGTACATGAAGTAAATTGTAGCATCAAAGCTCTGAAGTCAATGAAATTGCTCTATGCACAGTCATTATCATGTGTTTGCAGGGCAGCGATCTTTATGAGCAGGTATGACACTGTGATCTTGCCTTTTATTTCTCCAAAGGCCTTGCTAATTTCCAACAATACGTTATAGGATTAAGAGGATCAATTGCTTGTATTAAGAGTTTGCAGGATCTGCAACAAAATTTGCTACTGAAGGAAAGTAGGAGATTAAAGGAATCAGTAGCAAATTCAAGAATCAATCAGGGAATTTCAAAATATTATGGGAATAACATTTTATCCATTTCAAAAAGTGTGAGAGAAGACCAAATAATGGAATATGAAATAATATCTTTAGGTTTTGGTCTGCCCAGAGTGCTACCAATGGGGAATTTTGCTCTTGATTTTAATGGGAGCCGGAGCAAGTTCTTTTAACTTTGGAAATTATCTGATCTAAATTGTGTTTGACAGTAGAATAAAGATCTTGAAGATATCTGACCCAATTATTTAATGCCTGTGGTGTTCCATTTACATGTCAAAGCACCTGGCATACCACAATTGAGTGCTCTGTGGGGAGGATCTTTCCACTCTGAGGATAAACTCATGCTTTGCTTAAAGTACCTTTCCCAGAAAGTGATATGCAAGAATCAGTTTAATATGACCTTTGCTTTTTAATTGGAAAATAAGGGAAGATCTGGGGGAGCTCGGTGCTGAGTTTAGTAAAAAAAAAGCATGTCTATGGGAAGGTAATGCCAAAGTAGCATGATGATAAAATAGAAAAGAAGAACATCCAAGAACATCCATACATTTCATGTATTCAGTGTGCAGCAGAATGAGAGGTTTTGACATTAAATGGAAAGAAAAACACTATTTAAACATGTGAGAAAAAAAAAATAAAATTGGGAGTTTCCATATGCCTTTCCAGAAGACACCTCTCAAAAGTTAACTGCTTTTCAAGTGCGTCATTGAAACTGTACTTAAGAAATGATGAGACAAAATTATTTAAAATAGAAAAAAAGTTTCCATTTTAATAATTGTGTCTCATTATTTCCTCACTATGGATTCAGTGATGCCTTCAAGAACGTATTTAGCTTTAAACACAACATTTAAGCACATGCTAAGTTAACCCCTTTTACTTTCTAAACAGCCTTCATGTAGTTTCTGTTGCCGAGTTATGAAGTCGGTTTTTCCTCTTCCTGGCTGTATGAAAGATTTCAAAAATTGGTGTTACAGTCATGCTGGAGAAAGCTGACTATCAGAAGTAAGAGTTCTGATCCTTTGTTGCTTCACATCTTCACATCCATTCATTAGAATTTGTAAGAGTCAAATACATGAGGATGTAAAATGTAGTCCTCTGTTTACACTAGCATGAGTAACTTGTACACCGTTTTTGCATATGCTTAGCTAAAATTTAACATATGATTCAAAATGCAAGGCACTGGAGGATCAGGATTTGGAACTGTAAAGTTTGCCTGGACAAAGAGCTTTGGATGTAAATTAGTAAGATCGTTTCATAAAACATTCTCATGTAAGGTACATGATGGGTCTCTAGCAAGTCCTCTGCTCCTTAACATACTGGCTAGATGGGCCAAACACACTTCTGGTGCCCTCCATAGAGCAACAAATCTGTTAATGACCTAGTTCTAAATTTCCCCCCACAAATCAAAAGTCAAGAAGTTTAGAAACACTTCTTCCAAACCCTTTGTGAACCTTAAAAATGTTCCAGGCCATTCTGATCCAAGCTCTTAAGCAAAAGTTCCTCCAGTAAAGTAAGAGCAGAATTTTTTTTCAGTAGTCAGAAAAATATCTCCAGTAATTCTTCAGGTTTTGCTTTAAAATTATTATTTAACTTCAGTTGAATTTTTAGCTTACAGAGAATTTCTTCTGACAGTTACTAGTCGTCTTTTGGAAGGCAAAGATCCATATTTTTTTCAGTATGTTTGCCCTTTATGCAGGTACAGTGAGCTATAAAGATACTGAGATATTGAGCTATAAAGATATAGAGGGATAGGTCCGGAGCTGACTTTGGCGCAACTACATTGATTTACATCGGCTGAGGATTTTTTTCCC
Source organism: Falco biarmicus (assembly GCF_023638135.1). NCBI lineage: Eukaryota > Metazoa > Chordata > Aves > Falconiformes > Falconidae > Falco > Falco biarmicus. The sequence goes on from NC_079290.1 coordinate 21,554,092, forward strand.
CCACAGGTTTTAGTTCTGAGAGCTTTGTAAAACCCTGCATATCATAAAACACTTGCAACGCGCTGTACGTGAAAACATAATCTTTCTTATCAGAGGCAATAAAGATATCCATAGAATATAATTGTTCTGCTTAAGATAAAGAAAAGAGGCATTTGTAATTGTATGATTAGCAGGAGGCTGTGTCTTCACAGCTCTTGCACACCAGGTCAAATTGTCTAGGGATGAGGCAGAATTTGACCCCAGTTTCTGCAGCCCCTTCAAAGAAGGCTGAGCGTGAGAAAGTGAAAATAACTCCTTTCCTGCAGACCCAAGCAATGATCCCAGTGTTTGTAACTCTCACTTCAAGCATGGATCTGCTGAGCTCTTAGGAAATCCCAGCTGAGCCTTCTACAAAACACCTGCTTGGCGCTGGGGGAATTAACCTTCCAGCATGTAAGGCTGACACGGGGAGGTGGTGTGCCTGCCAGCTGGCAGCCCCGTGCGGCAGTAGACTTGTCCAATTAGCGGTGTCCACCCGCTTGCTGTGCACTGGGGACACTGTGCTTGCACAGCTGAGATTCACGCTCCTGCCTCTGCTGTCTGCAGCCAACAGCCAGTACAGGGTGTACGGAAAGGGAGCTTCTCCCGTGGCCCAGCCAGCAGGAGTGGAGCTACATGTGGCTCGGCGGGAAGTGGGGATCTCTGCTCCGAACATGCCAAGCACCTCCCGGAGGGGCCAAGCGCCCTGACTGAAACACTGCTTTCAACAAGCAGTGTGTCTGTCTGCCTTAGCAACAACAGCAATTCAGAAAAATAACAATTCCACCTGAGGATCTCCCTTGCAAATGTTTAAGCACCAACTTCAAGACGAAAATGGTGTATAAAAAAAAAAAATAAGATGAAGTTACCCTCGGTTTTGTTGTGGCAGAACACATGTTTCTCACCATTTTCCCAAAAATGGAAAGATACATGTGCACAATTATTCCTGGCTGTTAAGAAAATGACAGATTTGTAGGTAATATAACAGTCTGCTTTAGCAATGCCTTTCACAGTTACGGCATGATTAGAGCAAGAGACGGCAGGCCTGCCCTCACCACAAAGATGGCTATATGGTGGATTGTTACAAATAGCTAAGTGCCTTCTGATGTCTTATTAATATGCTAGCGCAAGAAAACAGAGAATAGACAAAAGAGCTGAGTCTGTTCCCTTTCATGAGAAACATGGGAAACCACCAGGCAGAAAACAAAGGACACCTCGAGCTCCCTCCTTTTAAAATACTTCCCAATTAAAATGTTAAGCAAATACCATTGGGCTCAGACTGTTTACACAAGGCTGGTCTTGTCAAAGAATAAATGCTGGCAGGGCAGGCAAGAAAATGCCAAACTCTCTCATCTTCTGTATACCTGTAAAAAACTGCATAATTAATAGAACAGCAACTTTAGACAGGCCCCAAGGGCCAGAACCACAAAATCATTTCGACCCCTCGCTGCCGTGCCTACCTCCAAAGGGCAGAACCTCCAATTTCCTTGCCAGTTGCTCCTTAATCCTGCAGTGCCTAAACAACTAATTGCCACATTTTCATCAGTTACGCTCCCCTAGTGCTTGAATCCACACTCCGTGCCGTGCTCAGAGATCCCCAGCTGCCCGCAGCCCAGGCAGCAGGGTCACCTCCCCACACCAACCGGGCAGGCTGGCACCAGGGCACCCGCGCTGTGGCACTCCTGAGTCAACCCTCGCATGAAACACCAGCAGCTGCCGCCGCAGTGGGTCTGTACCCTCCTTTCCCCAGCCACACGTGTGGTCGCACCACTGTGGTGGATGCTGCAGACAAGTGTTCCCATCCTCGCTGAAGGTCGGTAGGTTTTGCCTAACAGCAACTGGTCTGCTCGCGGGAGCCCAGGCTAAGCCCTGGCTTTGTCTGCTTTCTCCAGACATTCTGGGTCTCCTGGACATCATCAGGCAATGAATTGCAGCCTCCAGTTGCATGGCCAAAAAATTAATTTTAGGAATATAGATGAAACAGGCTTAAAAGGTACCTTGATGCTGAGGCAGAAATGAGCTCCAGCAGGGACACAGGAGGACAGCACAATTGCTTCCATTTGCCCTTGAGTGAACTGCACACTGTTAACAGGTGAGCTGCCTTCCTGCAGTCCTGCCATTGCCATCCCAGCACATCTTACAGCCTGCTCTCCATATTTCAGAAAAAAAATGGTGCATTTCAATGGAATTTTGTGCTGCGTTATACACTAATTATTAATAAACATATCGATCCATGTATAAATGTGTATATAAGTGAATTCCGTGTGCAGACAGCCATCCACCGATACCTGATAGCTCAAATAATATCATTATAAACTAACAATAGTTGGAAGGATGTCTTTAGATTTAGTGTTGTGCTCTACCAGCCCAGTGAATCAGAAATGCTGACAAACTTTAAAACTCTGGAGTTGGTAAGCAGTAACAAAAGATAATCAGAATTTAAACACCTTGGCTTCTGAATATTCATACAGCTCAGTAAATATTACATATTTATTAAAAATCTATTGCCGCCTTTCCCAGAGACAGAGGACATACAATGCCTGGCTGGTTTAATCAGCTCCCCTGCAAATAAATGACTTCTTAAAAATGCAGAGTCAGTATCTCTTCTCAAGACATCGCTGGGCGAGCTGACCTCTTTAAGCGCACTGTTTATTACAGTAAGTCTGTACTGGCCAAATAGCCTAACAGTGTCCTTAGCCAATTAAACAGTGCACATAATGGGTTTCCCTTGAAGGCTCTATGAAAGCTGAGAATGGTAAGTGGGCATTTTAACAGAGCCTTTTAGCCATATTCTGTGTCTCATTCCTGAATCCAATTCTTTTTCCCAAGATGTGTTCCCATGTCTCTCTCACTGTCTCAGGTACAAAAACAATCTAATGACTGGGTAATATGCTAGTCTCAGCTGTTGAGCCATTTTCATTAATGCTAACATCAAGACATATTTGCTGTTGAAATATTTAAGGGAAAATGCCAGGTGATTCGGGATGTTTTACCAAATTCAGTATGCTTGCTTCAAAAAAGTAACATTGCTGTTTTCCTCAAATGTCTAGTTGCTGTTTTATCTCAGCAATAAAACAGAAGTGATTGCCTCAAATTATCATGGTAAATTATATCAAAAAAGTTAAACAAAACCAAGAAGAGGGTATTTTCTTATAGTACCATGCTTTAATTCAGTATAAAATCAGGATATTTACATCAAGGGAGCACTACCTTGCATACATGGAATTAAGATTTTCATATTTGATGGCCTCAATGTCTGACAGCTTACATTGTTTTTAAGAAACTTTAATTTTGATTCCCTGGGTATGGGTAACGAATTCAGTGAGATATTTTAGTGGTACATACATAATAACTTATTTTAAAATGCTTGTCTGAAAGTCTAAAGGGCAACTGCTAGTTTACAAGTTTATAGTGTTCATCAGCAAGTAAGACACAACTTTTTAAGAGACAATTTTAGAAGACAAGTTCCTTTCTTAGCCAATGGGATTACCACTCTTAGCAATCACCAAGGTATTTCTGTGGTCCAGTTCTTAATGTGACACAGTAATTCTCCTTATTAATTTGTTCTTTCTTAATTTTGTTTTACACCATTACCTTTACATCCACTTATCTTAAACATGTCTTCTTCAGAGAATTACACTGCAATCTATGCAACTTAAATAACTTAGTTTCTTTAGAAACAGTATCTACTAGATATTAAATCTGACAACAAATATTTATTTGGGTTTTCTTGCAGATTTGTCCTGGCTTGTTAGAAAGCATCCCAGAATGAGTCAGAGGGAAGATCAGTGTAATTTAAAGTAATTTTCTTTTATTATGTCTGGTTCTTTTATGGGAAATCCTTTCTTTGGCGGGATCTGCAGGAGAGCCTAGCTATTCTGATTAAAACATTAACTTAGACTGGTCAGTTCAGACCTCAGCCCAAGATTTGAGATTAATCTTTTTTGCATTACGCTGTACAGTGAAAATAATAAAGTTACTGCATTTTTCAGCTGCATATGTATGAAAAAGCTTAATGGAAATATCTTAAATGAGTGATAATTATTTCTAGTGATATCAGAGTATTGCTGCTGTCTACCTTTTTTACTCCTCTGATATTTATCTTCTATTTACCTTTTAAAAATTATTTTATTTTATTTTATTTAGGAATAGCTGAGTCATAAGATTGGTGTTCTGATCATTTTTGTAATAATGACTAGGATGACACAAATTATTTCTGTTTTTCTGAAGATGGAGAGTTTTTTCCATAACATCTAAGAGCTGTTTAAGAAGATCATCAAGAAAGGCCACTCTACATATAACATTTAAAACTAGCTAAAATTCTTCTTGTATCCATTTACAACAGTAAAGAAGAAAAAAGGGATCAGGATTATATATCTTTTTACAAAAAAGTGTTCTGGAACAAATGTAAATGCAAGCTAAAAATAGGTGCCATTTATCATATATATTATTTTTCTGTAACTAAAATCTGAAACACATTTTATTTGGAAAAAAGAACACTTTTATAAAATGTTTTACCCAAACCACAACCATCGGCTGACGTATCCTACATATATTTCATCTTTCAACAATTTGCAAAAATACTGGCACAGTGTGTGCAAAAATGTTTTCACAGTTTTGAATATAAAGGTAATATATATGCTCCAATTAGCAGATGAATTACATCTTCTGTTTCAAACAACACACTGTGAGCACCAAAATGTATAACATTCAGAAAACAGAAATACAACACAATTCCTGAAATTGAAAGACTGATCTACGATTTGGTAAGAAGTAGAACAAATATTGTGTAAACTTATAACCACTGACTTCTATGGAGCCTGAATTTTACCCATAATCTTTAGTAAAATATTTTTTTTCAGAGCTTTAAAGAGTCCTGTTATAGAATGTACTTTAAAATTCTAAAAAAAAGATTATTAATTTTTTGCAGTCTTCCTCATACGGATATCCTGGCTATTTGGCTGTGCACCCAAGTCAAAACTGTGATATTTGAAATGTTGTACCATTTGATGTTGTACCATTTGGCTTGCTGCCCCCAGGAGCCTTTGCAGCCTACCACACTACTATGTTTACTTACTTCACACACACACACAACCCTCACTTCTGTTAGTATATCAGCCTTCTAAGCCTCTCTGAAGCAACTTTTAAAAACTTTTTGTTGGATTGATTTCTTATTTACTTTCTGATTTTTTTCTCATCTTTTTGCAGATGGCTCATATTTTCACATAGTGTTATAAAGGACTCAGGGGGTTGCATCGTACTCATTTGTTTTGTCCTCTAACAGCATGTGGCTTTCAAAACCTATGTAAAAAGAACACACTTGACCTACTTAACACATCTGAATAGGCAGATGATTACAAACGTAACTATTTCAAATCACTTCATGTTTTTCTCTTCAACTTGCATTTGTTAATTAAAAAAACCCAACTTTTTTCCAAAACATGAGGACATTGTAGAGCAGGGTCTTGATTTATCTACTGATCTTGCTGTCAGCATCATTGACAATGAATTATTGTTGGATTTAAAATGATCAGTTTACAAAAAATGTCTGCACACAATGCACTATTACTGTTGTTTGTCCAGTACTAATCTAAAAGCATCCTGGAAAAATCAATGATTTATATTTGCACTGAAGATGTTACAGTCTGTACACAGGACCTGAATATCTAATATGGCTGCACTATAAGATAGGAAAGAGGTTGGACAGGTCACACAAATTTGTGCTGCACATACTCATGTGGTCACTGTTTTATATGCCCTAGTGACATAAGACAGTCTTTTTTAATTGTGAAAGTATTACTATTTGTATGTGATTTTGTAGAAATTGGAATTCTGGAGCAATTCGGATGAGGGGGAAAGCTGACAAAGGTACGTTGTGAGAGCTCTTTCAGCCTAAGTGTTGAGTGGAAGAAACGATGGAAGCATTTGTGAGATGAGAAGGGGATTTGGAGATAAAAGCTGGAGCCATCAGCAAAGCAGGGAAGCTTGTAATGAGTAAGTGTGAAAAGGAATTAGTTCAGAACATAAGCAGAGATTGTGTGGCTTATAACCTTAAAAACAATCATAAGAAAAAATGAATATGAGATGAAACTTATAAGAGATTGAGTTAAGTGACTCAGAGACTATAAAAAGGGAGATGACATAGTCAGAGGACCAGGTAGGAAAGATCATCTTGATGACAACATTCTGGACTAATTGAAGACAGAGAAATTAATATTTTAAAAAATTGTTTAGGTCTGTCTCTGTCACAATGAGACTACTTGTTCAGTTTAATTATAAGGTTCCTTACAGAAGGAAGATCTTCCTACAAACAACATGTAAAAACAACATCATACTTTCGTTGCCTTCCCTGCTGCTCTTTTAGATCCATAAAATAAGTTTCAGAACAACTCGATACAGAGGAAATATGAGACTGAATGTTGATATTGGTAATTTCTCACAAATTATGCAATATGGCAGAGTTCTTAAAAATGTAATTGTGAGATTTTTTCCTTTTTTGTTTTAATCAATTCAATCCAATGTGATATTTTCTGTTTCCTAGAGTATCGAGTGGTTCTAGTCCTTAAAGACTTTTGCACAACACTGTTAAAAAAAAAATTTGAGGTAAATATTTCTTGTCTCTAAACAAGCAATGAAATTAACACCAGTGAAAAACAGGCTCCCAAGGACTAATTGTCCAAGTTCAAAATAACATCCCTAATTCCTGGAAACTACAGAATATTACATTCCCTGAACGGACACATCTCCCGCAGTGGCAGTCTCCACCCCAAGACAGCCTCGCCACTTGAGCCTCCTCTCCCACCCTTAGAGAGGTTCTCAGACTCCTTATGACAGCCCCCACCCCAGGTTTGGACTTCTGTCTTCCTCCTACTCCTGAGCCCTTGATGTTCTTGCCAAGTCTGCAGCCCAGCCTAAGCCAGCAGGCTGGTTGGCACCTGCTGGGCCACGCTGTCTGCTTCTTTGCCTTTCAGTCATGGCTGTGTCCAGATTCTCCCTGACCACAAAGATTTGATTCCAATTCCAGGCTTTAATCTTGTCCTGAAATAGTAGGAACCCCATTCTTTTTGGCTGGATAAGTAATTTCTCTTTTCTGCCTGGACCCAAGTTATCTTTGCCATCAGCTGAAATGGTTACCGATTCCCACGGTATTAGTGATGGGTGAAGTGAAGTCATCACTATCATATCCTCATGAAAGGCAGGTTGTAAACCAATACAGAATAATAACACTGGGTACAATGTGTAGTTTACACTTATTGGAACCACTGTTTGCCTTTTGTATTTTTAGCTTACGGGTAAAACCACACCCTGTCCTCCCTCCCCCGCCCCTTGATGGGCAAACTCAACAGAAACTCTGCAAGTTGAAACTCATGGAGCTTCCTAGCCCTTCCATAATTATTTTTATCCCCAGTGTAAAGGATGATTCAGCCGTCAGTTCTCTGAAGAGAGACAGAGATAAAGAGGGAGCAAAAGAGAAGAGTATGCTAGATTGCTGTTGGAAATAATCCTTTCCATGTGAAGTAAGAGTGGGTGTTAGAGGACAGATGGCCAGTGGAAGCTGGAAGGGGGATGCTATGTGGAAAGCACCAAGGTAACTAGGGCATTCCGTTATCTGTGGCAGAACAGAGATAAACACTGTCATGTAACCACTTAACCAACTTTAGGAGGAGGATGCATGTGAGGAAGATAAAAGAAATCAGTGCTGTGTTGTTTTTATTTTTGTTTTCCCTCTACAGAGGCAGGAGGTGATACTAACAGTATATATGGTTTACACTGAACTTGAAGACACTCTGCCTCAAATATTTTTGAGTGAAAGCAGGTGGAAGAGGGTGAATCAGTGAGTAAGATGTAATGCAGTATGATCTGGGGAAGGCTGGTATGTTCTGGAACAGTTGAACTCTGCTTAGAAGAAAGCAGGAGAACCTCCTTATTCAGGACAATTTTGTTGAGGAGCGCAACAGTTGGCAAAGGCCTCCACCTGAGAACTCTGTAGCAGGAGACACACAAAGGACAAAGCAAATGAAAAGTCTGATAGTGAACAAGGAAAAACAGAGTTAGAGGAGATCTTGGTTTTGATATAAAGAAAAGCCAGAACAATATGGGGTCTAGAGTCTAAACTGTAGATACTGTATTGTAAGATGCCTAATCTCCCTGAGAGGGATTGTCAATAGTGAGTAGTAAGTATTAGTTCTACTGACAGTTGCATGGGTGTTTCCACTTTGGAAATGTAATACTGAGGCTGAAAGGGAAATGTGGTGGAACTTTAATTATTTTATAAGGTTTCAAACCCACTGCAACATTCCCACACTGTTCCTTAGTCCCGTGGGCTCAGCCACTGCTGCAAAAACTCCAGAGGGTGGTGCCACGGTGGGGTGTTAAATTGCTGATTCACGTGGACCTCCCGCAACAAATTTATGTTTTGTACAAAAGAGGGAAGAGGTACATCTACTTATTCTCTCTCTCTTTTTTTTTTTTTCTTTATCAAGATAATCCCCTATGGCAGAGTTTTCATTGATCCAGGAACCAAAATGGACATTATACATGTAAATGAAGAGTTCACAAGACAACAGCAAAGCAAGATTTAAAAAAAAAAAAAAAAAAAAAAAGCTGATTTGGAAAACTTGGAGCTCTCTGTAAAAAGTTAATGTCTTGATCAGCTTATTACAGTTCATACAGTTTTCATATGTGGTGTTAAAAGGCTATTCAGTTAGTCAGGGGTGGCCTTTATGGAAATAACGTGTAATGACTTCTAACTTTGGGATCTGACTAATGTGATTTGTCCCAGAAGGAGGGACAGTTTGTATGTAAATCTTCATTTAGATTATTGCTTGTTGTTCTTTTAATCTTGCAATGTGGCAGACAGTCCCTTGAGTGCTATTAGATGTGGAGTGGCTTTCTAGCTTTACTTTATGCCAACTGGCCCTCTTCTTTGAGGACAATAAATTTTATTTGTACTGTGTATCTCAATAATAATTGATTTTGGCTAAGAGCAATTTAATTTCTGGTGTTACAATGAGGGCCTGGTCTCCTGACTCAGTATTCTCAGAAAAAGGCCATACTAATTCCTCAACAGGTTGCAGGTATCCCCTCCTATGTTCTGCCCCTTGTGTGGGAAACCATCTAGAGAACTTGGGACATGCTTCTCTTTAAGACAGGTCATTATTCCCAGATGACACATTTGTGAGATACTGTAGAGATCTGGACAAAAATGCCACAGAAATAAAATGTGTGTTTCACCAGTAGCCTTGGCCCAGCTGGGCAAACCATTGCTTCTGAATGGTGTCAACATGGCTGAGACATCACAAGTAACAAACACACTGGAGACACCAGCCAGCAGATGGCCTTGCATGAGCTGTATGACGGTAGTAGCCTCAGCTGATCTATTAGCTCTACATCACCAATGTAATTATCAGAATGTCAATGCAACTAGCATGGAGCTCAGCACCAAAATACAAGTATAACCACGTATGCCTCCATACACAACAGGACTTGACAACACTGGATCTTTGTACCATGAATCTGGAATAAACATTTCCTATGAGATGTTGACCATTGTTTGAAGAGTGGGACAGAGAGCAAGGGGGGGATATAGGGAAACAAAAATGCTCTTTTTCTGAGTCAGTGCCAGCTTGTCTCACAGAAGATGAAGGTGGTTATGCATATCCAGAAGTTCATAGCCCACTGTTGGTCATCCCTTATCTGGAGGTAAAGGGGTTTTGTGATTACATGAAAGGGACAGAAGACTAGTGATGGAAAGAGGAAAACAGAGGTTGATATTAGCAGCCATTAGCAGCTTGGCTGTGTTCTTAGTATGTGGGAGAATGTCTGAGACATACCAAGTATTGATAATGAGCATGGGATTGTGAATGTCCCTATGATACAGAAAAGAGGTGACCCTGAGTCTCCTGAGGTGCAGTCTAACATGGCTGTAGGCCATGGCTGTCACCTGTTTCTCACACCCTTGGTGTGACCTCTGCTGAGCTTCCTGCACCTCTCTCACCTGGTTTCATGAGTGCAAGCTTGTCTAATTAAGCTGATGCAGCAAGACCAGTGTGGATGCTGAAGGGCAGTGAAAGGTAGGTCACCAAGGTGGAGTCACTAGAAGATTACAGTGCACAGAGGTCAGGCTTTAAATCCCAACTGAAAGGGAGAGACCAGGAGGATCTCAAGTGCTCTTTGGAGAGATATCAGAGCTGCATCAGTGACATAGCAGTGGGGACCACTCAGGGGACCCCAGTGAGGACAGGGATGGGGACCTGCAGTGAGGTTGCCCTCACTGTGGGAACCTGCAGACACAGCCTTGCTGGGCAGAGTTGAAGCACAGCCTTCCCCAGCCCCAGAGCCATATCGAAGAGCAGAAGACTCTGATGATGCAAGGTTTAAGACCTGCTTTCACAAGAGATGTTGAATCACAGTTTTCGCTTAGTATCTGTAGTGGTAACATTGGTTAGCATGACCCCAGATGGCTCTCATGTTCTGGGCATCTTAGCCATTACTTTTCTTGTGCTACTTACTACATTTAGCAATAAGCTGTATTTTAACAAATTCTGAGTAACCACAGCAAACTTCTTTTATATTTTCTCCATGTGCATGCATGTTCTGGGGAAACTAGCTTTGACAAAGAGAAATGCTTTAGGTAAACAAATTGCAGAAATATCTCATTTATTCTCCAGTTATCATATTTTATTCATCAAAATTATCCCTCTGCTCCAATATACTTTAATTTTACATTAACTATTTGTTTCATCAGGAAATTAGCATATTATGGTTTCTATTTTATAGTTGTAACTAATAAGAGAGATGAACCAGTGAAAAGATTGAAGCTAAAGCCAAACTCAAACTTAAATAAGTACCAGGTTAATGATGTGCCTATTGGCTAAGGCAGCATACAGCAGACAAATGACCTCATCAACAAAACCAAGCTGTTTCTTCATCTATAGTTTTAACTGTTGCTAATACTTTTAGTGTCCCTACGACTAACTGCGTCCAGAGGCTAGAAACACAAGACTTGGTGGCTGCAATACCCAGACTCACTTTTAAGTGCTCAGCTACCCATGGATATACGCAGTGAGGTGCAAAGATCCCTCTAGGCTGTTTAAATGGACTTAAAATGGACATCAGTAGGGGATCCACAAAACCCAGCAGAGAGGGTGCTGCCTTAGCTAGTTTCCCTCCACAGCCAAGGAAGACTAAAAACTATCTTGCAATCTATCCTGTGACCATTGTTGTTCTAGTATTGAATTGGGGTTTGGTGTTTACAGGACTCCTTTTTTGTTGGTTTCCATTCTCCATGTTCTCTTGCCCAAATCTTTTTCCTATTACAGTATCGTGTTTTGTTTTAAGCAGTGTGTAAAAAATTTACTAATAAGTACCACTGATACCATGAAATTAAAATGTCAAGAAATTTAATTAATTAATGTTATCAATGTCATAAAATTTTCAGGATTCCAGGTGAAACTGGACAGCCACATCTTAATATTGGTTTCAGATTCAGAGCTTTTCTTATCTGAATTTCAAAATTAAGAAGTGAAAATAAATAGAGATAAACAAAATATTCACTGCAGCTGTAGAGAGCGTTTGATAGTTCATAATGTCTCCTTTCCACATACACACACACACATCTTAAAGCTATAACATTTCCAAACTTCTTGTCCACACTGTACAGAATTGTGGTCTATTGCCTTTGGCTGCTTTTGCCTTTCTGAATGGAGCTAGAAAAAAAAAGAATTGATAGTAGCAACCAGATAGCAACCATGGAAGAGATCCAAATGGTAGCAGCTCATTGGCCTGGAAAACAAAATTAAGGAATATACACTTGAAGAATGCATAGTGGACCAGTCCATTAAATATATCCCTATGTTCATTGCATCCAGGTACATTTGAATTGAGTGAATTATCTTTGCATATCAATAAAGGCTATCTCTTTCTAATGTAGAGGTTGAACTGTAATGAACAAAGCCAAGTTTTCAAAACATATAATCTCAGAATCACTATTTTCACTCTTTTTTTTGTTGTTGTTGTTTTTTGTTGATTGCTTTTTTGTGTTTTAGGGAAGGGATCTGCTAAATTTCAAGCTGAATGAAACACAATTTACAACATTGCACATAAGTTGTAATTTCAACTTTTTTTTTTTCCTCATTAAAGGTAAATCTTGCAGTTGGCATCATTAAGCTATTGACATTCTGCTCCAGTGTAATTACCTTTATGACTCTACTCGTAGTGCTCTTTTTACTTAGAATGGGAAATACCTCAAATAGTCTGGTAAATTTTACTACTGCAGGTGGGGAATGTCCAGTTTAATGGCCCCACTGTATTACTCTTTGTTATTCATGTGCGCCAAAAAATACACAGGATATAGATGGGGCTGAGTTAACATGGCTGGAATTTCCTGACTTTTTTAATGCGAGATCTTGCATCCTTAATATCGTCAGTGAACTGGCAGAGGTGGGAGGACTGGGACAGCATACTTCCATTTTGGCACTGAACAGGAGATGGGTCAATAGCTGGAGAGCTAAGAGTAATTTAATCTGACAGGTAATAGGACAGACATCCATAATGCAGTCACACATAGACATATATATACATATGTATACATACTTTGCCTCATTTGTTTCATAGTCAACAAAATGTGATTCAGAAATGTGTTTTACAAGGATAAAAATGGCATTTGGAAATCTGATTGAGGTCTGTGTTTGCCTATAATTCATGTTTCATGCAAAGAGGAATCAATAAAACACATTCTATGAGATTAGTATATACGCTGTAACTGTGTTCAGCAGGTAAGACAGAGGTTTGAATTTGTTCCCGCAGAAAAGAATAATCCTCCAAATCAACAACTGATACCTGGGCTTTATCTAACAAGATGGATATTACTGGGGCTTTGAATGGTTTGGAAGGCTAAAGAAGACTCCGAGATGTAATTAGGAGGCGTTAGTTTGGTTTCCCTTTTAGTAGGGCACAGGTCTGCATGGAGATGTTAAAAAAGCCTCACCCTGATATGTTTTTTGACTCTGAGTGCCCAGAGGTGCATGGCCAGGCAGGGAAGGCATGCCAGGGCAAGCTCACTGACTCAAAGGAGAGGACTTGCAAAACACCCTGGGAACACAAGAAGGGAAAATATCTAGGCAGGAAGCTATAGTCACAGTTTGGTCAAAAAGAGAGCTGTTTTCAGGAGCTGTTCATGTAAACCAATCCCTGGTTTTTATTTTCTTCTTTTATTTTAACACCTTCTTTGGTGTTTGAAAAGCATAAGCCATTTCTTTGGCATTGTGCTTTTTTCTCCATGTTTCAATAAATCTTGAAATCTCTTCTGAAATCTTGGGTTTGAGGAGGTTACTGATATATTGGTAATTTGTCACAATATCCCCAAATTATTTTTGAATGTCACAGAGAAGTGCTGAGGGTTAACAGTTTCCTTAACCTCCATGTCTCAGTTATTCCTTGCTCACTGGTACACACACACAAGAGGTATATTATATCTGGCTGGCTATATCCTGATGGGAGATGCAGATAGATGCAGGGTTTCCCGGGCTGGCTGACTGAGGTCAGATCCATAGTCCTGTACTGGAGCTAACGAGGCCCAGCGAGAGCACTGATGGCACCGCAGCTGCAGTGCCTTATCACTACATAGCTGTCAGAAGTTCAACACAGAGAAAGATTTACATGTATTTTTTGTGGCAATGCAAAACTGTATTTTGCTGCAGCATGCAAGATGCTTATTTAAATAGTAACTCCAATAAATCTGCCAGGACTAGAGCCTTTGGTGAGTATTTGTGGGCAAGAAGTGGTGATAACAGTTGAACCTGCGTGCATGCTGGTTGGTTTTTCTTGCCATTGCCTTGCTGGCAGCGTAATAAATCAGCACTTTGTTCATGAATGTACTGTTCTCTGAGCTGGATTTTCAGCTCCATCTCTG